>NC_062546.1:120988460-121310624 GCF_016906955.1 Phacochoerus africanus
GATATTAGTGGGGTTCGTTAACAGCTGAGCCATGATGGGAACTCCAATAGTGTTCTTTTTCTAAGTGATGCATGCATCACTAAAGATAAACCTGGCAAGTCCTGGAATTTACTGTCATCACTAACACTATAAAAAGCAATACTAAATATTTTGACATGAAGACTTACTGTTGCCAGATCTAAAGGTGTCTGACCTTCCTGGTTCTTCATAGTTGGATCTGCGCCATGTGCCAGGAGTAGGGCACAAAGCTGAGTCCTGCCTTTTTGGGCTGCTTCGTGAAGAGGAGTAAAAGCCCACTTGTCTGTTGCATTTACACATGTGTTGTATTTTATCAATAATGCTGCAATGTCCACATGCTGAAGAAAAAGAAACAGATGCCAAGAGGTAAGAGTGAGATTATCTGGTAAAACTCTATCAAGTACACTAGTTTTTATTTAACATCTCATTCCCTCATATCTCTACTCTCATCCTCTCATCTTTTTTTTTTTGGTCTTTTTATCCTTTTTCAGGCCGCACCCACGGCATATGGAGGTTCCCAGGCTAGGGGTCAAATCGGAGCTGTAGCCACTGGCCTACGCCAGAGCCACAGCAACGCAGGATCTGAGCCACTTTTGTGATCTACACCACAGCTCACGGCAACACCAGATCCTTAACCCACTGAACAAGGCCAGGGACCGAACCCGCAACCTCATGGTTCCTAGTCAGATTCACTAACCAGTGAGCCATGACAGGAACTCCCTCATCCTGTCATCTTTAATAGAAGTTTCTTCTATAAAAAAAGAATATTCATTGCACCCCTCCACCTGTATTTTGGACTTCATCTTTTTTTGTCTTGTTAGAAATCTCAGCTCCGCAATTATTCCATTCCGTTATGGGAGCTTCGAAAAATTTTTTATTCAGCTTTATAACATGTTCAGGTCTATATTAAAAACAAACACATAAAATGAAACTATTATCTGACTCCAACTGTCCTAATAATGGTCTAACCTGTCTGCCAAACTTTTCTGCACCTACTGCTTTTCTTATATTTCCATTTCTCTTTCCAATGCATCGCAATCTGATCAAAATGCTCATCTCAAAGATTTTCAATGTTCTTTTTTTAGCCTTTGGGAAAGTAGTGCAATGTTTGTAAAACAACATTAAAAAAAAATTAAGTTTGTCACATCCAAAATGGCTTAGGGGATGGAGGAAATGTCAGAAGCAGACAAGTGAACCAACAACCTGGGCATGAGGTGATGAGATCCTGAACTGTGCTGGATGGAGAAGACCAGAAAAGGAGAGCTAATTTGAGAAATTCTGAAGGGAAAAAAAACTGTTTTTAAAAAGACAACTATAGATGAAGAAAGAGGGAACAAAGTTAAAGATGACTACATTTTCTTTTTTAAGATTTGGGAGTTCCCATTGTGGCACAGCAGAAACGAATCTGACTAGGAACCATGAGGTTGTGAGTTTGATCCCTGGCCTTGCTCAGTGGGTTAAGGATCTGGTGTTGCTGTGAGCTGTGGTGTAGGTTGCAGATGTGGCTCAGACCCTGAGTTGCTATGGCTGTGGTATAGGCCAGCAGCTGCAGCTCCAATTTGACCCCTAGCCTGGGGACCTCCATATACTGCAGGTGTGGCCCTAAAAAATTTGGTCTAGAAGATTGAAAAACAAAAGTGGAAGCATGAACAGAAAGTGAGTAGCAGAAGTTTCAGTAAGAATGAAACCATAAGAAAGATAAGGTTCACTTGGGGTGTGTGGGTTTTAGAGGTAAAGTATCTAAGTAATGATGTTCTGTGAATGGTGACACTCAGTGTTAGAGCACAGATAAAGGGTCATTTATTTACTCACTTATTTTCTCTTATATGCTTACCATCCACCAACCAAACATTTGCTGAATACCTATCTGATGCTGACTTTCATAAGAATGGGAAGAGATGGGGAAGGTAAAGACAGAAATATTACAGAATGGGATGTGGGGAATATTTTTTTCATATTTTATTTAAAATAGTCTTTGCTCTCTTAAAGACACTCAGATCCAGAAGAATAGGCACTTCTTCTGAGTTAGTATTAAAGTTGTTGTTGTTGTTGTTGTTTTAAGTAACAGAAATAATTGCTAATTTTAGGAAAAGTAATTTTAGAAAATTATTAGGAAAATACAAATCAGACAACTTCTAAGAAAGCTTCCATATTTGCTCTGATAATATAAACATAGAAAAAAAGCATAATTAGACTAGGGCTTCTGAGAACCAGTCGTGTTTTGTGATCTTCTGGGGATTATGAATGGCATCTAATCATTATAAATTTAATTCTAACACAAAAGATAAAAACAGGTAACAGCTCTGGCACTGTCAAAATCACTTAAAACAAAACCCAGTAATTTATCTCCCTTATTCAAAGGATAGATATTGAAAAGGATAGCTATTTTTGTTCAGTTAACTCAAAAGCATGGAGTATTTTCAAGCTTCTCCCCAGTAAGGTTACAGGGTATTTAAACTGTTTCTGATGACTAATTTTATTGACACCCATTTGTACTGGAAAAGTAATATAATTTGGTAGATTAATCTGCATAGGTTCCCAAATTCAGACAGACCAAGGAAAAGTGTGTGTGTATGTGTAAAATGAACTGTATATATGGTATGTACTATTAAAATTTCTTTATGTTAAATAGTTTATGCTTGGAGAAACCAATTACATGCTTGTTGGATTTGGTGACAAACATCTGAAAGAACAATAAAGAGGAAAGAGTATGTTACTACCCAAGTAGCCTAAAAACATAATTCTTAAGAATTTTAAACAGTACACCACTGGGGCAAAAATAGTAACTGAAATTTAAGACTGACAAATGCAATAAATAAGCTATAACTCAGTTCTATACAATATATAAGAGCAAAGTATTGAAATGGAAGGTCTAGAAAAGGAACTGAACTCTGCTGGAAGGTTTCTAGGAGTCAATTTAATATGGTTTCAAAATCCAGCTGTAACACAAAATGCTTTAAGCAACAAATGCAACATAAAAACATTGCTTGGGCTCCAGTTAGAACAGTTTAATTTTATAATCATGTCATGAAATCCCTCCAACATTACACATTTTAGAGAAAATGTTAAAAAGTGAATAAGTTGAGAGAGAAAACTCAGCAAATTGATTAACTCTTATGACATAATGGAAAACTACATGCTTTGTGGTAAATAAATATCAGTGACTTTTATTTACTGAAGAGCAGAAAAATTAGGTGTCTTGTGTAAATGTATATAAAAAATATAAGGCATTACAAGATAAAATCACTAAACAGGATAATGCACATTACCAATAATATACACTCTCATGAAATTTGTAACTTTTATTTAAACTTCTTGGAGTTCCTGTTGTGGCGCAGTGAAAACGAATCTGACTAGGAACCATGAGGTTGTGGGTTTGATCCCTGGCCTTGCTCAGTGGGTTGAGAATCCAGCACTGCCATGAGCTGTGCTGTAGGTCACAGACATAGCTGCAGCTCTGATTAGACCCCTAGCCTGGGAACCTCCACATGTAGCGTGTGCGGCCCTAAACAAACAAACAAAATTAAAAAAAAAAAAAACTTCTTAAAGTATGTGTTTGTCTCTTCATTTTGAAAAACTGAAGTGGCAAGTTTTCTATATAAAAAGACCCAAAGACACACAGATAGCCAACTGAGCTCTCTAGAATAAAAAGGTATATATGTGTCAAAGATTAATGACCAATAAATAATAGCTTAGGTAATTTGCTTAAGAAAATCTGAGATATTAATCTGTGTCTATTTAACAATCGTACTGAGTTGGTCAAACAGAGCTAACTCGTAAGGGTATGAGGTGTAAGAGTGACACACAGACCTTATTCTGACTGGTCCAGTATGAGGGCTGCGTGGATCAAGTTATCTCATGATAGTGGTATTACCTTGGATTTAGATAGAATGTACTTTCCACATGCATGGTGTCATCTAGTTATCACAATAACCCTGTAAAGAAGGTCTCAGCAGCCAAGTTTTACCGATGAGGTAAGTGAAGACTAGAAAGATCAAGGGACTTGCTAAAGACTCCTGGGTTATGGAGGAAAAGACTAATGACTAGATTGCAGATGTTCAGATTCCAATTTTAAGTCTCAATTACACCACAGCTGCCTGCATGGTCTTGCTAGGCTAAAACACAAGAGTCATTTCTTGACAAGTTGAAAGTGGCAGAGAATCAAAAAAAAAAAAAAAAAAAAAAGAAAGTGGCAGAGTACAACTACTCTACAAATAGTTTTATTTTAAATATAGAAGCCTCTATTTCATGCCAAGTGCCACCAAAATCTCCTTCACAAAGGTATTATTTCAGGGCAGTGCATCATGTAAATACCATGCAGCCAGGCCAGTCCAAGCATCTCTGAGATGAATATTATATAACCAGTGTTCTGCCACTCTAAACACCCTATAATTTCATTAAAATATCCAGCCAAGGCTTATGTGTTACATGAATAAAAGAGGTTTTTGAAAGACATAGATTTATATGCCTAGAGATAATAAAAATATAATTATATCTACCCTTTAGCTACAAGAAGGCAAAGCTGCTTTAAAAATTTTTATGTTGTGGTTAATCTTGGTCCTTATTTTAAGTCTACTAATTGAGATTGAGATAAATACTTATTTGATGTGTTTACTGACAACAGATTATGGTATACAAGTCGCATTAGAGAAAATTATTCTGTAGAGCAGAGCTTCTCAATGGTGAGTATGACCTACCTACTGTCAACTGAAAATCACTATGTGTTGTAAGAGATGTTTCTGGGGGTGGAGGTAAAGGGTACATATTGCATATGGCAAAAACACGGCAACCAAAAAAGGTCAAGAAGCCGCCAAAGTAAAGGCTTTAGTGAATAAGAGTACATAGTCATTAGCTTAAGATATCTGATTTTTAAATTTTCAAGTTTAATATGAGAAGAATTTTTAGAGTGACTCAAAAAATCCACCCACAAAATGAGGTAAAAATACCTGCCACAAACACACTGTCTAGCTCATTAGCATTCTTTAATAGAAGGATAGGATGAACCAGGTTGATCAAAACCTCTATCAAATGCCCTCTACACAGCCTGGAGAATTTTCAGTTCATTTTTACCTTGGTAAGCTATGTTCATTTACGAAGTACTTAGCATTAGGGATGTGATAAAAAGTGGAATAACATAAACAAAGAATGAAACCAAAAATGTTTGAGATTGGAGTTAGGAGAACAGGAGTTCATATAATGGTGAAATAAGTTTACGACAATGGAACAGTGGGCCTCTGGTCAGGAGGCTGATAGCATTACACCTCCCTCAGCTAACGGTAAGACAGCTGCAAGGGAACACTAACAAAGACAAGGCCAACTTGCACTTAACCTTACTATTTAGTGGCAAAAGAGAGCACTATCTTTGTTTCACAGTGGTCACCAAATGACACACGTGTAATGAGTAGCATCTCAATACCTTCCCCATCAGAAGACTGGGAATTAAAAGGTTAAATACTTAGAGTTTATAAATTAAGTTTTACTTTCTTTACCTTCAGTGACAACTGTGAAAGCTATGAAAGGAAAAGACTGATGGGACTGAATGTTCCCTCAGAGTATGGGATTTATTGAGAAACACACAGATGCATGTAGTCTACATAGTTGATGGTGTAAGATTTATTAGATCGGGTCAAGAAGTATAATTCTATTGCCCATATCTATCCTTACTCATTAGTAGGTTTATGCAGAAGTTAAAAGACATTGCTCCAAGTTCTACTGATCCCATCAGCTTTACAAACTCTTAACTGATAAACTCTTAACTGAAGCTTAGCCTTGAGATTAGAGGAATACAATATGGAGAGAAGGATCATGCCAAGAAGTGCTGAACATTATTCTCCAAATGATGTACATTTATAGTTATATCTCAAGGTAAAAGGATTATATATATATATATATATTATATTAGCAGTAAATATTTAGCATTCTTGGTCTTCAGTAGAAATATATGTTGTACAGTGGAACTGAGAAGGTTAAAAGAAAATTCTAATGATTTTAATAAAAGATTAATCATCATTTAAAGGTAAGTTTAAATATGGTAGTTTTAAAAGGATCTCAGTATGAATAATATGTTTATTAAATCTGATAACTTTCAATTAGGTGTATCACACTTAGAAGTGAAATTTTCTTGCCTATCTGTCCAACTCAAAACTGGATTGTTTGCTTTCCTTAAGAGTATTCCCATTCAGCTATGTTATCTCCTTGAAATAGTGGTCTCTGAGAGGGGGCATGAGAAGATGCAGATATTCTCATTATGAAGGGAAAGGGACAAGAGATAAGAGAATATGGGAATCATAGTGATAAGTTTTTTACTTACAGTCTGTCAGGCTTCTGCAAATCTAGAAACTGTCCCCACCAATAATGATTCTATCTATGAGAACTGCTAGTATGTACATTTTGGCATCTGTGGATTTTTACAGTCAAATAGGGATTAAGTGGCTGAACAGACAAGCATGAAAACATTCATCTTACTGCTGTGTGATTCATCAGACCTAAAAATGGGCCTTGGTGACTTCAGGCAGTCAGTTCCAACAAATGTCTCAAGGCACTGAAATATATCCCTCTTCCTCTTTCAGCTGATTAGTTACAGTCTTTTGGAAGAATCAACTGTGACTTTCACTGAGGGGTTTTAGCTAGTCATTCAAACTCTCACTCTCTCTAGTTATACATGCCAATAATTCAAAACCATTTACTTGAATATCCCTAAGTTTCTTATGATAAACATAAGCAAGCATCATTTCCATGCCTATAAAGGAACTCCTGGCTTAAAATTTTTTTTTTAACTTTATTATTATTATTTTTTTTACAGCTGCACCTGTAGTATATGGAAGTTCCTGGGCTAGGGGCTTAATCAAAGCTGCAGCTGCAGGCCAAAGCCACAGCCATGGCAATACCAGATCTGAGCTGTACCTGTGACCTACACACCGCAGCTTATAGTAACACTAGATCCTTAACCCACTGAGCAAGATCAATGTCCATCAAATCTTCATGGACACTATGTCTTGGGTTCTTAACCCAGTGAGCCACAACAGGAATTCCTCTCCTGGCTTTTATAGTTTCTAAAATCTACTTGAGGTAGTGTTAAAATTTATTATCTCTATCAATAAATATTAATTGAGCAGCCTCTACACACCTATTATTGTGCTGGATAGTAGCAGGAGACCAAAATGCGATAAAACACATAGCCCATGGCCGAAACATAGTTAAACCTAACTGAGAAGGCTGGAAACATTCTGAACAGTAAGATTAAAACTGTGCAAAATGCTACCGGCTAGATATCTAGTTACTTCATGCACTGTATGCATTTAATAAAGCAGGAAATATCAGTGAAGTTTTCTAGACTTGAACTTTAGCATGCTCACCCCATAAGATGCTGCATTATGAAGAGGGATTAAACCACCTTTGTCTTGGGCATTAACATCTGCTCCATGTTCTAGAAGATATTCAGCTACTTCCAGGTTATTGTAGCCTGCTATTAGAGTGAAAAAGGACAAATGCGTCAACTTAAAAGAAAAAATATATATGTATATAAATGACAAGGACCAGAAAATATTATGATCTTAATGCTCTTTGCTTTAAAAGCTAATAACATCACCACAAACTAAGAATAAGAAATTTACAGTAGTAAATTTATATGATTTACAATAATAAATTATACAAAAGTATGTTGATCAAAAGCATTTTACTGAGTAGTACTCTTCATGCTCAGCATTTCTTTCATCTTCTGATGAACTGTAATAAGTACCTAAAAAAGGATAGTGAGCCTTGGCAGTGCTGGTGATGCTTACCTGCCAGGTGCAAAGGGGTAGAGTTTCTGCCCTGGGTATCTCTGCAGTTGATATTCTCTGGGGTACAGAGCTTCTGCACTCTTGCCAGGCAGCCCTTCTTGGCAGCATCTAACAAGGCAGCATCTCCTCTCAGTAAGTCCTGGATATCTGTGTCTCCTTCTTTTACCAAATCTAAAGGTGTATTTCCATCTCTGTTCTTTTTAGTTGGATCTGCTCCATGCTACAAAATCAAAACCAAACAGGGTTAGTGTTTTCTTCAAGTTTTGTTTTTTTGTTTTTAACTTTACCTTCATTCATTCAAGGAAAGATAACTATTCTATGTGCATTGTAGAAAACAAGAGGCAATATTGTGGTTTTTCTTGCAAATTCTCTACTTAGCAATATAATGGATCAGCTTTCTTTAAAAATTTTTTTTTATTATACTTGATTTACAATGTTCTGTCAATTTTTGCTGTACACCAAAGTGACCAAGTCATATATATACATATATATATATATATATACACATACATATATACATATATATATACACACACACACACACACATATATACATATATACACACACACACACACACACACACATTCTTTTTTTCATATTATTTTTTATCATGTGGATTAGCACTCTACTTCCCAGGCAAAGCATCAGGATCAAGGGAAAGGCGTCGAGTATCTTTTACTTTCTGTATCATATACTATCTCATTCTCCAAGCTTCTTTAACCAATTTTTCTTTCAAACATGTCTTGGATATTAATTCTGACCAGATTTCAATTATATACTCAGCGTTGATGAAGTGAGAAGAGGAAGACACACAGGTGGGAAAAGAACTTAATTCTAAATGGAATCAATAAAAAGAAAGTTTGGTAATTTAAAAATATTTCCATTGTAAATCTTAACATCTATTGTGAAACAAGGTAGAAATGTATTAGTAATTAATTTGATTTTATAAGTTTTATAATATATATCTATGAAATAAAGTAAATAAAAGTCAAGAATCTCTATTATAGGCCTGATATAGTCTGATATTGGAATAACCGAGCTAGGCAGTGAATTCACAGTGACCTAGAAGTTATTTCTTACTAATAATCAGTGATAACAAAAATGAGTATCAAATATAGCATTATTCCTAAGGCTCATAAGAACATATCTGATCTCACAAAAGTGATGGGAGAAGAATTTTATATTTAACCAGGATAAGTTTTTCTCTAGATTAAAAAAAAAAGAGGAAGGAGTTCCTGTTGTGGCTCAGTGGTACGTGATGCAGGTCTGATTCCTGGCCCTGCTCAGTGGGTTAAGGATCCAGCACTGCCCTAAGCTGTGGTATGGGTAGCAGATGTGGCTCAGATCCTGCTGCATTGCTGTGGCTGTGGTATAGGCTGGCAGCTGCAGCTCCAATTTGACCCCTAACCTGGGAACTTCCATATGCTGTGGGTGTGGCCCTAAAAAGGAAAAAAAAAAAAAAAAAAAAAAGAGAGAGAAAGAGAGAGGGAGAGAGAAAATGAAATAAATACATTTCTGGTCATTTTTCACATCTTTTAATTAATTTCATATCCTTTAACATTTAAGTAATGCTTAATAATGAGAAATGAGTTTGTTAACAATAAAATGGCTAGTAAGAGAAAAAAAATCATATTTGATGGAAAAACTTGTTTCTTCTTGTACAGATGTTTTCTGATATTAATACAGTATCACATAAACAACCAGAACTAATTAAACTCTTTCCAAAACCTACCTTGATGAGTTGTGATGAATTCAACATAATCAAATCAGTTTAGAAAGGTAGTTCAGACACGACTCAAAGCTATGTATCATGATATCACACTTAACATTCCCTTAAAATAGAAAATGGAAGCAGTCTCTACAGCACTTACTATACATAATAGGATAATTTATTTTGATGTAATTTTATGTCCTAACTGAAAAATAAATATAATTACTTTAAATTTTATCATTTTTAAAATTACCTACTTTTAAAAGGAGCTTGCAGATTTCATATTTTCCTTTAGCTGCCGCTTCATGTAGAGGGGTGAATTTCCATAAGTCTGCAACATTGACAGATGCCCCATGCCTCACCAAGAGCTCAGCTACCTCATAGTGTCCATATGAACAAGCGTTATGAAGGGGCACTAAGCCACTAAACAAAAGAAAACCATTTTAAAGACATATCAGAAATTTTTGAGCTAAAGTGATAAGTATAATAACAATAATTCTCTATGGCATTGACTACACTGAACAACTACTTAAAAAGAAATAATTCTCCTTGATCTTGAAGATACAGTGATCCGTTTTTAAATTAGGATCAATAATTTTAAAAATAATTAAAAATTTTAATTTTAAAAATGTCCCTTTCAACATAAGGACTTTCCTTTGTTTCTTGGTGGTGGATATAAATTTTATAGCAACCCTTATTTGAATGTATATTTCACAGCAATCCTTACTTCTATGGATGTACAGAGACATCCATAGAAGTAAGGATTGCTTCTATGTACATTTATGTCTATGGATGTACAGAGACATCCATAGACATAAATTTCATCACAGTACTTTTAATTCAGGTTTCATCTTGGCAATATAAAAGCATACTACAAAGTGATTTTGGGAATAACTAACCAATAATCTGGTTTTATCATCTCCCAGATTTTCTTCCATTTGGGTTTTCCTAGTGAAAATTGCATGCTTATAAGATATACAATGCAATTTAAATTATTTATTTAGGCAAGTTCAACCTTTTGTTTTTAGCTTTTATTTTTTAGTTCCTAACAATTCAATAGGGTTTCTGTGCCTAGGTTTAAATATTTAGGTACCAAGCAATGAAAACTCAAAATCCAAACGAGACAGAAGTATTCAGTAAGGGAAATAATGATGCCAACCATAAATTCTAGTCAGATGAGCAAACTATTCAGAGATGACTCTAAGTTCTGATTAGAAGGCAGCTGGCATTCTAAAAGGACAAAAACACGTCCTCATAAAAAAGGGTTCTTCAAAAGGATACATTTAAGTTGCACTTAGTAAATAACAAACAAAAGGTATTAAGTTAGTACCTTTTTATTTAGAGGTCAGGTTTTTCTGGGTTTTTGTTTTAATGTTTTGAGACCAAAAATACTAAGTGCTAAAATGGGCAACAGAAGCAAATGTTGATTCTTCTCTAATGCACTTATATATACTTTGAAAGAGCTACTGATAGCATTATTAAATATTTATGTCTGATGTGTCCCTTTGAAAAGATAAACAAACTCATAATGATTAACAGAAGTCTAAGTTGTGTGGTATAGTTCTACAGCAGTCTGGTATGTAACTGCACAGGAAGGTGCTTATTTATATTTTGAGATGATAGGAAATTAACTCAGAATATAGGAAGCTCATTTCAGTTAAAACTTCCTTCTTGCTTTTCTAAATAGCTTCCATGGCTGCTTTAAACTCTGTCTAGATAAATTAAAATAGTTTAGTAAATTAATAAAAAAATAGAGGATATTCAAAATTAGTAAATATAAAATTACATTTCTATTAATATGGATGACTTTGGGATGGATGGTTTCTTTTTGGAGGAGATTATACATTTATAATAGCAAAAAAGAGATGAACAATAAATTATAAACTATATAAACACACATAATGCAACAAAATACTATACATAGGCATTAAAAGGATGAAATGAACTATTAAATACTGTTATGAAAAGACATTCAAGATATACTACTGGGTGAAAAAAGTAAATGAAAAGTGAACTGCATGGTATGACATCATTTATGTTAAAAATAAGCACCATCACAACAGCGTACACACTGGTACATGTGTTTTAAAACAGGACAATTATAACAAAATTTTGATGTTGTAATCTCTAGGAAGTGGAATGAGAGCAACTTTCCACTTTCTACACTATATATTTCCATAAATTTTCTTTTTGCCACAGCATGCAGCGGCTTGATGTGGGATCTTAGTTCCCAGACAAGGGACTGAACCCCAGGCCACAGCAGTGAAATGCCAAGTCCTCACCATTAGACCACCAGGGAACTCCCCATAATGGTTTTCTTTGGCTTTTTAGGGCGGCAACTGCAGCATATGGGAGTTCCCAGGCTAGGGGTTGACTACAGATACAGCAATGCGGGATCTGAGCTATGGCTGTGACCTACACCACGGCTCATGCAACGCCGGATCCTTAACCCACTGGGCGAAGCCAGGGATCTAACCTGTGTCCTCGTGGATACTAGTCGGATTCTTAACCCACTGAGCCACAACATAAACTCCCCCTAATATTTTAATTTTACTTCAGACTTTACGAAACATGCATTACTTTTTTAATAGGGAAAAAAATCTAAGACTTCAAAAATAAAAAAAAAATTTTTTTTAAGTCTCAAGAGAATAAATTCCAAAGAGTGAAAATTCTAACACATACCCTTTGTCTTTGGCATGGACATCAGCACCATGGTGCAGGAGATACTCCACGACAGACACACGGTTATAGCCTGCCGCAAAGTGTAAGGGTGTAGAATGCCGGCCCTCTAAATCTCTGCAATTCACATTTTGAGGACTGCAAAGTTGCTTTTATGGCACACAGAGACAAACACAAAAAGAACATTAATATTTATTCATCGATATTGCTCCAAAATACTGCAGGCATCTTGGATAAATTGTAATTTTCTAATGAGTATTTCTTTCCAAAGATCAGATAACACAAGTAATGTTTAAATATCAGCACTATGCTTGGCTTTACAATGTCTACAAATTTACTGTTTGCAGAGCAATTTAATCTTTTTTCAGCATTTCCTGGCCAAAATTCTAATCAAAAAGAAAAACCCATAATAAAGCAAGCATTTCCAAGGCAAATTGTGTCTTCCTTTTTCATCATTTAAAAGGCTTTCTTCCCCGAGGCTGTGTATCACAGCCTGTCTGGCTTGTACTGGCATGCTCTCAGCCATTCAAAGAGGACCAGCCCTGGAATGTTGAACTACTCAGAGTTCTTGGCTCCTTTGACGTGGCAGGCAAGAAGGCTCTGGAAGAATTACATTAATTCTGTCTAGGCTGCCCACTTGGCCCTCTGATCCATGACAGCAAAGCTGTGCAATCAACAATGTGATATTTGTCTAAGTCTACAAGTCACACCGATTCCGGTCATTTCTAGTTTTTGGCCTTTACTTCCATCTCCTTCAGCTATGTCCTCCAAATCTCCTCTCTATCTCCTTTCTCCTTGTGAATATTATCATTTCAGCACAAGCTCCACTTTGCTTATAAAGCAGTGAAAGCAAAGTTAGGCCTGAGAGGCTGCATCACTGTTGGTGATAAATGGATTACAATAAGAGTATTTGAATAACAATTTATAATTTATAAAGAATTTCATATTTTTTTTCAGTGAGAGAACTGCTATCCACTTGTAAAGTTAAACATTCTCTCCATTTTACAGATTAATAAATGCGGGCACAGAGAAGGTGAAGTGATATTCTTTTTTCAGAGTAGGTAGAGTACAATAAAGAATCAAATCCCATTTTCTTGATTTTTAAGCTTTTGATCTTTTTGCTACATTGCTGCTTACTTACTTAATTACTCAAATTCAAGGATGTGATGAGAAGAGAGGTAATGAAAAGAAGGAAAGTGAAAAAGCAGAGAAAAATGGTGACATTTTCTAGGCTACAAGGTATGACGACAAGAGCGTCCCAGGCATTTGACAATCTTGCTGTTGCTCCTGCCACTGTAATGAGCTATTACAATATAAAAACTAAGAATCTGGAGGATATCTGTTTCTGTGGCTATACTGAGGGGGGACTCGTAGGGTAAAGAATGGGACTTTTCAGGTTGTACAACTTTTACATAACAGAAAGAAGTCTGAGATTCTAAGATCTGAGGAGCCATTGTCATCTGGCCAGGTCAAATGTCTTCTTATGATAAGTAAGTCTGTGGCTACATTAATACATAAATTATAGAAAAAAAATAAAATTAACTAGAAATGAATAAATTAGCACTTCAACTGGAAAGAAAGGCTACAAAAATTGGTAGTAAATGCTTTCTATGGTATCTTACATGATTGAAGTGCTTCTTGTGGCTGCTGCTTTTACTCTGGTTCTTTATATTCTAGGTTAACTTTTTTTCTTTTGCAGAGAACAGTAGCAAAATAGGGATGAGGGAGGGAATGAAATACAACTTATTTTACCTTATTTTATTTATTTTATTTTTGGCCACATCCACAGCATGTGGAAGTTTCCAAACTAGGAATCAAACCTTCACCATAGCTGTAACCAAGAGCCACAGCAGTGACCATGCCAGATCCTTATTAACCTGTTAAGCCATGGGGGAATCCCCTTATTTTTTAATTTACAAAAATAAAGCCAATTGTGCTTATTAAATATTTGCATTTATACTATTTGGGAGTTCTTCATTCTCCATTCTACTTCACTTTCTTTTTGAATGCCAAAGCAATGTTTACATCCTTCTTGCTTGCTTTTCAAATACTTTACTCAGCAAATAGCCTTTTCCTGTAACATTTAATTTCTAATGCTTTCTAAAGCCTCTAGGGAAAGAAGTTTACCAGGCTCAATTCTCACTTAATTTGTGTTGTGTTTTCTTCTGCCTATCCCGCTCCATTCATAAAATGTATTTGGCCTTTACTGTGTATGGATTGTTTAGGAAACCCAGAAGCTGTGGCATGTTTTCCTATTACATACAAGACATACAGAATTCAAACCTACACACACAAAAATGAGCTATTAACTTAATTATAGAGGGCAGATATAGCAATTTCTAGTGCTGTGATACAGAAAAGGAGTTCTAATCACTTTTACATTTTAAGATTTTCTCTTATTAGGATACTTTTCAAATGATAAAAGTATTTTTAAGAACAAAACATATAATTTCAGATTTAAGAGAACTTTAAAATTTCTCCCCAGTGGCTATTACAATTGCAATTTATTCATTTTCTTTAAATAACTTAGATGTTATTGTAAGATGGAAGAGAGATTGAAAGTGGTCACATGTTGAAAAAAATAAAATTTCCAGGCAATAGAGCTTAGGAAGTGTTTACTGTCATTTTCAACCAGCATACATCATCAAGAGTCCTAAAATCAGTTTGCTAAAAAAAAAAAAAAAAAATCACAAAAATAGAGTTTACTTTATAAGAAATGAAAATAAGAAATGACCAAGATTAGTTTGTAAAAAATAACCTGGTATGAATGTCAATACCAATTTTGCAATGAGCCTTTTGTAAACAAACAAACAAAAAAGAAATGAAAACAAAACTCTATGACCAATCCCAAACAAAAACAAAACCTATATTCTTTTTCACTACATTCATCCATACACATGGATGATTATATATGGGAAATGTGTGTTTTTAAAAAGCATATTCATTTAGAATATAACTTTATATTTGAAAACAATTCAAATATAATCATTTCTATACCACAAAATAATGGATGATAAAATATTCTTTTCTTTTCTTTTTGTCTTTTGTCTTTTGAGGGCCACATCTACAGCATATGGAGGTTCCCAGGCCAGGGGTCGAATCAGAGCTGTAGCTGCCAGCCTACGCCACAGTCATAGCCATGCAGGATCCTAGCCTCGTCTGTGACCTACACCACAGCTCACAGCAATGCCTGATCCTTAACCCACTGAGCAAGACCAGGGATCTATCCTGTGTCCTTATGGATACTAGTTGGGTTCGTTAACCAATGAACCACGATGGGAGCTCTGGATGTTAAAATTTTCTTAGCAATGAGAAAGAAAAGAAAATCTATCTTCTGCAAAATAATTCATTCCAAATGGTTGCAAGATCATAAGAACACTTTCCTAAAGCAAATGTGAGAATCTCTTGGAAAATTCAAGAACTTGGAGTTCCCGTCGTGGCGCAGTGGTTAATGAATCCGACTAGGAACCATGAGGTTGCTGGTTTGGTCCCTGCCCTTGCTCAGTGGGTTAACGATCCGGCGTTGCCATGAGCTGTGGTGTAGGTTGCAGACACAGCTCGGATCCCGCATTGCTGTGGCTCTGGCATAGGCCGGTGGCTACAGCTCCGATTGGACCCCTAGCCTGGGAGCCTCCATATGCTGCGGGAGTGGCCCAAGAAATAGCAAAAAGACAAAAAAAAAAAAAGAACTTGATCAAACTATTACTTGGGCTTGAACTAGCCTGGAAAGTGTTTTAACGTCAGGCATGTACCAGGAAATCCTTCATAGTTAAAGACCTCTTCTGTTTGTTGAACTACTTTGCTCATCCCTTTTATTGTTCAGATTTGAGGAGTTTCACTTACAAGCCTACAATGAATTGGGAAACAAAGGTTCCAGGGAGCTACCCAAGATATTAAAGTGCCGACCTACCTTCACAGTTTCCAAGTCTCCGGCTTTAGATGCCTCTAAGAGTCGATAGTCAACATCAGAAGTACGAATAGGTGTACTTTCTGCATAAAAGGAAGGAGAGATCACTGTTGATTTTTAAGGAATCACAGAGTAGCTAAGGAAGGAAAATTATTTGGTGACTGGAAAGAGAGAGGTTTAGGGATCAGAAATAAGTAGGTTTCTTACTTCTATCTAAATCTACCTATCCTACACTAAATTCCAATAAATTCTAAGACACACACATTCTCCTCCATCCTTATTACTATATCCTTCAATTTTTTTGGTTAAAACTTGGCAAAGGGGAATGAAGAAACAGCACCACGAGGCCAAGAACATCTTTATGATACACTAGCCTTTCTTTCAAAGTGTTGTAGCAAAGCTTTGCCATAGATTTTGTTATACAAACCAAGGGAAACCACTCAACCTTCAGGACTCAATTTCTTCAACATGAAACACAAGTATTACTCCTGAAATCAGTGATTTTAGAAAATATAATCAGTGTACAAAAAGGCCTACTAAATACAGAAATTTGTTTAATTCACACTTATTGAATGGCTTCAGGGAAATGCAATTTAAAATATTTGTATAATTAAGAGGTGTGATACAAATGCTAAATAGAATATAATTAAATCAGGTCGTTAAGCCTAGAAGGATGAGGCTAACATATGAAGTATTTTGATTAATCCAATAATATAAACAAACCAAAAATTCATTATACATTGGCCCAAATAAAAAGATTTCTAAAGAAAACAATGTTATCACTCAAAGTATATTCATGGACATTAAGGGTGGCTTTTATAATGCATATGCATGTGCATACTCATATAACCCAAAAGAACTTAAGTGCAGGAGACCTAGGTTTAGACTGGGCTCTATTAACTGTGATGATGGACAAATCACTTAATAGCTTAGTTTTTGTATCTATAAAGTGTGTTGGTTTCCCTTAAATTCTCTTTCTGTATCTTGTGACCAGGGACACTTTTCTTGAGTCAAGTGTCCAAATGGGAAGATCATGTGATGCTACAAAAAGGTTTCAAATTTCAGAAGAAATATTTCAGCTCTTCCTAAAGCACTTTGTTCAGGGGAAGGACTTTTACAGAGTAAGTTATGAGAACCCTTCAATGGAAGATAAACTGTATTTATTTAGTTATGATAATAATACTCAGCAGATAAAATGCTAAGATTAAAGGGAAGAAGAAAAGAATTAAAGAAAAGAATATTTCATATAATGAAATACATTTTTGAAATATCGACAACTTTTTTTTTTTTTTTTTGGTCTTTTTGCCATTTCTTGAGCCACTCCTGCAGCATATGGAGGTTCCCAGGCTAGGGGTCAAATTGGAGCTGTAGCCCCTGGCCTATGCCAGAGTCACAGCAATGCGGGATCCGAGCCGCGTCTGCAACCTACACCACAGCTCACTGGATCCTTAACCCACTGAGCAAGGCCAGGGATCTAACCTGCAACCCTGTTCTTAGTCGGATTCATTAACCACTGAGCCACGACGGGAACTCCAACAACTTTTTTTCTTTAAAAGGAAGTTTATTACATTTGCTATTCTGCAGAATTGTTGAGAAAAGGAATGAGATCTTGCTCATCTTTCTTTTCCTTTCACATAGAGAACATTCAGAAAGAATGTGCTATTCTGACTTCATGCTATTTTATATTGGTGTGTCAAATCACAGATCTTTCTTCGGGTTTCCTTACTCTGCTCTTTCATGTCTCACTTGCTTCCATTCTAACTGTGTATGACTTGGCTGCATTTATAGGTTATAGGTAAGAAGGCCTACATATATATATTATGTCCCTATAACAGTGATTCTGGCAATTGGTAAAACTTACGAAATGTCCTTGGATGTTTATAAAGGTAATATTTTAAAGTTTATCATTTCAACTATAAATAGAATGACAATTATCAACTGTAATATAAAAATAAAAATCTTCATGACAATTGTTTATTTCATAAAGTTAGAATTTCAGATATTTTCAGATTCGAGCATTTGAGGATACAGTTAATATGGCTGGATTTTTTAATTCTAGGGACTACCTGAAACTGGCACACCTGTCTTGATGTCGACTGACTTGCAAAAGGGTATAATTTTACAATCAAGCAAACACATTTATGCAAATATAAGGATGCTTCTGAGAACTCTGAGAAATTCTTAGTCCCTAATCAAAGAGTAGAAAGTAAAGAAATTATTTAAACTAAATCCCAAATAGGCTTAGAACAGATTCATTTTTAGAAACAATGTGACCAAAGTAATGGCTGTAAGGACACACACACACACACACACACACACACACACACACGTGCGCGCACGCACACAGAGTCTAGGAACTTTGTATCAAGAGATGCATAGTTATAAGAAGGAATATATAAAAATGAAATTAAAAAGTTAAAAAGAGAACATAGGCAGAAGTAGAGTAGCTGATATGCAAAGTACTATGTTAGTAAAATCCTTTAGAAGCACACTGGCTTTTGCAGAGGTGGAAATGAAGATTTCACCTAGGGTCAAAGGCTAGAGATGGGCTTCTAGTATTTTTCTCCAATTCTACTCTGCTCACCAGGAAAAAAAGAAAAAACAGAAAGTTTCAAAGACTGGAAGGCAGTTTGCTATTTAGAAAAACAAATAAAAAATTCCTGTAGACTGGTTGTTTAATTAGTATTAGACTATAGGACTGGTGATAGATCTTAGTAGTTTATTTCAACAGGCAACTATAAATGAGGATCTCAATTTTTTTTTAATTTTGTTTTTTTGTCTTTTCTAGGGCTGCACCCATGGCATATGGAGGTTCTCAGGCTAGGGGTCTAATTGGAGCTGTAGCCGCTGGCCTACGCCAGAGCCTCAGCAACGCAGGATCCAAGCCATGTCTGCAGCCTACAGCACAGCTCATGGCAACGCCGGATCCTTAACCCACTAAGCGAGGCCAGGGATCAAACCCCGCAACCTCATCATGGTTTCTAGTCGGATTCGTTAATCACTGAGCCATGATGGGAACCCCCAAGGATCTCAATGTTTATTAGCTATTTTAAATCCTAAATCCTTACCTCTGTGAATGAATAGGTAAAAGTAATGCAATTACCATACGGAAATATGATAACCAGTAGAATTCAGGTCAAGATCTAGCCTAAAAGTGCTGTTCAAAAAAGCTGACTGTGATGCTAGAAATTATCTGTGTGCTGTCTGATATGGTAGAAATTAGCCATGTGTGGCTATGGAGTACCTGAAACGTGGCTAGCATAACTGATAAGCAGATTTAAACATTTCTTAAAAATTTCAATTAATTTAAATGTAGCCACATGTAGCCTGTCGCTACCATAATAGACAGAGTCTAGAGAAAAAAAGTCAAATCTTCTGAAATGATGTCTTAAAATTCTGGTTTATAAAAAGCTGCTTATCTTATTTTCTTTACTCTGACATTAATTTTAGCATAAATGTTGCCAGTAGTGTACAATTAAATCTTCACTAATATAAACTGTTGGCAACTACAAATGTGGGAGCTGAAATACAGGTTTCTAAATGTGGATCTCAAACTTGATATTAACAGATATTTTTAAACAAATCTTTAAAATGTTTCCAGAACAGAGCCCCAACAACAAACTACACATTCTATATGACTACACATTCTATATGAATCATTATAGATATAACCTGGAGTTGGATTAGTAAATATGGGTATAATTGAAAAGTTCAGCCAGTACATGGTCTACAGACATTCGAGTTTCTCACGGAAATATTAGTTTAAAAAATTATATCGCCTTCCAAATAAAAAATAACTCCCATTTAAAAAAACCTTTCAAAGGGCAAGACTTTACCATCAAATTCCATTATTTGCATTATCTTTCTAGATCAATAAAAAATACGAAGAATTAAACTAAAAAATTCTGGCACATATTAAGCTAAGCATTTAATGACCTATATTGTTTTATCTTACAAATCAAACTTTAAGAACCATTCTCAAAATAACTGAAAAAATTTTCATTTGTGATTCAGTATTTAATTTTATCCTTTATCAGAAGTCATATATTCTAACTGAATTCATTTGGAAGACATTTTAAAAACATTACTGGAGCTAATCTCCTTAATTTATTCAATTGTTTCCTTCCCGTTTTGTCAATTATCTCTAAAAACTATGTATGATATTATTCAAAAATTTGATGTAATAGCTATCTATATGTTTGCCTGATTTATAGTTACAACTTATAGAAACTAACTTAAAATTCAGTACTAAATAGTTCTTAGTAAAAGAGAAAAATTTAGAATGTTTTAGCAAAAATCACACCTCTTAGAAATGATTAGCATTTACTGAGAAGGCAAAAATACTTCCTCGTCAAAGAGTGATTATCTTCTTTAAGTAAATGTTCTGCAGAAACAGGAAGTTAAATGAAGACATGTTTTTCACAGTTTAAGCTGGAAATCCTATAACAGCAAATTTCATTCCTGTACATATAGCTTCTTTATTTTGATAATAAAGATGCCCCCGATAGCTCTTACTTCAACTGTCTAAAGATTGCCACGTAGCACTGAAGTAGAATGACCACTATCTAAGAATGAAGCAACGTGGAGAAAATAAATCCTAATCAACGCTTTTGACAATGTGGCACAGTTATTCTTATGAGGCAGTTCTAACAGTACAGCTCTCCAAAAGTCTGGAAAGGTCCCCTATTTCCATGAATAGTAGTGATTCTCAACTGGACTATACTTTTGGGGGGGCCCCCTCAGAAATGTGTGGGGTCAATTTTTGTCTTCTAGCATAGTCATGCCCTAGCTATTTCTATCATAACAATTATATTTTGTTGTAATTTACTGTCATTTTCCCTTTATATTATAGACAGGGCATTTACTGTAGATTTTTTGGAGGTCTCCATGTAGTTAGGTCGATTATCTAGGAATTTCATTTCTGGATAGTAAATTGGATGCTATAAAATATAATAAAGAATGTACACTGTACTGATGAGTAACAAACTATTGCACTATATATAGGAAAATAAAGATTTCTGATTCCTTGCCTGTAGCCTTCTCCATTTTATCTTTCAGTTTGTTATGTCATTCTAACATTGCAGATATAATCCACAGACAAAATTAAAAGAATAAGAAGAATCAATGATATTAAATTTCTTTTGTGTGTTGTTTTTCATTTTTCAGTAGGCAGACTGTTACTTCCTCTAATTTAGGGGCTCTGGAAACCAGTGTCTATTTTTGTATTAGTTTTATGTTTGATCTCCCTCAATAAACTAAATACTTAAAGTATTTAGTATTGTACTAGGTAGGCCCTGTAACACTCACCAAGATTTCAGAATTCTATTTAAACTAAGAAAAGATGATTTCATAACAATGAATGAAGTTAAGAATTACAAAAAGCAGAATATAACACATGTAAGAACAATTAAAGATCATTACCATATGAATGATTTGTAATTTTCTCCATTTGATAGATTTTAGGAGAGCCATATTTTCACACTCTTTATAGGAGTTTTGAGCAAGCTTTGATCATAACATCCATGAATAAGGTTTTCAATTTAACACTCAAAAAATTAAAGAGAATTTTTGTCTCTTCTCATGACATCTACCTTGACCCCATCAAAATAGGTATGATGGGCAGGGACACAGGCTAAACTGCAAGCAAGGAAAGGCAGGAAAAATATTCAAGCAAAGAAAATAATCCAAAGAGCCACTTAAAACAAGGGGTACAAAGTCTGTCTGTGCATCAGTGGATAGACATGGAAGAGAGACAAAGCAATGTCTATCTATTCAAACTTACCACTCAGAATCTGCTGCACTGCTTCATTTCCCATCTGTGCTGCTGTAAAGCCTTGTAAGGAGATGATGGAGGGATCAGAGCCATAACTCAGCAGGAGGCGGCAGGTCTGGAGGTGACCAGCTAGGGCAGCTCTATGCAAAGCAGTCTGACCGAGGGTGTCCAGTGCATTCATCTGAAAAATCATTGAGTGGGAACATGGAATTGAACGTCTATTTTTGTTTCCTTTTATCCCTAGCAAATAAACTCTTATAGGAAAAAAATCAACTGTCAAAGCTTTTTGAAAAATACCACAGATTATTCATTATTAACTCTTGCTTACTGATTCTAAAACAAATACCACTTTCTTAGTTACCCTTCTTTGACCACTTAATTGAAAATTAAAATATACCCATCCTTTCCGTAAATGACTGTCCTCCTGTCCATCAGCCATTCCCTGCCATGTCCCTTGACATCCAGAGGTCCCTGAGGGCTGGGACTCTTATCTGATGTTCCCTGCCTGCTAGATCGAAGGCGCACATACATGTCTTTTGGATGAATGGGTTCTACCAATCTTGCTCCCAGGATATAAAGACAACAGAATACATAAGCAAAGATAGGCAGAGTAATTAATTACATTTTTTTAAATTTTAGTAAATGATTATAACTGAATGACCTGACTTATGAACACATTTAACCAAAAACCTGATTTGAAGATTCAAAGGTTTTGTTTTAAAAACTCTGAAGAACTACAAAGGAAGAGTAATTTAGTTATTATTAAGATTGTTGGGAAAATGTTAAACTTCGAGATCATGTTCATAATCTGATCTAAACTAACTAGTTCTAACCTGTTTTCTAGGATTCCCCCAGTAAATACCCTCTACACCAGTCAGACCAAAGTCCAAGTTCATTGTACATGCTGCTTCTTTTAGAGAAGCCCATTCTTCTGCCTTTCTGGATTTGAAATCCAGTGCAAGTCTCTTTTCTAAGAAGTCTTCCTTGATTACTTCAGTAATTGAAGTATTGAATTACTCAGTGATTGGTTCCTTTCTAGACACCTCTGTCAATTCAGCACTATCTTATAAATTAGAACACTGGGATAGTGTTTATTTACCAAGTAAAACTAGAGTTATTGAAATATAGACTGTATTGTATAGGCTTTCTGGGTCCTCTAAAAAGCTCCTGTTAATGGTATACAGTAAATTTTCAAATATATGCTGGTTGGGAGTTCCCGTCGTGGCGCAGTGGTTAACGAATCCGATTAGGAACCATGAGGTTGCGGGTTCGGTCCCTGCCCTTGCTCAGTGGGTTAACGATCCGGTGTTGCCGTGAGCTGTGGTGTAGGTTGCAGATGCGGCTCGGATCCCGTGTTGCTGTGGCTCTGGCGTAGGCCAGTGGCTACAGCTCCGATTCGACCCCTAGCCTGGGAACCTCCATATGCTGCGGGAGCGGCCCAAAGAAATAGCAAAAACACACACACACACACACACACACACACACACAAAATATATGCTGGTTGGTTATTTAAAACATGTGTGTGCCTGCCCCCAACACAAGACTAAGAAAAGAAAGGATTTAGGACAACTAGTCTCCAGGTCTCCAGCCTTTCATTGTTGTAAGTAAGGCTGTCATAATTGTTCAGGGAAGAGTTCAACTAAATTCTTGATGGTGTTTCACAAGATTTACTATGACCCCTAAAAACTTAATTAAGTCTCATTTGCCAGCAGAAAAACGACTGTTTATACACAGAGAATATAAAAGCTCAGCTATTAACCTGTACTGATGAAAAACAAAAGCGGCCAAACTACGTGAATTTTTCTATGAATATTTCTTTGTTACCTCTTTACCTCAGGAGAAAAATTTAAAACTGAGAATATTCTAATCATGAGCATTTTTTTCTGGATATTGGATAAGAAGTTCACTAAGTTATTCAATTACAGTGATAGAAATCCTCAATCCAGCTTGTTGAATCATGGAACACAGTTTGAGAATTACTACTCTAAGATACCAAGTTATTCCTCAGCTCAAACTCAGTGACTCTTCAGTGCCTTCACATAAACTTGAATCCCCCAGCATGTCATTAAAGACCATCTGTAATTTACTTTTACACCACCTCCCTTTCTACTATATTTTTTCATCACAATCTGATAGGCCTGCTGTGCCTCCAGTTTTTTTTTTTTTTTTTCGTCTTTTGTCTTTTGTTGTTGTTGTTGTTGCTATTTCTTGGGCCGCTCCCGCAGCATATGGAGGTTCCCAGGCTAGGGGTCGAATCGGAGCTGTAGCCACTGGCCTACGCCAGAGCCACAGCAACGCTGGATCCGAGCCGCGTCTGCAACCTACACCACAGCTCACGGCAACACCGGATCGTTAACCCACTGAGCAAGGGCAGGGACCGAACCCGCAACCTCATGGTTCCTAGTTGGATTCGTTAACCACTGCACCACGATGGGAACTCCATGTGCCTCCAGTTTTATCAGATTACAGTGGAGCCTCATTTTCTGAGGATGTTAGTTTCTAAAGTCATTGCAAAAGGTAAAAATTGCCTTTGGTCTGGATTATCCTCAAAAAGTCCTTAGAAATGCAATAGTAGAGACAGATGTAAAGTTTTTCAGTACATCCAACAATAGCCAGTTTCAGTTTCAGTGTCTGAGATCAACTGAATACCAGATAAAGTACAGACAGTATCATAACCATCAACATATTACATGTAAGAAGAGATTCGCCCCATAAATACGCATGGTGGAACAGTGCAACACAGAAAACTGCAGATGCACTTCTCCCATCTCTTACTCTGGGAAGCACTCATGGAGTGAACTAGGCAAAAGTCACCTCCTACTGACATAAGGAAGGGATGCAACTACCATTTACTAAGTACTTACTAATATAAGGCTCTATGTTAGATGCTACATGTAAACTGTAAGCTACTGAAAAGCTAAGACTATGACTTAATCTTCCCTCCACCGTAAAGTACAAGACAGACGAGTGTAATACAAAATTATTTGCTTTAGCAAATGTAAATTTTTTTTCTTATGAAAGATTTCTTTCCGCGAACTCTAAATAGTATCACAGCAACAAAAGAATATCTATGGACTACTTCATTAGACAGCAAAGCTGAAGCACTATAAGAAGTCACAGAAAAGTAGTGGCAAATAATGTAACAGAAGTACTCGTTCCATGGAAACAGGTAGAAATAGGTAGAATAAAAATACTAGAACAATCGGGTGAGACTGTACACAACCCACTTAGAAAGAACAACAACTGGTAATAGGGACATATTAAAGATATTCCATAAAAGTTTTTGAGGAAAAATTATTTCTTCTAAGAACTTTCAAATTATATGGCTATATATATGAATTGTTGTCCATGAATTTTATTTTCAACCTAAAAAATATATTTGACAGACTTATTTTATATACCACAGCATAAATTTAATTTAGTATATATTATTTGAATCACCAACATACATATTAATTGAAGAAATCTGGGAATGTTGGATCAATTTTTTCTGATTCTTTTTTAAGACCCAGTTTTATTTTCCCCTACCACAAGCTCTAACACAAGGATATGACAGAAGATATCATCAAAGACACCTAGCATTCAGCACTAAAGAGATTATTTTCTCTAAAGTACAGAAACTGCCTCAAATAAGAAAAATGCTATATTTAATACATTATACTTCAACTGTGGTAATTAAATTGTTAGAACTGGCTCAGGATACATATTCAGATGTGTGAGGAGAATAACAAATGTCTGGCAGTTTTAAAGACAAACATATTCGTTTTGTTTTGTTTTTTTTGGTATCTTGAGATTAACAGCTGAGGTATGTATCTTTATTTTTATTTTAATAGTTAAGAATGATTTTCCAAAAAGAATAACTGGATAAAATGATATAAAATCACAATGGTATTTGGCCTGAAATGTACAGGACATAAAATTATAATTCAAAAATGCCAAAACACTTCTGGAAACTGACAAGCAGATTATAAGGAAGTGGCTAAGGACACTCTTTCAAAATTCTAATCAGTGTGAACAGCCAAGTCTCAACAGTTTAAGACTGAGTTTAACTCTCTCCTAAACTGAAGCCATCACTGTCCACATAACCCATTTGGTAATTAATCATGAATTGTTCTGTGACGTTTCTGTAGTCAGGCATGTGAACTCATGTTATATCTTACTTTAACTGTGAACATGTGTATATCCCAAACTAAATTGAATATCAAGTCATCTGAGAGTTGAAAACAGTCTCTATACTACGTTAGCTAGAACGAAAAAGCATTTTTCCCCCAAATCAGGAAACTTTGAAAGTAAAAGTGTCCTGAGAATTAAAAATGATAAAGAAAAATCAACAGGCATCAATAAATATAATGGAGGGACAAAAGACATGAATCTGAAACAGGTCTATGTCCTGGCAGACAGAGACTATAACCTAGGGAACAGGTGGCAAGCATACTATAACTTTTTTAGCTTGGAGTTAAGAAACATCTCATTATCATCCCTTTTTACAAAAATCTTAATAAGCTAATTTTGTTGAATATTGCTAAATGGTTATGCTAACTATTATACATATACCTTGAGTCTACATTTCTGTAATTGTTTTTTTAAGAGAAAGTAGTTTCCTAGGAAGTTATCTATTTTCCTAAAGCAAGATTATGTTCATGCCATTTGCCTATTCAAAAATTTCCTATGAGAACAGAACCAAAGCTCTCCAATGAGACCCTTTTTTGTACTTACTGAACTGACTAATCACAACTTCTGACTAACAAGCAAACTCTTTTGCCTTCCTGACTATTTGAAATATATTCTTTGTAGTTTATCTATTTAAAAATATCTAATTCTTGGGCCTGCCTAGCTGAAATTCTGTTTTCTTCATAAAATTTCTCTAATCTCTCCCCCAGCCTGGCACCACCAATGGAAGAAACTGTTCTTTCCTCTGAATAGCAATCTACCCGTCCTTCTCTTAGACTACTTTTCCAATTTGTATAACAGACATTCAAGTGGACTGTATTAGACAAAATTATTTTAGATTTTAAGACCTTTTAGAGAAGAATCCTAATCAAATTCAAACTTCATATATACTCCACAAGAGTAAGTTCAATGCCTTATACAGTGAGTGTCTGAAAATGGCTGGTAAATGGATGTCCTGTTAGAATGACAAATCAGTACATTCTGGTAATAAAAAGTTAAATGCCAGTGTTGATAGAACTGTTTAATATTGAAAATAACTGGTTCACTTTATCTGTAATAAAAGTATAATTTAATTTGACTCTAAAGTTTTCACAGATATATTTATAGGCCATTGTAATTCATGGTGAGATATACATAGTTAAAAGCACCTCCTCTGAGGAATAAAAGAGACAAAATGATCACAAATTTAATTCCTAGCTAGAATTCTGCTATGGTAATTAATATTTTACTTTAATATGTTTTTAATCCTTTAATGTGTTATGAACCCACCACAGAGTATAGAATTTGTCTAAGAAGTTAAATTTTAATGTAATTTGAGTGACATGAAACTAGATTAATGTTTACTAGCCAAACTTGAGTATATTACTATTTGTAAACCTTCAACATTCATGTGGAATTTTAAAAGGAACAATCAAGTTCTCTGAAAAGAGGTCTATATTACACTATAATGGTATATCTTTCTTTGCTTTATTAAAGGGGTGCTGCTCACCTAGCCCACATGCCTTAACTGTCAGAGAAATAACTCATTGAACATAACTGATTAGTCTGGAGGGGCCAAGCCCAGGGCTGTGCTGAACAGACTGAAGTCTTATTCCTGCTCTCCCTTTCTCATCCCTGAGGCTTGGGAGAGATAGCAGCTGCACATGGTATATTTCTAAGCCAAAGACTTACCAAGCAGGGGCTGCCATAGAGAAGTAAAACAGAAAAATACAGTATAAAAAGAAAAATGAAGCAGATGAACAAAGACTGGCAGAGAAAAGAAAGCTATGCAATCTCAGAAGAGAAAGAGATACAGATGAAGAAAGAAAATGTGAGCCAAGGTGACTATCGGTTTCCAAATTCCTGAACTTCAGCTCTAATTCCTAAAGATTATTTCTTTGGGATTAAGCATATGGTTTTCTCACAGAAGTAATCAGCATACTTTTATATAACTAAGTTTAAAACAAATTTCCACTTGTGCCTAATCAAGATTCAGTAGATGTAACTAAACAGTAACTAAAATGTCTCTGAGACACTGGCCCCTCTGGACCTCATTTTGATATGATCAAACCTTGGATATTAAATGAACTATAAAAGCTACTTTGGATCTATATCTTTAAAAACCACTTTAACACGTTTGGGCTAACAGAATCTGCTTATCAAGCCACCTCTAGAAGAGCATTAATAAAATCCTTTTAATAAGCTAACACATTTCTCCAAAGTGAGCAAAGATTCTTGATCACTCCCAATGTGAGAAATAAGCCCATTAAATGCCAATTACTATTGACACAATTTCTTCTTCCATACAGTATAAATAAATCTGTCAAATTAAGACATATGAACATCAAGAAAATTTCTTCATGTTCCACACATTTAACAGATGTTCACTAATAACAAAACAGCAGTGTTTTCATGTATGAAAATAAAAGCACTTCTGAATTAAACCTTTTGTTTCTAGGTATTAATAACACTATATGTAATTAGTATTAGGGCTTAAGTTCTATTTAATAATGGTAGCAGACAAGGCAGTGGTAACAGAATGCAGAATGCCAAGGGAGACTAACAATAAAAAAGGATAAAATCTTCATGTCTCTCCCATTTAGGCTTTACATTATCTTGCAAAGCAGGGAGTTGGTAGAGATTGTTATTTTTTTCATAACCATCCTTTCCTTACTCTAGTCATCTGTTTTTTACCCTTTTGCTGAATATTGCCTGCTTGCCTCTGGATTCATATCCATCCTCCACCCTGCTCTGTGTCCTAGGAAAGTCACTTGTATGTATCACATCAATGGACTCTCGTCTTTAACTTTTTGTTGTACTTGGCCAGTGTGAAATGATGACAAGAGGACTGCTGGGAAGGAGAAGAGTGAGGAGTAATAGACTGGACACACCCTTTTTATCAAAGGCTCCAAATGCTGTCAGGTGGCCTTCTCCATACAGCTTCCCTGTTCCTTGGCCCATCATGCCCAGGGATGATGATAGCTCCCCATTAGCTGCTGGTATTACCTCATCCGTTGCTGATTTCCTTAAACCTTGCCTACACTTTTGTACATAATTCCTTTATGGAATAAACCTTCCTCAAATCACCCACTCTGAGTGTGCTGTTTACTGCCAAGATCTTAACTAATAAAATTCTCTGTATCTGTATATTTGAATCCCTCCTTCAAAAGCTCCCAAAGTCCTTATGTGAAAATTGCAAAATTAAACGGATTGTCTCCCTTGATGTCTCTCTGTGGCACTAATCACCCATTCCTTCTTCATACTCCCATTGCACTCAACGGACATTGTGAAAGGCCTTTCAGTTTCCTTTTCCCACTAACTGTTCCCAAAACAGGAGTAATCCTCAAAGGTTCTTTCCTTAACTCTCCTCTCTCCATATTCTCTACCAGGAACCTTCCTCGCTGCCACAATGTATGATCACTATGTCAATGGCTTCCCAACAGACCTTTCTAATCCTAAACTCTCTTTCATACTCAAGTGCCATACTTCCAACAGCCAGTTTTATCCAAATGTCACTCTTTCATGTCAGCTACAAGTATAACATCATTACTAAGTCATAGGAAACCAGTATTTCTTTCTAGCTTTCTCACTTCCTTAACTGTACCACCATTTTCTAAGTCCATTCTAACACCCAGTTCATTTCCAAGGAATATAATTATTTTCTCATAAATGGCTTTCGTCTTTCTCTTCCTATTTCATTACTGCCACTAAATTGGTTCAGGATTAGCTTTGGATTAATAACTGCATTAACTTCTAAATTGGTATTTCCCATAGTATTCAGCAAACAATCTTTATTATTTTACCTCTCAATGCTGAGTCAGTGGATTAAAATAAACTATAAAGGTCATAAAACTAGAAAGTGGAGGATTCTAAACTGAAAAGGATACCTATCCATGTTATATACACAATACGCTTAATTTAACGTAACAATGAACATGAACTGTGTATTTATCAACAAACTTTACACAAAAGAATGTTTTGGCTTATATAAATACTACTAAGTTCTAACCATCTAAGTAAGACAAATTAGCTAATGGTATCAGATCTCCCTACCAAATTCTCTGCCTTTTCTAATTTAACAGTCTTAGCTTGAGAACTAGATTCATCACGAGGAGGGGAAAGACAGCAGAATGGTGGAAGCAGAGTAAGAGGGCTGAATCCTAACTCAAGGGTGGTGCTTCTTGTTCAAAAGGTGCTTTTAGAATCAAATGGAAACCAGGAGTCATTCAAAAATGAAACTGAAACCATAAGTTCCCCAGAAAGAACACTAGGCAAGCAACCACTAGGCCCCAACAGGTGCTAAGTTGGATTTGTACAGCAAGATTTTATTAATGCATTTGTCAGTCACCAGATAAACCAACCCTGGGGGAGAGCGGTCTGCCTTGGAACAAGGGAATGAGTGAATGGGAAGATGGAAATTGGAAACTGGGATTGGTATTGGCATCTGATTAAATACATTTTTTTTTCCCATTTTAAATTACCTAATCGCAGGAGTTCTCAATTTGAATGTAGTGAAAGGACTAGGGAAGATATAGTAGTTCAAAAGTCATTCTAGTCTACAGCCATACCACCCTGAACACACCTGATCACATCTAAAAGTCATTCTATTCACTGGCAGGGTGTTTAAAATTATACATGCCCCATTGATGAATTGCGACGTTATTGATGAGAATGTACTGTGAACAGGAAGGGCAGAAAAAGATTTAGAACCAAAGAGCTAGAGTAATGCTGACTAGGACAGGTTATATAAAATAATGTTATTTTTCATTGAACCTTCATGAAATAAAATGACTCATGGGAGACAACAAATGGATACTTTCCCAAAATGAAGGGCATTATTCATGGTTGTTCAAGAACATTATAAATGCCATAAGATATTTTAAAAAATAGGTCAACGATAAACATATGATGCTCTTAAGTGTAGCAGAGAGCCCACTTAGCTTATTATTTTTTGCTTGACAGAGCAACTAGACATTATTTATGTAACAATGCAGTAGCTGTACCCTCAAAATATGTAATAAATCTGTAGAACTCTGTTCCTTTTATTCCAGCTCATCCTGATTGTTTAATTAAAATCATCAATTGTCCTTTCAAAGTAAGGATATCCAAATTTTTGGATCCTGCACCTTAGGAGTAAAAAAATGCTTTGAAAACCCTCTCAATGTACATTATGCTCATTTGTAAATTATAACCAAGCAGTGTTAAACTAATATATAATCAATATAGATAAAAGTTATACACAAGAAATTACAAGGGTTGGGAAAGAGATGAAACAAATACTTAAACATCTTTTAATTACCAGTGGTACAAAATATCTTTTGGCCCAATTAAAAAAAACCTTACAAAAATTTTATAAAAATTGTGATCTAGCCCATTGACTAGTGCATTGTTAGCAAAGCCTTCTAAATCACAAGGCTCATTCTTAATGTAACTTACTAATTATGTTAAGGTTTTAACTGGATTCTGCTAGTGAAATTGCATCTATTTGATTCTTGCAAACTTATTATGAGGTATTAACATTAAAATGTTTGTTTGTTTGTATTGGCTGCACCCATGGCATACAGACTTTCCCAGGCCAAGGACTGAACCTGCGCCAGACCCAAGCCACTGCAGTGACAATGCCGGATCCTTAACCTCCTGTATTACAAGAGAACTCTTATAACTTACCTTTAAGGTTCTGATTACATTTGTTTATTTTTTTAATGTACCTACATACAAGTAATAATCACTTGTCACTGTAGAACTATTAGTGAATTTTGAACCCCCTTATTTTCATTAAAAAAAAAAAAAGGCCCAACAACTAAGTAGGTCAATTTCTGAAAATACTAATAGTCAGATAACCATTTCATGTCGTAAGACTGTCATGTTCATTCCCTCTGATTATCAGCACTGGTACTGATCAAGATTGTATCGTGTAGGATAGTATCCATAAATCTACTTGTGTGTGCACATGTAAAATACAACGTGTCGGAACATGCTGAAGTAAGCAGATGAGTGACTGTATCACCATTAATCCCCCCATACCCAACATCTGCTTTTCCTCAGGAAGAACCTGGGGGATCTGACATAATTCAAACAGACTGACACATGGACATAATGAGAGTGCCAGCATCAATCTGTGTATGAAATATTAGATTTTAATTTATTTTTAAAGAAATTACTATTTTAATAAATCAAAATTCTAGTATTATTTTTCCTGCCCTCAATGGTCCAACATGTACATTCCCTTGAGTGTCTATAGCCTACTTTGGAGACTCCTGCTTTAAAATATACATACATATATACTCTTGAGGATTTAAAAATTTGCAAGTTCAAGTCACCTTTGAAAAACAATCACTTTGCTTTCTTTGAGCAAACTTTCCTCAAGCAATTCATGAAGTCATGGAGTTTCAGACAATGCCAATGAAAATAGTTATTAAAATTTCTTATTTCTTTAACATTGAGGTTGAAAAAATTATTATCATTGCCAATTTAAAGAAATAAATGTTCTCTAAAATAAGTAGCAATATTTTGCCTATCATTTACATAAATTGTTTTCTGACAAACCATCATTCATGTTGACTATCAAAATATGTCAATTCTAGTATTAATATAAAACAATAGAAAGTTGAAATGTATTTCAAATGATAAGACCTATAAAGCCACATGCTTTACAGAAGAATGACAGTAAAGTATAATAAAATACAGGTAATTATCTTTATATTAATACCAAGACTTAAATCAGCTTTAAAGGAGAATTGATGAATTCAAATACAATGATAAAGGTCCGTTACAAGATTAATTTCTTCAGGAGAATCAGAGAGAAGAGGAACAGTCTTAAGTGCAGCTAACCAGTCAATGCCAAGGCTAGCACCTTATTTCAGGTGTATGCCTTACCTTTGCTCCATGCTTATGTAGAACTTCCATGACATCATTGTGAGCTCTTTCTGCTGCCACATGCAGGGGAGTCATGAAACTATGGAGAACAGAATGGAAAAGGTAATCTCCTAACTTACAATGCATTTGCCCTTTAAGAATTGAGCAACTCCTTCTGCAAATGTACTTACTCTTTATTTTTTTCATTGACATTTGCTCCTTTTCTAAGTAACAATTCTGTCACTTGTTTACGTTTGGGATGCAGGGAGGCCACAGCACAGTGCTGTGAAGAAAACCAAATTAGTAAAATAAACTTCTATTTAAAAGTAGATTTCTGAAGTATTTAAAACACATCTCAAAACATGTGCTTTAACATTATGGATATGATCAAAATTCCTCCTAAATGCACTGGGAATACAAAACACAAGCCTTTAAACCAAGGTGAAATTACGCTCTTAGGTGAACATTAAGAGAGACTTTGTTTCTTTCCCTTTAGCCAGTAAGTAATTATCCAGTATATATTTACTCGAAGGTATCAGAATGCTTCCTCTCCAAAGCTACAGAAATCTATAACTGAATTACTCCGGCCTTCAGGAGGCTGTCAGCCACACATATCAATATTTATTAAGCTCTTTCCTAGAGGAACTCCTAGCACACTGCAGGAGAATAAGTCCATCAGCCTGGGGACAGGTAAGAAGGTAACAGGCTTGAAGGAACTTAGAGGGAGAAATACTCTCAAAAAATTATGTTTTATCTTCTACTTATACACCATTCATTTTATATCAATGTCTGTATTACATTTTTGAAAGTAAAAAAAAATCTATGTACTAATGAATAAAATTAATACTCTAAAAAAAGCAGGTCAGGTTTATTCTGTGGCTTTGAGTGTCTTCTGGCATAATGCTACGTAGCTTAAATGTATCTGGGAGTTCCCGTCGTGGCGCAGTGGTTAACGAATCCGATTAGGAACCATGAGGTTGCGGGTTCGGTCCCTGCCCTTGCTCAGTGGGTTAACGATCCGGCATTGCCGTGAGCTGTGGTGTAGGTTGAAGACGCGGCTCGGATCCAGCGTTGCTGTGGCTCTGGCGTAGGCCAGTGGCTACAGCTCTGATTCAACCCCTAGCCTGTAAACCTCCATATGCCGTGGGAGCGGCCCAAGAAATAGCAACAACAACAACAAAACGACAAAAGACAAAAAAAAATGTATCTGAACTCCAGTGAGAGAGCCATTTTCTTAAGCACACAGACAGCTGGCCTATTTTGGTTTGGTGACTTCTCCCAACTTCCCCACACTGCAGCGTATGGAAGTTCATGGGCCAGGGATGGGATCTGAGCCAAAGCTATGACCTACACCACAGCTGTGGCAATGCCGTATTCTTAACTGACTGCACTGGGCTGCGGACTGAACCTGTGCCTTAGCAGTGAACCGAGCCACTGCAGAGACAATGCCAGATCCTTAAACTTTGTGCCACAGTGGGAACTCATGGTTTGGTGACTCTTATAATTTGTTTTCAACAGGTTTTGCCTATAGTTTGACCCTTTTGTACCAGATATAAAGTGAGAATGTTAACTGAAGCATATTTAGAGGTCTGTGATAGAGGAATCAATTATGCTTAAATTCTGAACTCAGGCATAATCTAATCAACCCTATACTTGAAACTTAATGTGGTCAATGACAAGGAAAATAGACTAATCTTTCTGAGAGTATATTAGAAGAAATAACATGAACAGTTTTAAAAACAATTTGTACAGGGACAAAAAAATCTGTAATCTTATCATTTTGCTATAATAAATGTAATGGGTCTCTGAATACAATTGTTCAAAAGGATGATGCAAATATCTCTGAAAATAATCTTTTGCAGAAAGCAAATACAGTATTTATCTTGCAAACACAGAAAAAAAAGATTCTATAGAGAAAATCACATCATGTATTTTATGAGAGCACTGGCCACAAGTAGATTTGTTTTAATATGGTTGGGTAAAGACAAAGGTAAAAATAATTCTCAAATTAAGGCTGAGCAAATATCTTTTCTCTCACCCATGAAAGCAATCATCTCCTGAACCAAATTTAAAAATCAATGCAGCCAACATGAAAATGCAAATTCCTGGCACTTCAAATACTAAATTACTTAGTGAAGGTTTCTGAAATGAAAGTCATATTTTGCATTTATACTGCCATTACAGACCCAAGGATGGATTAACAATAAGATCTTACCAGTGCAGTTTCATGAGACTGTGGTTGTTTGAAATTAATAATTTCCAAAGCAAGTGTCTTTTTAACTTTGGCTAGGTCTGCTTCTCTGGCTGCTTGTAGCAAAGAGTGACCTTTAAATTCATCTGTTAATGAAATAATGGTTGACATATAAATATTTAAAATCTATAAAAATCATTAGCATGATTATAAAGTAGGAAAATTATTAATTTTACATATTCATCTATTTTAGCAACAACAACAACAAGACAATATGATGATAAAGGTGCAAAGGATGAGGATGTAGGTTAATGAAAAATTTTGAAATAGGTATGCTCTGAAAAAGACTATTTTCTACTCAGAGTTCATAAAGATACACATACGAAGATTCTTACACCAGCAAAGTTTTAAAACAAGCAAACTAAATGTCCAAAAAATGGAAACCAGTTAAGTAATTTGTGAACACTTAAGACACTAGAATACTTTACAGCCCTTAAAGAAAAAGATGGATGTACATATACTGACATGAAAGTACATATTATTCAATGAAAATTCAAATAGCAGATGAGGAAGGACAGATTGATCCTTTTTTTTTTGGTATTGTTACTATTACTGCCACCACAACTAAATATAACTAATGATACAAGAAGACATTTAGAGAAATAGTCACTAAAATATTGATAATGATTATGTCTTGAAACAGAGTAGGGAAGAACTGAGTTATGGGGGAAGTACCAGAGTCTGAAAAAGTTTCAAAGAAGAGTTAATGTTTATTCACTATTTGTATAAGCAAATAAGAGATTTTCTGAAAGGCATTTCTAAATTAATTGCATAACTAAGAATCTACTACTCTTTTTTTTTTTTGGTTGCACATGTGTCATGGAAGTTCCAGGCCAGGAATTGAATCCAAGCTGCAGCTGCAACCTATACCACAGCCACAGCCACACCAGATCCTTAATTTACTGCACTGGGCTGAGAATCAAATCCTGATCCAGAGACAACACTGGATCCCCTTAACTGTGCCAGAGCAGGAACTCCAAGAATCTATTATTCTTATTTATTAAAAGCAAATAAACTTATTTTCTATTTTACAAGGTTGGATTGTACTTTGATATGACTACTTATTAATGAAAGCTGAAAATGGTTCTAAAGAGATGTAAATGATATGTGACCTAATGTTATATCATGTTACATACATTCCAGGCCTACTCATTCTCAGGCCCTTGCCTCTGCCTGGTACTGAATTCTTTCTCTTTTCCTTTCTCCCATTCCTTTGAGGGCCCATGTCACTTTCTTCTCTCCCTCAAAAGACAGAAACACAGAGCTACACATGTGCACATGCACACACACCTTATTAACTCATCATTCAAGGTCTCTATTCAGGTACTCTGGATAAGCCTTTCTGACATGCCCCATTAGGATTCTCTTACAAAGTCCTTTGTACTTGCTTTTAGCCTTATATCACATGGCTATGACAACTGTCTTATCTGCTATGGCAGTCAGATCACCTAGTACAGGATTTGGCAAACAGTAGGTACCCAATAAGTATTTGTTGTACGAATGCTGAATATTTATAAAATAAGTTATTGCAGGCTTGGGGAAAAAAACATTTTTAAATATAACCTCTTGTTTAGTGGTATTTTATCATTGTTAAATTCCTCAAAGTACAGGACTTTGAAACTTCAAAAATCTAAATTACTCTGAAAATTTAACACATAAAATGCTTTAAAAGTTTCTCTTTCTAAATACATTTTGAAATAAGAATGAAAGTTACTTCAGCTCCAATGTAAACAGAACCCATACTACTGTGTTCATTTGGCTACATGAAAACAACAAATAAAAATTAGACAAAAAAGAACAGAAAAACAATGTGTAATAAAAATGCTATAACCATAGGTATGTTTTTGTTGCTACATAATTTTGAAGTATTGTTTTTGTTTTCTGTATAATTTTCCTAAAAAGAATTCTGAGAGTTCCCTGGTGGCCTAATAGTTAAGGATTCTGCATTGCTACTGCTGTGGCTGGGATCAATCCCTGGCCTGGGAACTTTTGCATGCCGTGGTTACAGGCCCCCCCACCCCAATTCTGTTATTGTGATTATCTAGTATAAAGCAGTGAGCATGAAGATGAAAACTACATTTAGAGAAGTTCTAACTTTGCTAAATTCTTGCCTTCAGATGATTCCTTGGTAGAATCTTATTTAATTCAGTAAAGGAGATACTGAGAAAGTTGCAAAGTACTCTAATCAGGAAACTTCTTCCTTTGCCATACTATATAAATTTAGGTTAAATCTTAATGTTTACATGGGAATTACACGGACCAGTGAAATACAATGCAAAATTCCATAGTAATTTGCAGAATGACTTGAAGAAAAAAAAAAAAGTCAAATGGTGATAATGGGGATAAAGCTGAGCTCAGGATATAAATTAAAAGAATTTTTTTTTTTGTCTTTTTGTCTTTTCTAGGGCCACATCCGCAGCATATGGAGGTTCCCAGGCTAGGGGTCTAATCGGAGCTGTAGCTGCTGGCCTACGCCAGAGCCACAGCAACTCGGGATCCGAGCCGAGTCTGCCACCTACATCACAGCTCACGACAATGCTGGATCCTTAACCCACTGAGCAAGGTCAGGGATAGAACCTGCAACCTCATGATTCCTAGCCGGACTCATTAACCACAGAGCCACGATGGGAACTCCTAAAAGAAAGAAATTTTAAAAAGATATAAAAAACAAGTTTTGAGTTAAGTTGAATTCAATTCAATAACTCTCCTTGGCACACAGCCTGAACAATGCACTGTGCTAGGTTGGGGTAGATATACAGGCTCCAACATAAATATCATCAACATATTTTTATTAGGTAGCAAGGCATTGTGCAGGTGCTAAGAGGATAATAACAAAACCAGAAGTCTTTCTAAAACTTAAACTTCACTGGGGAGACAGAACATTACACAGAAAAAATGAACTATATAATGCAAGATATTATATGCCCAAAGTCATGTGAGTGGAAGAGAGAATAAATGTACTTCTACAAGGATTCATTGCTAAGACACCTGCCCAGTTATAATCAGGTTTGTGTTGGCCTGTAATTTAGAAGATGTCATCTGTTCCAGTACTAACATAAGTTTAAATTTCCATTCAAACAAGATCAAAATTGCAAAGAACTCTTCCTGTTTTAACATAAACTTGCTTACAATCTGTATAAACTAAAATGATGTTAGCAACATTTTAAGTATCTCTTTTTCTTAAATTACCAAAGATTTTCTTAAGCACTTAAATCCAGTTATCTGAGTCTTAGAACCCCAGATTTAAGAGAGACTATCAACCACAGGTCCAATTAAAAATTAGGTAAGTGATGGAGCTCCTGTTGTGGCGCAGTGGAAATGAATTCGACTAGTATCGATGAGGATATGGGTTCAATTCCTGGTCTCGCTCAGTGGGTTAAGGATACGGTGTTGCCATGAGCTGTGGTGTAGGTTGCAGACGTGGCTTGGATCCTGCGTTGCTGTGGCTCTGGTGTAGTCTGGCAGCTGTAGCTCCAATTTGACTCCTGGCCTGGGAACCTCCATATGCCATTGGTGCGGCCCTAAAAAGCAAAAATAAATAAATAAATAAATAAAATAAAAATTAGGTGACACCTACTTTAATTTAAACCTGAAATGACCACATGTAGAATTAAATATATATCAGTATTTAATATGACAATTTTATGTAACGTGGTGTCCTGAATGAGATCTTGGAATAGAAAAAGGATTTTAGGTAAAAACTAATGAGGAAATCTGAATAGAGTACAGCCTTTAGTTAATAATGTATCAGTACTGGTTCGTTAACTGTGACAAATGTACCATACTAATGTAAGATGTTAATGGGGAAATGGGGCACAGGGTATAAGAGAACTCTCTGTACTATATTTGTAAGTTTTCTGTAAATCTCAAACTATCCTAAAATAAAAAGTTTATTTAAAATACAAGCATATGTAAATTTAGGTCATATGTATCAGTAGCTGAGAAGATTACTTTCACCAAATTACAGAAAGTATCTTATTTAAAATTTGGGCAAGTGATTATACTGGGGCTGTAACACATATAAGAAATAAACACATGGGGGAGTTCCTGTCGTGGAGCAGCAGAAACGAATCCAACCAGGAACCATGAAGTTGCGGGTTCGATCCATGGCCTCACTCAGTGGGTTAACGATCTGGCATTGCTGTGAGCTGTGGTGTACGTTGCAGACATGGCTTGGCTCTGGCATTGCTGTGGCTGTGGTGTAGGCTGGAAGCTCTGTAACTCCGATTAGACCCCTAGCCTGGGAACCTCCATATGCCACGGGTATGGCCCTAAAAAGACAAAAAACAAAAAACAAAAAAAAAGAAAAAAGAAATAAACACATGATTGTGCAACCTTGCAGGGCTTGGAAAATAGTGACTATTCAGTAATGTTAAGTATCTATTATTACTAATAGCCCACATATATAAGCTCTGTGAGCTCAGAGATTTTTTTTTTTTTCTAGTTTGTACACTGCTGCACTGCCAGTGCCTGGTACAGAGTGGGTACTCAATAAATGGTTATTGATGGACTCATCCTATTCAGCCTTTAAAAAAGGGATACTTAACATACAAATTAGAATTAAGCTTAAATAAACACAAAACAAATACAGTATATGTATATGAGATTTCTACAGAATTCATAAAGAAAATTAATGATCAGAGAAGAGGACTATAAGCCAGTGTACATATAAGAACATGAGGCTCCTACCTAAGTCAGACAAAACAAAAGCCCTAATAACTAAACACAAATGAGAGATTCCAATTTACAACCAGCAATATTGATTTTAGGCTATAAATACATACAAGTCAATCTCTCCCGCAGCTCAGGAGTTGGAGCCATATCCACAGCACTTTTGCCGTGGCAATTAACTAATGTAGGATCGGCACCATGGCTAAGCAACAAAGAGCAGACTTCTACTCGATTCTTGGAAGCAGCCTCATGGAGTGGGGTAAACTGCCAGAGATCCATAGCATTAACACAAGCTCCATGCTGAATTAAGAAAAAAAAAGCTATAGGTCAGTAATCATTTCACTGGATCAAATAAAACTCAGAAGACATTTATTTCACTGTAAATTACTTGAAATGTCAACAAGTGGTTTAATTTCTTTAATTTCAGCTTTTAAAAAAGTTTAAAATAAGCTGGATATTTAAAAATTTTTAAGGCAATGGTGATATTTAAAAAACAATTTTATTGTCTTAAAAATTTTGTTGGCAGAAAAAAAAAACCCATGAAAATTCAGGACAAGTTAAAAAAAAGCAAATTAATACCCAATATTTAAAATTTTTCTTACCTTTAGTAGCAGTTCTGTGACTTCGTAATGTCCATATGAACATGCATTATGAAGAGGCACAAGTCCACTAAATGGAAAAAGGCGAATTGAAATACTGAAATTTCAAACAACTTTGAGTCATTTATACAAAAAATGCTTAGAAACAAAAATCTAATAAATCCTAGTACAATTACATTAAAATATTTTAAAGTATTTAATAAGGGGATACAAAGCATAACTAATGTTCAATCTTTTGTATTTATCTTATTTTATGTATAGCATTAAATGTAATGATTAAAGCACCAATTAGAAAAGCATTTAGGTAAAAGGAAGATGCGCAAGTACTAATTGAAAATTGCAGGTTCTATATATTAAGTATTTACATAAAGTACATATTAACTGATAGTGAAATGAAATAGTCCTACCACTTTATTTCATTTTCATGGTAATTTTCAGTGTAGGAATTCAATATCTAAACTATTATAATTTGCACATGAAAGTATCATTCTGCACGAGTCAAAGACCCCCTTTTTGGCAGTGTGCTTCTCTTGATGACTCACCTATTGTACACCCATCTGTTTTCAGACATGCACAAGGAAACAGAGATGTACAAGAGCATCAGGCATTTGTGCCCCTAGACTATGAGGACACCATTTACATATGGCACAGAACCTGGTGCAAGCAAGAGAGAAACAGAGCACCGAAAAGAGCAGATTGGAAATGACGGATTCCCCTTCTGAGAACCGTCTCAAGTACTGAGCTCTTTCTTCTTGTCTATGTTTCCTGACATGGAGAGGGGCTAAGTGAAAGAAAGCCTCCTCCAGGGCTTCTCTTCTTTATGCTGCCAATCATGAATTAATATGAATCTACTTCACCTCGGCAGTCAGGTCAATTACCTTTTAGATCTTAAAGTGGCATAATGAGAAATGTCAGCCTATCACAGAAGACAGCAGACCCAATTCCCATGTCCCTGGAGATGAGCTAGGAAACTGGCACAAAGTTTTCCAAAATTTACCTACTCATAAAGTAAATGACATGCTATCTTCTTGTTCCTGGACACCTCCCTCCCATATCAACCTTCATAGGGACGTTTTAGGTTTTCTCAGTTTAGAAGGCCAAGATTTCATCAGGAAAAAAAATTAGAATATGTATACTTATGATTTTAGCTTATTAATAAAAGATGACCTGTTCAGATCTGATAAATAGGATAGCTACGTTACTGGATTATCAGATTTTTTGTTTTTTTCTGTCTTTTTGAAGTGGAACTTAAGAGTTGAAAAATAGTAATTGCAATTGAGAGAAACAGTTTTTAACTTCAAATGACAGAAGGCAATAAAATTAGACTAACTTAGGAAATTGTTATGAGAAGAACCCTTAATTAGCAGGAATATGAAAATAAAGTCAAATCACTGTGAACATAAAACGCTACACACACTGTAAAGCAATGGGATATAAGACTTTGTCTACTGCTCAAAAACTTTAGCATTTCAAATGCTGAAAATAAGCCATGAGTGAAACCACTAAGGGAAATAAACTGATACACATACCCTTTATCTTTTGCATGCACATCTGCACCATGCTGGAGAAGAAGCTGAACGATCCGCACTCGGTTGTAGCCTGCTGCTAGATGTAAAGGAGTTGACTAGAAAAGAGAAAGAAAAACCCATCCCCCTCTTCAGGTAAATACTTCTTGCTTCAGCATTTAATCTGTACTTATTTATTTAGAGACAGTAAATGTTAACATACACAGAAAATCCTGGGCTGAAGTGCCAAAAATTCACATTTCCTAATTGGAGAGAAAATCCACTCACCTTAGGTGTAAATTCTAACTTTAGTGCCCTGTACCCACTTCTCCTACTGGTTTTTCGAGGCCTCCAGTTACCGAGGACTACCTTACACACTCAACATTATTTCTTTTTTCTTTTTTTTCTCTTTTTAGGGCCACACCTGCAGCATATGGAGGTTCCAAGGCTAGGGGTCCAATCGGAACTGTAGCTGCCGGCCTACGCCAGAGCCACAGTAATGCGGGATCCGAGCTGTGTCTGCAACCCACATCACAGCTCAGGGCAACACCAGATCTTTAACCCACTGAGCGAGGCCAAGGATGGAACCAGCAACCTCATTGTTCCTAGTCGGATTCGTTTCCGCTGCGCTACGATGGGAACTCTATCAATATAATTTCTTAATTTCTTTCCATTATGGCCCCTTGTCACTGTCCTGGGTAGCCATGTCAAGGTTCATATTCTTGATAACTGGAAACATTCTTCTTTATTCTACTTTCGAATTCTAACTTTTAAAATCCTAATTCTATCATATAGCCTTTCTTAAAAAGCTAGCTCTCAAAATTTCTCTTTAATAGGAAAATGTTGAAAGCACCTCTAAAGAATATTTGAAGAAATTTTAGTGGAAACGAAAACCACAATGGATTATATTCATTCCATGAGGTTGCTGGCAATAGGTCAAAACTAATTTTCTACTTTGGATATAATGAAATACGTCAAAATAGTATTTAATTCTTCTATTTTATGTACTGCATATGCAGTATGAATACAAGAGGAAAATAGTTTTTTCTCAACTAATTTCTACCACATTTTAATTTGAACCAAGTTCTCTACCTGGTTCAAATTAAAAAAAGCTTCTCTACTCACATATGATAATTAAAATAATCAAACTTCTCCTCACCTTTTAAAAAAATCAGAAAAAACATTATCTTAGTTAAAAGCTTCTCCGCAACCATGGCAATTTTCCTACCTGTGCTCATTTACTTAAAGTTTAAATACTGTAAATACTGTGGCTTTTTACACAGGGTCTAATATACTTTAATGTACCACCATGTCATGTCTTCTACTTGGGCTTTGGGATTTAATAAGATTTTTTATTTATTTTCTTCACATATTTTGTCAAGATACTAAGGAATTACTAAATACTGTATTATCTATTACTGTTTTCAAGGCACTCCATACATTTTTCATATTCTGAAAGTCTCTAAGTTTAGGAACTATTTTTGAGCAATCTACAGCTAATAATGAGGAGATCAGGTAGACAGAAGAGAGTCCTGAATAAGTCAGGAAACCTGATCGCACTCCCAGATCTATGGGACTATGAAAGTTAAATTACTCACATATCTCAGCTCCCTCAAGTGTAAAATGGAGATAAAACCACCCATCCTAGCTATCTCAAAAGTGCATGAAAAGTTGTCTCCCATGTATAAGCACCATTAAAATGTAAAATGCCATGCAAAAATAGATGATTAAAATTTCTGTATCCCCAAAACAACAAGCCCAGCCAAGTTTCTGCCCCCAGACACGTGTCAAATGTTCTTTCAAATGATACCTCCAGGGACTATCAAGTTTTTTTAACGACTTATTTTTCCCTTCAACATCTTAAAGGTATCATTTCACTATCTTCTGGCTTGCATTGTTTCAGACTAGAAACCTATCTTCATTTCTATGTATGTATGATTTTTCTTCTGGATATTTCCATAATTTCTCTTTATCATAGGCTTTAAGCAATTTGGCTGTGATGTACCTTGGTACAGTTTTCTTCTCCCTTTTCTCCCCCTCAGTGTATATAGATGTTTGCGGCTGGCTGAGGTCCTTGGATCTGTTGTTTATAGTTTTTACCAAATTTGGAAAATTTTCAGCTATTATTTCTTCAAATATTTTTTTCTGTCCTTTCTCTTTCCTTTCTCTCCTTTGGGGAGTCCAGTTATACAGATGTTAGGTTGCTTTAAAAGCTTGCTTTTAAGCTTTGTAAGTAGGACCAGAGTAACCTTTAGTCTGCTACTAACTTTTCCCTTCTACTGAATCATTACCCTTGTGAGGATTCTATAATGTCTAATGAATTATGAGGTTTGTTGACTCTGGCTGGTAGCAACAGAAACTATTAAAGACTGAGTTGCTAGGACTGTTACCTCTAATCCTTTTGGGGGGTTCTTTTATCAACCTCAGGTAATTTCCTCATACCTGTATTATTAGTACTCAGCTGAAGACTCTAAGGGGGCCCTTTGCAGCTCTCTGGAGCTCTCATCTCTGTGCAGCTCTTCCTTCCCTGGTCTTCCACCCTGTTAACTCTTGCCACCTTGGTCTCCTCAATCACCTAATTTCAACTTCTCAAGTCAGGGAGACCACTGGGTGCCTCCTGTGGGTTTCTCCTCCCTATGTCAAGGCTTGGAAGTTCTTTCTAGGCAGTAAGCTGGAGTAACCACAGAACTCACTTTACTTGGTTTCTCTCTCTCAAGGACCACTGCCTGAACTGCCCGATATTTTTTCCCGAAAACCAGTTATTTTATATATCTGTGTATCTATCTATATATGTATATATATGTGTGTGTGTTTGTATGCAGCCGGTTAAATATATATATATATATATATATATATATATATATATATATATATAACTGGCTATATATATAGCCCTCCCATGATACATGGAAGTTCCCAGGCCAGGGCTCGAATTCAGGCCACAGCAGTGACTTGAGCCATAGCAGTGATAATGCTGGATCCTTAACCTGCTGCGCCACCAGGGAACACCTGGTTTCATATATCTTATCTAGTTTTTTTTTTTTTAATTGCTTCAGGAAGGAATGAAAATCTCCATTTCACTACATCATGGCCCTTTCAGGGCTGAATTTGACTTTATATTGCAGGTGGGACGTTTTCTCTAGAGACAATAACTGCTTTGGATGAGTAGTCAATAAGTCAGTAAGCTCTTATAGGATATAGCTGACATTTAATATTATATGGAAAAGGTGACATCTTTATTGATGATGCACATAGAGATTTTCCTTTTTCATATTAAGTATCTTTTATAAAATCTTATTTGTATATAGTTGGGTTGATAATAGTATTTATTTCTTATTATTATGAAAATAAACTAAGTCCCTAAATGAACAAATATATACACACACACATTAACTGTTTATATAGAAGGTCAAAACAAAAAAGGTCTAGTTTCTGAATTTTTAAAAATCATTTTGAGACTCAAAAATACAACGCTTTGAAAATAGTAATATATTTTTTAGCTTATATAATTTTGAAATTTATATAACTCTAATAAATCAGAAGGCTCTGTAATTAGCAGGTAGAAAGTGACAGAAGGTCTGAAATAGAGCAGTTTGGAAAAAAATGGAGTTGAGGGGCGAGTGCCAAAAACTATCAAGAAGGAGAATTGCTAGAATCTGATCATTGAGTGATAATAGATAGTAAGGGATACAGCAGTTTCCAGTTTGGAAACATCAGTGACAGAGAAAGGAAGAGAAGGAAAAAAGGGAGGGAGGGAAGAAGGGAAGGGAACCCAAAGGTAGAGAATGTGAAGTTTGGGTTTATTGAATTTGAAGTGCCTATAGGATACTAGTGGTAATGAGACTAAGATAGGAGTTTTGGAAAGATCACTACTTTACAGAGAATAAATTGGAGGGAGGGCAAATCTGATGGCAGAAAGACCTGAATAGAAGACCGCAGGACTAATCTAAGAGAGAGATAATGACAGTGCCAGCTGGCAAAATGGTAGCAGCATCTAAGTAGAGGCAGCTGAGCTAGGGAGTAGCTGAAATCACTGGAAGAGTGACTGAGGAACAAGCTGGTGAACTTTCTGAGCAGTCATTCTAATATGGATGCTAATTACGCAAACTATATAGTATCTCCGTAAAGCACATAAAAATCTGTGCAGTGCATAAAAAAAAATCTAAGAAAACAGTCGAAAGTAAAAACAAAAAGTATAAACTGAAAACAAAGGATAATGTGAACAAGCTTACACTACTAAGAGCCCAGAGGTTCTTCCTCTAGAAAAAAATTTACAACTAAACATTATATACTAACTCCTATATTTTGATGCAAAGCAATAAAATCATGTGGTCTAGGACTAAATTTAGTAAATGATTACAACATAGTGCCAACTTTATACCCTAACTGCCAAATGGCAAAGCAATGATAAGAGTAATTTTCTAAATGCTAGGACAATTAAGACAGTGAAATTTCAGTTTTGGGGAAAAAAAAAAAGCAGACCCATTTGTAAAATACTCAGACTTGTTATTTGATACTTTTGTGGTGGCTGTAAACTAGCAAACACAAGAATCAAAAACTTAAGGCATCATTATGCGCAGGACAGCAGTCCCTACCAGCCTGCACACATTAGATTTAGTCTTTAAAAAAGGGTTTTTATTGGAAATACTTTAAAAGTCAAATATGCAGAGTGATAAAGTAAACTACTACAAAAATAAAAATTCGGAGTTCCCGTCGTGGCACAGTGGTTAACGAATCTGACTAGGAACCATGAGGTTGAGGGTTCGATCCCTGGCCTTGCTCAGTGGGTTAACGATCTGGTGTTGCTGTGAGCTGTGGTGTAGGTCACAGATGAGGCTCAGATCCCACCTTGCTGTGGCTCTGGCGTAGGCCGGTGGCTACAGCTCCGACTGGACCCCTAGCCTGGGAACCTCCATATGCTGCGGGAGCGGGCCAAGAAATGGCAAAAAGATAAAAAAACAAACAAACAAAAAAAACTCTACCTAAAAACCTATCCTAACATTATTCTGCTGTAAGAGAAATGTTATTGCTAACATCTTCAGTATTGTAATATGTTTCAGAAAAAAGAATCCTTACTTAAATAAACCCCATAATTCAAAGTTTTCTTCTTGGACTCAGGCCATAAGAAAAAATAAACTTATGCATAGCTAAAACAGTAACAATTGACAATTCTGTTACAAAACTGTGGACACAACTTTAACAGAAGTACAGGCAGCACAATATAAGGAAATGAGTAAAGGCTTTTAAGCCTTGCGTTTTCATTCTTCCTTTGCAAAATTTACAAGGTACATGGCTTTGGACTAATCTTAATGTCCCTGAGCCGTGGTTTCCAATATCTGTAGAATGAGAATTTTAATTTCTACCATGCAAGACTATTTTGCAGATTAAAGATAACTACACAGAGCATCTAATACAGTAAAAGCTCAACAAATGGTGGTTATTGCTTATTATCACCTTATTAAGTATCTTACACCCTTAGAAGTTATTTCCTACTGGCCATTTACCAGTTCTCATCTTACTTTACTTATCAGCATTATTTGACATAGCTGATTATGTCTTCCTTCTTGAAATGTTTCTCTCCTTGGCATTTAGTAAACCTTTTCTGGATGCTCCTCACTTTCTTGACATCGGAGAACTCCAGGACTGTGTCCTTAGACCTCTTTCTTCATTACCTTTATTCATTCCTTTGGTGATCTCATGAAGTGTTGTGGCTTTAAACAACAATCATCTACTGACAACTCCTCAATTACATCTCCAGCTCAGTTGTCTTTGCTGAACTCCAAACTCTCATAAATGTAACTTCTTGTTTTTTTTTTTTTTTTTTCCTGGCCATGGCTGTGTGAGTTCCTGGGCCAGGGATTGAACCCATGCTGTAGCAGCAACCCAAGCTGCACTGTAGTGACAACTCAGATCCTTAACCCACTGCACCACGAATTCCTGTAACTTCCTAGTTGACATCAACATATGGATATACAGGAGACATCACATTCCCATCATGTCCAGACCACCACAATAAAGTGAATATTGTAATAAAATGAGTCACAAATTTTTTGGTTCCCAGTGCATATGAAAGTTATGTTTACTCTATACTATAGTCTATTAAGAGTATAATAGTGTTATGTCTAAGATTAAAAAATATTTTATTGCTAAAAACATGCTAACTATCATCTGAGCCTTCAGTGAGTCACAGTAGTAACATCAAAGATCACTGATCACAGGCTTGGTTCTTTCCTAGGGAATGCATCAAATTTGAATGATCACATAACAAATATTATGACAACAAAAAAGTTTGAAATATTGTGAGAATTCCTAAAATGTGATACAAAAATACAAAGTAAGTAAATGCTGTTGGGAAAATGTCTCCGACAGACTTATTTGATGCAGAACTGCCACAAACCTTCCATTTGTTAAAAATGCAATACCTGCAAAGTACAATGAAGTGAAGCACATAAAATGAGGTATGCCTGTAGAAAGTTCAAGGCTTTCCCCTAAACAAAATTTAAAAGTGAGATTCCAAAATATGATACTCCAAATAAATATCTCCTTTCCTTTTGTTCTGTCTTTGAACAATACTTCTGCAATAAAAGTAATAAAAAGATTGCCAAAGACTGGTCCTAAAATTATTTGCCACAATCTTACTAAAACACTTGTCACAAAATAATATAAAGTATCTGTCTGCTATAATCCACTGTGCTCTCACTGAGAATGAATTAAGATAAATCTCAATTTTATGTTTTAAGGCTTAACATAGCACCTCATATACAGTAGGATATTAAAAAAATAACAGTCAGAGTTCCCATCATGGCACAGCAGAACTGAATCCTACTAGGAACCATGAGGTTGCGAGTTCAATCCCTGGCCTCGCTCAGTGGCTTAAGGATCTGGTGTTGCAGTGAGCTGTGGTATAGGTCACAGATGCGGCACAGGCCGGCAGCTGCAGCTACGATTGGACCCCTAGCCTGAGAACCTCCATTTGCTGCAGGTGGAGCCCTAAAAAAGCAAAAAAAAAAAAAAAGAAAGAAAGTTATTGTTAGTTTTTGATTTACATTAATAAAAGACAACAAAGGATAGGAATCCTATCCAGCCTGGTGAATTTGGCTTTGAAATTGTGTTAAAGATTTACACTGCATTTCAACACAGTACTGTGTGGTGTTTGATGCATTCCCTAGGAAAGAACAAAACCACAGCTGGGAAGCCATGATATATAAGTCATCAGAGAGCAGCAGTGTAACTTCATGATGTGTAGTGTATTTTGGATTTCTTTAAGATTTCCATTTTGACCTAGATCAAGCCCTCTGGGGGTTTTGATTTTTGATTGATTGGGTAACCAATTCATCCTGGTTTGCCTGAGACATTCCTGGTCTCAAGAAACACGCTCATCCCAGGCAAACTGAGATGGCTGATCATCTTACGATAGCCAGATTTAATGCTGAATGAGCTTCCTGGTTTCTGGAGTTGTCCCAAATCAGAAAACAGTGTGTGTGTGCCCACCAGCAAGGGTATACATGCATTCAGAGTAAGGCAAGACTTACTACTTTACTAAATCAGAAGAATCATAAAACTTTATGAGCTGTTCAACTCTTTCAGTGTTCATTTGAACAATCATGTGCTCATCACCCAGATTCGACAATCATTAGTTATTAAGACTTCGTTACACTGGCTTCTGCCATCTCTTTTATTTTCCCCACTGAAGTATTCTGGAGCAAATTCAAGACACGATAATATTTCACCCCCACATTCTTCTGTAGGTTCCTCTAAAAATTATGGGCATTTTCTTTTTAAAAAATGTTATTATTACATCTAACAAAATAGTGGGAAATCCTTTTATCATCTAATGCCCATGTCAACATTCAGAGGCCCAATCAATCAACATTCAGAGGCCCTATCTCAAAAACTTTTTAAAGTTGGTTTGCGGGATGTTTGGAAAAACACATTTGGTTATTGGACCTTTACACCTCCCTAAATCTACAATAGTCTTCATCCCTCCTTTCTTTCTTCCCTCCTTTCTCCTTTTTTTATAATACTGACTTACTGAAGAAACACTGTTAATTGTTCCTTTTCCTATTTGATTATTTAACTTGTGACGGTATCTTCTGTATTTCATGTAACTTCTAACTCCTTCAAATGAAACATTTAAGGCAAGAGTATTTCATACATATCATAGAGTATTTATCACATCAGGTGACATAGTCTGGATATTCGACTTTTTTTCAGTGTACATCAGTTTTGCAAGTACAAACTACCTCTCTGAACAACTCATGAATCCTAGACATCATCTTTGTAATGTTCTTACCGTCCTGCTATCTTTTTACAAAATATATATATAAACAAATACAAAATCATTACACTTAAAAATTCCAATACTTATTTCCACTTTTGGGGACATACAAAAATATGCTTTTTCAGATCCGGTTTTAAAAATGAGGTACTAAATATGTATTTTCTCAGTTTTAATTGGTTTAAATTATCAATTACTTTACATTTACTCACCATTCCCTCCCCAATGGAATTCCTTTTTAAATTATAAAAATAATATATCTCGGAGTTCCTGTCATGGCACAGTGGTTAACGAATCCAACTAGGAACCATGAGGTTGCGGGTTCAATCCCTGGCCTTGCTCAGTGGGTTGAGGATCCGACGCTGCCATGAGCTGTGGTATAGGTTGCAGACGCGCCTCAGATCCCACATTGCTGTGGCTCTAGCGTAGGCCGGTGGCTACAGCTCCGATTCGACCCCTAGCCTGGGAACCTCCATATGCCCTAGAAAAGGCAAGAAGACAAAAAAAAATTATATATATATGTTATAATTATATATATATGTTATATATATGTTATAATTATATATATATGTTATATATAATTATATATGTTATATATATGTTATATATAATTATATATGTTATATATATATAATTATATATATAAAGTAAAATTTATATATATATAAAATATATATATATATATATAAAAAATATATATATATATATAAAGTAAAATGTTCTGTTTCTCTCTCTAGCCCAACAAACCCCCTTCCCAAAGGTAGTCACTATTTATATTTGTGCAAGTATCATTTGAGATGCTTTTCTATGCAATATGAAGGTATTTTTGTTTTTCTGAGTTCTTTTTGCTGCTGTTTCTGTCATACAAATGGATCATATATTCTTTTGCAATTTGCTCAAATATTAGTAATATAGGTCTATCTTAGTCTTTGTATAGTATTTCCATTGTGTAGCTGTACCATAATTATTTAACCATTACCTCATAAATCAACATTTATAAATGTTCCAGGAGTTCCCGTCATGGCTCAGCAGAAACAAATCTGATTAGTATCCATGAGGACACAGGTTTGATTCCTGGCCTCATTCAGTGGGTTAAGGATCTGGCATTGCTATGGCTGTGGTGTAGGCCAGCAGCTATAGCTCCAATTCTACCCCTAGCCTGGGAACCTCCATATGCTGTGGTTGCAGCCCTAAAAAAAAAAAAAAAAATATATATATATATATATATATATATACACCATCTCTGCTCTGCCTATCTTAACCAAACACATCTCGTTCAAACTGATCATTTGGTTAAGAGAGATCAGTGTTCCCCATCTATAAATAAAATACCATATCAGCCTTTAATACAAAATTCCCAGGAAGATATAACAACTGCATAATCAGAGCTTATTAAATTTCTTTCAGGCACAGAGACATGATTAATCTTCTTGCTAGGTATAACTAAGAAGTTCTTTGAGACACTGATACTTAAATCAGAATCAAACCAAATTAAAAGCTGGAGAATCAATATGGGCATGAGTTCATGGAAATAAGTATATCTCATCACTGATGCCTGTCTTTTGAAGGGATATTTTAAGTAGTACCACAATGAAGATTAGACAGTGTCTTTGTAGTTTCTCAACTCTTGGGCTATTATGAAAAGAATTTAAAAGAGAAACTATCCAGAGAATGAAAACTGATGAACCAAAGTAGGAATAAAATTTAAAAAAGATATTTTATTCACATCTTTCCCCAAAACTCTATCTCCTTTAACTTGTCTCTTCTACAGATTACACATTACTAGATCCTCTGATGATAATGTTTTCTTTCCATTAAGAGTCTTTTTCTCTAGCCCTGAGCCTTTTGGTCAACAGTTCTTTCAAGTACAGTGCCTGGAGCTAAACACACCTAATAACAGATATGGTCCCATCACAGTGAACTACATCAGGACTATTACTTTTCATGAGTAGACATGCTACTCCTATAACCTAAGAGTGTTTAAAGTATTAATGTCTTTAAGTCACAAACTCTGTAATGGGAGGGAGACAGTTAGAAATAGTACTGGCTTCCTTTCCTTACAGTGTTATCTTTTGGCTAAAATGAAACAGAAGATATAAAAACATTTAGAAAATACAAAATATTTTCTTGAAACAATAGCTAAAATCTACTGGGTACTTTTATGTACCAAGGTGTATTATGTGTACTAACTTGTTTACTTTACCTAACCATTACCTAGAGCTAGAAACTATTACCATCTCCATATAGCAAACGAAGAAGTTGAGAAACAGGGGTAAATATAGCAAGAGCAGAGTCAGAGATCAAATGCAGGTTAAGTCTGACTTCAGAACCTGCATTCTGCTTTCCTTCCTTTCTTTTGGCTGGGCACTCTGGTTCAGGATAAGATGTTCCAAAATGGTCTAGTATGGGTGAGTGGCAGCTGGCGTTACTCTTGGTGGGCAGGGATTGCTTTGGTAGTTCTCACTTAGCGCCCAGATCAAATCCTATCAATACCAAGAATGTGATCATACTATTGGATGAGTACCCCAGAAATGAAGCAATTCTCTCCTTTTTTTTAAGTGGAAATATAGCTGATTTATATCATTGTTAGTTTTGGGCATATAGCAAAGTAGTTCATATATATCCTTTTTCAGATTCCTATTAGTACCAGATATTGAATATAGTACCATCTTACACAATAGGTCCTTGTTGTTTATATATTTTATATACAGTAGTGTGTATCTGTTAATCCCAAATTACTAATTTATCCCCCTCTCCTTTCTCCTTTGGTAGCCATAAGTTTGTTTTCTATGTCTGTAAGCCTATTTCTGTTTCATAAATAAGCATATTTGTATCATTTAAAAAAGAGTCTACATATATGTAATATCATGATATTTATCTTTCTCTGACTTACTTCACTTAGTATGATAATCTCTAGGTTCATCTATGGAGTTAGTTTGCTTCCATGTCTTGTCTATTGTAAAACAGTGCTGCCATGAATACTGTGGTGCACGTGTCTTTTTCAATTACAGTTTTGTTAAGATATATGCCCAGGAGTAGAGTTGCTGGATCATATGGTAACTCTAGTTTTAGTTTTTTAAGGAACCTCCATTCTGTCCTCCATAGTGGCTGCATCAATTTATATTCCCACCAATAGAACAGGAGGCTTCCAGAGTAATGCAGGGCTTCTTAACAAAAGAAGTTATATTAAATAATATGTATTGGAGGATGAGGGAGAATAATAGTATATTGAAGCTGGAGAGGAGTTCCTGTCGTAGCTCAGTGGTTGGCAAACCTGACTAGTATCCATGAGGATGCGGGTTCGATCCCTGGCCTCTCTCAGTGGGTTAAGGATCTGGTATTGCCATGAGCTGTGGTGTAGGCTGCAGACGCGGTTGGATCCTGCATTGTTGTGGCTATGGCTGTGGCTAGCAGCTACAACTCTGACTGGACCCCTAGCCTGGGAACCTCCATGTGCCATAGGTGTGGCCCTGAAGAGCCAAAAAAAAAAAAAAAAAAGGAAAAGAAAAGAAAGAAAGAAAGAAATTGGAGAAGATAATTTATCTGTCTCTTTCCTAGTGCTGGATTTTTCTATGTATCTCCAACAGTCAATTGGTCTCTTCTTGAACTAAATCCTTCCAATTGGTTTAAATTCTTTTTCCAGAATGATTCTTGATTACCTTCCTGGCCACCTTCTGGCTGGTCAATATTCCTCCTTAAAGTGTGAAATCCTAAGTCTGGCACTAAATCCAGACATGGTCAGGACCAAACCAAGCAGAGCCAGATGACAGCCAGTCAGAGTTATCAGAGTGAAGCTTCCAACAATGCACTGGGAGGTTGGACTAGTTGTCATTTAAGTCCTCTTCCAAATTAAGTTCTATGAAGTAGAATAATGATTGATATTTTATAGTCTCAGAGGATTTTTCCAAACTAACACATGTGGTCCTCTTTATCAAGAAACCTACAGCCTTTGAAACTTTGTAGAATTTATGAAATATCTCATAAAACTAAGTTTCTGTATTTCAATTGCCTTATATAGTAAAACCTAGTTTTTAAAATGAGGCTATAAAGGACTATCTTTATTTTAAGTGTTATGTATGGGGAAGAGAAGGACAGGGGAAAGGAAATGAACAGACAAGAAAAAGCAGGAAATCCATAGGGTAATCTTTGTGAGAGTAAAGCTCTGAATGCCAACTTAATTAAATTTTAGCTTAACATTATGATTGTGGAAACTCCAAGGGGATTCTTCAACAGCCTAGAAATTTGTGTTTCTCTTTTCCAGTCCCAGAATCAGCAGAAGAATTGAAATGTATGCATGGAAATGAGTTTCTAGCATCCTCTCATAGGGTTTGTATGGGAGGAAAAAGAAAGGATGCTTAGTACTTTCAGAAGGCACAACATTAATTTTGCATTGTTTAATGAGAAACAGCTGGCAGACTTTATGGAAATCAGGTTTCTTGGTCTGACAGTAACCTGATGTTTTATACTTTTAAAAAGAAAAGTTTTCACGCTACCCAAAGCTCACATGAATTCCTTTTTATAATTAATATTTACAATATTAGGTTTCCAAATCTAAACACCGAAGATTCTAACATTCAATAGACAGATGTTTTTTTCTAAAAACAGGAAACAAGTACACTGATTGTCATTTGAAGATTATTTATGGGGAAATCATTCCATCTTAGATCATTGGATAGTCATTTTACCGTGTAAATTGGGAGAATGAGAAATTCCTTTAGCTGATTTTAATGTGCATAAGAGCTCTGGGACTTGAGAGACATGCTGTCACCTCAGAGTTCCTTCAGTGACCAAGCTCTGTTGTTTCTGAGTTTGCACATGTGAATTCAGCACCCAAAGGCGGCTGGGAGCGGAGATCTCTGGCTCCATTCTCTGCCTAAGCCTCCTTACCCAATTCTAACAGGTATTATTTCCCTCTTGGAAACCAGGAAACTACTTTTATGGGCATTTTCATGGTATTCAGAGTAGGCTATCATCATGTTACCATTAAAAAATTAAAGCATCTGTACAAAAGGAAAATAAATATATGAAGTATTTTATATTTAGTCTATTTCCAAGTTTACTAATTTGATGACCCAAATATGCATTTCAAATAATTATGCACGGTATTTAGAGTGTTTTGTAAGCTTTACTACTGATGCCATTCTCAGCAGAGGAAAGACATTTTATTATTATTCACTGAAAAAAGCCTTCTTTTATGAAGAGTATTATGAAGATTCTCCATACTTACGGAATATGCATTGGAGTTGGGGGGGGGGTAGGGAAATAGACTTCCTGAGCAATTACTGTAATTCTTAAAAAAAAAAAAAGAAAGACAAAGAAAAAAAAGTAGCATACAAAAATAACCAGGTGAATATTTGTGCTGCCCTTCACATGCTGAACCCCTAAACCCCCATGTGACGGGATCTGGAGACAGCACTTTCAGGAGGTAGGGCTTTTGGGTTAGATAAAGTAATGAGGGTGGAGCCAGCATGATGGGATTAGTGCCCTTATAAAGAAGAGCAGCCAAGAGCTCTCTCTCAGCAAGGAGGCAGCCCTCCAGAAGCCAGAAAGAGAGCTCCTCCTCAGAGACTAACCAAACCTGCACCTTGATCTTAGATTTCTCAGCCTCCAGAACTGTGAGAAATAAATCTGCTGTTTAAGCCACTCAGACAACAATCTGGCAGCTTGAGCTAACTGAGACACTGGGTGACTGGTACACAATGAAGGAAGTAATTGTTTATATTGTTTTCATATTATAGCCAAACAACTGTTTCTAATATGCCAATTCAAAGCTACAGATAATTTCAAAGTTTTTAAATCCATAATGAACTCTCCATTTTTTGCAGCTCTTTATCAGGCCAGAAGAGTTTCTGAAATCAGACTTCTTTTTGTATCTAAGCAAGCCTTTTCATACACTAATGGTCACCCTTTACTAAAAGGATTTAAGAACCCTTTGCAGAATACTCTACTGTCAAATGATACTAACTAAAGAATTTAAACCAAAGAGATCATAGCCAAATCATAATCATTATAGGGTTATTAAAAATATCTTTATCATGTAATAACTGATAAATAACTATATGTAAATAATACCACTCACAACTCAACTGAAGAACTATGATGTCAACAATAGCACTGAAGTGACCTTGTGTGTTTCTTCCTGATCTCCTTTTCCCTTGTCACTCTGCCAAATTGACATTTTTCAAGCTACTGCTGTAACTGTAATCTATTCTATCCTATAAAGTTTGGGGAGGCAGAAGAAGCACTTTCAACTTAGATTCTTATAATTTTAAAAGGATATTCTGAAGTGTCACTTTTATAATTTGGCTTCTAAATAAAATTCTAATACTGAATCACACTCATAGCAAAGTGACTTAGTACTTACTATTTTTAAAAATTCTTCAACTAGTTTTAATATTGAAAACTGCTAGAAACTTGGGCTTTTTGGACATGAATATAGGAGAAACCAAAGTTCAGAGAAGAATGGTTAAGCAGAACTAAACTGAGTTCCTAAGTTTTACTCCTGCTTTTTAACAGGTCCCTTTCTACTAAAAATTCTTTTCTCAAAGAGAAACAGAGCATAGTTGGCATGCGTACTAATTACCCTCACCAGTAGAAACTTCATGCTTGACAAAAGAGAGACTGTTTTGGGAGAAGTGATTCCCTAATGAAAAATAATAAAAGATATTTTCAAGCCCTTTTTGTTGCAAAATGAACATACATTCACATAAAGACTTTATACAATATATCCCAACATAAGTAGGCAAGGAAACTTGCTCTAAGGGATTTCTGCATTATAGTAAGAAATGCACTGCACAGCAAGATGTACTTTAAAGAAGTGATCTGATTAGATATATAATTAAACTTACAGTACTTGAAGAGTTCTCTAATGCAGACTTACTGCATTTTGATCTTATAATCCCAAGTAACATCTGAACTATGAGCCAGAAAAGTTGGAAATTAAAAAATGGTATGACCTTTTATCTACCAAGATTTGGCAAGAACAGAGGAGGATTATAAAGGTCATTAAAGGCCACAGGGAACCATGAATGTGTCCTCAGGTAATGCCAACACTTTCTTAAAGGGGAAAAAGGCTGTATATAAACTTATTCCAGATACTAGGAGTTTTATCTAGTGTGACTTTACAGACCCTTACATAATCTAATTCTGTATTACTGGTAATTACTACTAACTCTGATGAAAAATAACAAAATATATAATAATCTTAATATGTTAGCGTTGAAAGATAAATTGGAGCTTGTGTGGCTCAAACCCATCAATTTTTAGGCTAAAAGACTGAGAACTGAGAGATGTAATAAAACTTGTTGCAATCATATAGCTAGTAATACTTTAATTTAAAATTTGGTCTTATAGCTTCAACTTCCTGCTTTTTCCTACGACACCATGACCCAAAAAGACGTGCATGATGCTTGTTGTATTCTGTGGGGGAAAAAAAAAAAAAACCCTTAAATTGTAAGATAGAAATACAAAATAATTGAACATATCAAGAGAAATAAATGAACATATCAAGAGAAATAAATATGTTTGGTGATTGATTTTAAAATCTATACTTATTCTGCCAAGCAGCTACAAAAGAACCATTTTCAGTAATCTATCTGAGAAAAGAAGCACTCTTTCTCATCCAATAGATAATATGCACTGAGTTATATTTCCTTATAGTAAAGGTATTGTAGTCAGCAATTACCAAATAACAAACCACCCCCAAAATGGTAGGTTACCTGGGTGGCTCTTCTGCTTTATGTGGTATGAGCAAGGTGTTAGGATGGTTGGAATACCTGGAGGCTGGAATACGAGCTCAGCTGAGGCTAAATTCTAGGACACATGGAGAGTTAGCCATGTAGAGCCTTAACTAAGCTTAGATGGGTCTTTAGCTAGAGGCCTCAGCTCTTTTCACATAAACTTATCCACATGGCTGCTTGTGCTTCCTCATAGAATGGCAGCTGGGTTCTAAGAAAGAGTATTGTATTGCAAGAGCAAGAAACTGGCAACTAACAGGCCAATTCCAGGGGCCAGTCCTATACCTGGCATAGGCATAGCATCACTTCTATTTTATTTTATTCATCAAAGTGGTGCCAGGCTTAGTTCAGACAAAAGCACAAATAATGAGAGACTCATTTCATGGAAGGGTCTTCAAAGTAACAATATGAGGATTTTGTTAAAATCATGTTCCAGTATGATATTTACAGCAGACTTACATTGAAGGAGGGAGCTGTTCACCAAGAATACTGAATTAGAATATGACAGATTCATGTAACCCTAAACTTTAAGTATAAATACAAAAAACATTGTGCTAATTCAATATATTCTTTGTGCCTCACTGGTTGTGCTTTATGGAATTCAAATGAATACTGTGGCGTTATTTTTTAGCTAGATAATAAGTCGTAGTAAATATATTCTTTAAAATGATATATGTATCTCAAGCACACATTTCTGAATTTATAAGCTGTACAAATAGAGAAATTTATTTATTAAATGTGATGTTGGGTGGGGAGTGGGGGAAAGACCAAGTTATAAGATAATTAATTCAATTTTATGCTTTGTAGATTACCCGGTAACCTACATTTTATCCAAATGCCACCTGGGACTGAGCTTGGATAATAAAGACAATTTAAGTGGGGAAGTGGGAAATGTTGAAGTACTCAAAAGTATGTATGTGTCCATTCTAAATATGTTCAAAAGCTTCAAAGACTTTATCAAAAGAATGGGGATCTAATTTACTGAGGTTCTACTATGCGCTATGTTAATCACATTATTTTGTCTAATCCTTTCACATGCCTTGTGGAATGGGTATCATTATCCCCATCTAGTAAAGTATACAGTGAAACTGTAGAGCTATAGTTACACACTTAGAAAGTGGAAGAGCAGAGAACAGAATCCATCTCTTTGGCCACAAAGTCTATTTACTCTTTCAACTGTATCACACAGTTTTTTTATGGTAACTTAAAGCAATGGTACTAAATTCTACTTTATTTCTGATTGATCTCTATTAAAAAATAGTTTTAAAACCCTTTACTTTTCTCAATTTCCAGAGTCTTAGTCATTATTAACTGTTTTATGGAAGCAAACATTTACACAGTAAAAATCTGCTATTTAAAGAAATCCTTCAAGTTAATCTTTCTGAATTTAAATCATACTTCTTCAATTGCCTTTCATCTAAATTTGTGGTATCTTACAGAAGAGCATACATATCTAAATACTAATGCTATAAAAATAAAAGAGCCAGAAAAAAGATCTCACTCTAAATGTATACTCTATAACTATCACAGCAAAAGGAATCATACATTTTTTAGGCATTAGCATCAATGCCCTGGATAATGTCTTAAGCATTCTATAAATCTTGAGCTCCTTGTGAACCAATACCGTTAAACACTAGCTACCTCCCATGACATTTAGCATTCACTTGATATGTATTGAGGGTTGACTGAACGAACAAAAGGGGCAGAAAAAAACCACCCAAAATTATATCAAATGCTTTATGTTTGAGGTATATTCGAATATTTATTCTCATTCATTGTGAAAAGGCATCCTCATGAAAATTAACACTGAAAAACAAGAGACTGCCACCACCTTAAATTTACATATCAAACAAGACCAGAATATCTAGATAATTGCTAATAAAACATCTGATCATGATAGACAGAAAATGCTGTAAAGGGAAATTAAAGGACAAATAATTTATGTTTGGAAATATAGGAATAGGAATTAAGGATAGGAAACGATCTGTTTTAAGGACATGATTATACACCTGCAATTCAAAATAAGAAAGTGTAGAATTCTATGCTTAATCATAAGTGGACAGGAGATAGAAGAATAATAAATTATATCTATGGCCCTATGTTTCTAAAGTGGCCATCATCAGAAGGTGCATATAACTGCATGAAAGAAACATTTTTTTAATGTTTTTATGTTTCAAAAAGAAACATTTTGAACATTACAATTTTTTTTACTTTTGCTATTTAGGGAAAACTACAACAACAACTGGAAATTTCTAGAGTAGCCAAGCTCTGCTTTGATTTACATGGAAAATAAAAACATAATATAACAAGATAAATTACTTAAAACCTTATTGGTAATTCACAATTTTTGGAATTCTACAGGTTAGGAAAACAAATGTCTGTGGGAAATAAAAATTTTAACCACTCAGATATTACCTAATTAGATAATCACCAAGTCATAGTATAGAATTAAGAGACTATTTAAAATTCACAGTCATTGTATAATCCCACGTATCACTTTAAAAAGGAATACTTAAGTCTAAAACTCCCACATATATCTAGGCAATTTCTCCACTTACTAGTTAATATATAAGGTACATTTCTTTTTTAAAAACATTACAAAATAAGCATTTCCATGTGCTTTTAAAATTTACAAACCAGGAATCATAGTAAAAACAGAGACAGGCAAAGATTCAGTTAAACATTATCATAGTCATTTTAAAACCCTCTAAAAATGAACTTGATTCTACACTGTGTTCTAAAATGCAAATTCAAGAAATAAAACTTTATATACTTGACTAATTTATATATATAAGGCATCTATATCCTCTTGTTAATATATAGTCTGACTTCCTAATTCTATATAAACACATGCAAGTGGCCTGGAAAAAAACTAAATATATAAAACAGACTTAAAATTTAGCAGCTAAGTTACTTACACAGTCTCTTGAGATTATTAGCAAGAAAACAAAAGAGACTGTCGTAACTAAGGGATCTTATCCCAATCTCCATCAGTAGCCTGTATATATCTGTATATATACCACTTCAAGGGTTTTACTGTAACTGGTACATTGAATAAGAATTGTTCTGTGCCATAAACAAGGGCAATATCTAATATGAACATTATTCAATTTTAATTATGAAATTTTATTTGCATTTTACATACTGATAAAAAATTTTGAATATTTTTTTGTTATATGCATAGCACCCAAATCTAATAAATGCTTAAGTCTAATTTTCTTTTCCTATCTAATTTGAGAAAATTGATAATCTAAAAAAGCACAGGAGTACATTTTGGAAAATTATTACATTATTTACATGTTATGAAACCTTCAGCATAATAATATTTGAGACATGTTCTTAAAAATGTTCTATACATTAAAATATATAATTCTCCCTTGTGGTATAATAACTCAAAAATAAATTAATAAAATAATACTAGTAATAATATATAACAAGAGAAAATATCTGATTCCCCATTCATATACTTCTGAGTAAATTTTCTAAATGACAAAGCGTATAGATGATTTTTTTCACTCATAGGATAAAATTATGTTCATCAGGGAGCATATTTGTAGTCTAAGCTTCTGCTAAATGCAAAGTGCCAGGCATGGTCTAGTACAAAAGAGAACTAATAGATGAGTAGAAGAAAAAGATATGTATGAAAAACTACAATTCAGGAACTCTGTGGTAAATGCTATAGAGTAATACAGAAAAGGAGCCACAGGAATTTGAATGTATTCATTTCAGCTACAGGAATAAGGGAAGTGTAACCTCCTTTGGGAGGAAGGAAAAATAAAGAAGTTCTATACATTTGTGTAGGGACTGAGGCAGGGGGAAGAGGTAATTTGCTAATTATCAGTGTTCATGCTCCTTAATTAGTATGATTTACTGAGTGAGAAATGGGGCTGTCAAGGTACAAGGGGAAGGATAGGAGAATGAGGCTGGGATGGAAACTGACTGCTGTTATAGTAATCTCATGTAAATTTTGTAATACTAAAATGGCTATGGAAAACTGAAGGAGGCTGAGCTCTTAAAGAGCTCTGTCTAAAGATACAGCGGCACTTTAAGATATAGCTGCACTTATACAGAAGAAGGCCTTTTCCTGCATAGTGATAAAAGTCACCTTTATCTACTGGGAGGATCAAAACAAAATCTAGAACTTAAAGTAACTCAGCAAAGTTAAAATTCCCGAAGCAACTTCAAAATTGAAGGAAAAATAAGCAGCTATTATTTTAAAACATCTCCCCAGAGTCATGAATAGTACTGAGTAAATCTTTGCTAATTTATAACTTGACATTACATTTAACTTTTCACAAAAGTAGAAGTTTCTCTGCAAATTATCCAGAGAAACTAAAGATTCATTAGGCTATGTGAAATAATATAAAAGCTACCTTCAATAACAAACATATATTCTGAAGGATTCAATTCCTTGCCACTATTACATGGATTTTATTAGAATTGGAAAAAAGTGTGAGGGCAGTCAAGAAAAACTTGCAGTCATAGAAAAATGATTTTTAAAAAGCAAAACAGTTCATTATTCCTAAGGGGCACCATTCATCCTGGTATTTTCTGTAGCATATTTTTGATAAATAATTCCAAAGGAATTAATTCTTTAAATACTAGGCACAAGATGATTTTCTTCAATACCTGCATAACTTTAAAAATATTTTAGGTTTTAAAAATATAAAAACCACCTTTTAATATTAACAAATTAACTGTTCTTTTTTAAAAGACTTCATAGTACAAAGTGCTGTTTTACAGTACATATTAGGTAAGTCACTGCAAAAGTTTGCAGTCAAATACCAAAGGCTGTAAAGGATTACATATTCAGTATATATTTAGCAAGAATATGAAGCAGATAATGAAGATACCAACCACACATTTTATACATTATCTTACATTTATGACAATTGTATAATACAGAATATTTTTCCCTGCTTTAATCTATTTTCTTTCAATATACAATGATAAAAATACAGCCAATAACAATAAAAATAAACAAAAAAGCAGGGCTGTTATTCAAACCTAAAAAAATCATTAGCAGTTTCTCAGCTTTAAATGGAAAAAGTATTGGTTATCTAGCACACAAATCTTCCTTTGCCAAAAAAAAAAAAAGCAAGCATATATCCTAACCAAAAAAAAAAAAAGGGTAATTAGGATGTAAACAAATATTTCTAGTGTCTATTATCATACACAGAAAATAATATATATCTTTTAATTTTAATCATTGAAAAGGCTGCAGTTCCATTTAACAAACAACTTTCAGTGTCTGACATTTAACAGAAAAGGCTTAAGATCCATGTTTCACCAGCTCTATGAATATGTCACAACTGCCAATAACAGATACAGTAACATTTCATTTTACAGTGGAAAGATGCCAGTAAAATACAGCCATATATATGTGTGTGTATATACACACACACACACACACATATATATGCCAACTTCAAAAATTTTAACTATAAAACAAAAAGAAATCACTGAAGGGGAGTGTTATATTTTAAATGACTTACCTTTCTTCCATCACTTGCATGGCAATTCACATTTAGAGGAGTCAGTAAAGCCATTAGTTTTTCTTCATTACCACTCCTACAAAAAGATAGTAAGTCAATTCCTCTAGAATTATAGCATTTCTTATGAACATTAATGGATATTTTTCATAAGACAGTGGAAAATAATATGGGCTTGCTTTGATTTCTTTTATATGGTTCTGAATGAATATTTTCCTATATTCAATTCCATCAATGTATTCCTAATTAATTCCTGTTAACCATTATATACTGGTACATCTTGGATAAGGTAGCTTCCTACATTTTTATTTATTTTATTTACTGCATAAAGTCATCTTCTTAATTGCAAACAAACTTTAGTCTGATAAGTGATCTAAAACACTGGAGTTAAAAATACATACAAAATACTGTAAAAAGCTAATCAATTAAATTATAAATGACCAAGAACAAAAGAAAATGGATGAGAATTTTAACATTTATTTTATATCCCTAATTCAAGCTTGGCTAGAAAAATTTCTAGAGAAACATTAATATATAGGTATTTAAATACTCCAAGAATATCATCCGAAAAGCTGGGCAACTAGGGTTTGCAGGTACCTTAAGAAATGTTCCAAATAAAATTAACCCTACAATCATTAACCATATTGAAAGACAGTCTTATTTAATAAACTAACCATGGAAAAATAAAGTATACAAAGATTTAGTATAAGGACTTATCCACATTATTGCATAAATCCAAGCAAGACAATAACATGTTATAATTTTTATAGTCCTCCACTTGCCCTCCCCCTTTTCTCCCTTAAACGCATTATACTCACTTAAAATGAATGGAATCACTTACCTAGCAGCTTCTAGGAGTTCGTCTTTCTTGTATTCACCTAGATGATTGCAAAATATCATGCTGTTAGCATTTGGCAGAAGACAGATTAAGAAATGCAGTAGGCAGCAAATAGAGAATTAAATAGAGAAGAACAGAAAAGGAGAGTCCACACCCCGCTGGGTGATGGAGCCGTGACGTTAGCCAGCTTGTGAAGGCAGCATCACCAGTGCCTTGGAGACGGGCAGCAAATTGACGCAGCTTCTTGTCCAATCCTCAGATGAAATAGCTTTCTTCAGACGACCAATGAATGCTAAATCTCGTGTCCAGAAACACATTCCCTCTGATAACAGCATGCCAGTTGAAGACAATGTCCCCTCCCCCCTTTTTCTATTCAGGCTGTCACAGTATACTTGTGAAGCATAATACATTCTGAGACAAAAGCAAAATAATGTGGCTCTTTAAAGGTACAAATTACTAGTCTTCAAAAACCCTCAGTTTTATTTGTAATGACATGGAAAGTTTTCTGTTTTTTTTTTTTTTTAAACCCACTAATTACCATTCCTAAGCTTGATAGCAGTAGAAAAAAAAAAAATCAGGATCATGAAGCCTTTGCCTCGATAGGGTAGGTCTGTAGACTAGAAATACGTGAACTACGTACCAAATGCTAAGAACCCCTTGGAGGCAGTGCTCTAAAAACCAAAACAGTGAATACATTCTTAAACGACAATGATATTCTAACATGCTGCAATCTTAACACTTTATACGATTTCAATATCAAATTTTAACAAACCATAAATCTTCAAAATATTTTTAAAAAGGAGACTGGAGTCTCTGAGAATGAGCAGATATCCAACTATTAAGATGTAGATAATTTTTTCCATTCTATTTTTTTTAATATATCACAGACTGAAAATAGGAATATAATTTAAAATATTTAATACAAATTTCTTACAGCATTCAAGACCAAACAACAAGTTTTTACAAGCACAACTGAAGGACAAGGAATTCTAATCATATAGTGTTTGTTCACTGAATAAATAAAAAGAACAGCCAGGACTATGATTCAGCTGTAACATGCTGACTCAGTTTGCATAACAGTAAAGAAATAATTATACAAAATGTCTAAGCAAATAATTATGCGAAAGCATTGTTAAGTATACACATAAGAACTAAAATTTTAGATTAAAATTCTATTAAGAAATAAACTTAAATTACTTTAAAAATCTTATCATTTGTAAATATGAATTTCTTGGCATTTTGTTTCTATTTTGCTATAGAATGCAGAATACTGATGCAAATATTTTAAAGGATATATCAGGACCATCAAGCACATGTTTAAAATTCTTAAACTCTTCATTAGCAAATATTTTTTTAATTTAAACTTTTGTCTTGATTCTTGGATTAAGATTTTATTAAAATTTAGAAGCTGTAAACAGTAATTTTCAAATAAGGACAATGCTGCTAAATATCTGTTCTCTCCTAAAAGAATTCTATACAGCAATAAAGTCACAAGTTCAACAATATACATGGATAAACTAGTATGAATGATTCATGGTAAGAGTTGGTCTTTCCAATTTCCCATATATTGTATTCTAAATTCTTTAACTGATTGACAGTTTAAGTTTACATTATTATAATCCCCTACCCAGTAGAGTTCTTGTCTTCTCAAAGCCAAAGACCTACCTTTATTAAACATTTTAGGTGGCAATATGGAAGTGAGTGAGTCAATTTAAGAAGCTCCACCTGAGGAAACTGGTATGACCTATACCCTCAAATGCCTTAAGAATCATGGGCAAAAGTAAGTGGAATTATGAATTATCTACAAAATTATTCATTAAGTCAGTAAACATTTATTTGATAGGCCTATAGGCCATATTTAAAACCAGAAGACACTATCATCTCTGAACTTAAGGAATATCTGTCTATTAAACAAGACAAAGAAGTAAACAAAGTAAAATGGGAAATGAATTCTATGGAATGCTATAAAGAGTTGAAAGGTTAGTCTAAATAGGATTAATAAGAGACAGGCTAACTGCAGTTCAAGGAAGGGTTCCTGGAAGAGGGAAAATGTGCAGACTTTTTAGAGGAAGAGCAGGTGATCTACTGGCAAGGAAGGCTGGGGTGAAGGAAGCAACCAAAATAAAAAATGAGAGGGGAAATGCTGCTGAGTAAATAAACCTGAAGCAAAGGTTTGCGGGGGAATGGGTAAAGACGAGGCAAGGAAGAAATAGATCACATGAATGGCTTTATTTTGAAAACAATGAGGAAATACTGAAATATTTTAACAAGGAGAATACAAAGTATATTTAAAGATCTGTAAGTTTTGTAATTATTTAAAATATTTCCATATTTTACTCCAGTGAACTTTTTTTGGGAGAAGAAAGTGGTCCAATGGGAAGAAAGAGGAGGTAGAGACAATGAATGTGACATGGTTTATATTTTGGAGTAAGTGTAAATTCCCTGGTATATTAGTAAAATCACAATGAAATTGAGAAGTGAAAGCAGCTACCATTGAAATCTAAGTTACAGTGAATCACGACATCAATAAGCTAGGAAATAAAACTGCAAAGTATTTAGGATCTTCAAAGTTCAAATCAGTCTAGTTACATAAACTTCTCGTCAAGTATAGCTTATTGATGTTTTCTCTAAAGGAAACATTTTTGCAAAAAAAAAAAAAAAAGCTATTCCCTCATGGATAAGCCAAAGCTTTCAAAAGAAAACACATAAATGCACCCAACATTGTCAGACTCAGGTATTACAAATGACTTTCTACTCTTACTGTTAAGACCCTAGTACTTTAATCAGCTTTTCTGCAATACATTCCAACATCCACTATCTGGTGCCCGAGGACCACAATCCATACACAGTCAAAGCTATTTTTCAAATGCTACGTCGCAGGAACAACTAGTATAATGAGTTTAGAGTCCCTCACACACTCTGACAACAAATCTGAGATATTTACTACCTCTAGTTCTGTTTCATTTCAGCTGAGAATCTGAAAATATTCTGGCTGAGACTATGGTGCTCTATAGAACATTTATATTCTTTAACGACACCCATGTATACAGGCAAGCAATAGATCAGCCAGTAAGGAAACTAGGCAATTATAGTCAAGATAATAGTAGCCAGGAATGGAGAAAATAGATGGCTTAAAATATTTTTCTTTGATTAGAATAAAGTAAGTGGGATAAAAGAAAAAAAAAGTCACAGTTTACTTGCCAAACTCTGAACTGTTTTTATTAGTAAACTAAGTATGTGCATGTAAAGATACACACACACTGGGTGCAGGGGACGGGGTGGGGGCAGGGATGTGAGTTAATGTGTTAAAGAGGTTTGTTATTAGAAGTTTAAAAATGAAGGTTAAAAAATAAAGGTTAAAAAAGAAGTTTAAAAATGAAACTCCCTTTGTATTTCTCTGAGGTAGCTGAAAAAACTTCTCTTTCACTTTCTGTGAAGGAAAAATTTTGAATAAAAATGAAGAAATCCTGAATCAATAAATAGAAGTCATAATTAATGAAATCTCAATTTCAACATATTAAGGGGCTTTTGCCCCTTTCTTAAGCAACTGAACAGGATCAAAGAGGACGAAGTTTTCTAAAAATGAGTCATTTGGTTTTGTTGAGATGAAACAGCATGGAAAGATTATGAAAATGGAATTACAAATTCTTGAAGCAATAAAAGACTAAAAAAAGAATTTTGACGTTTTTTTTCTCCACTTTGAAACCACGCATTATACATGCCTATCAGTAACATCTCTTGTTATATGCAGTGAGGGGGGATTTGAAAGTCACCTTACCCCCGTCACCTCAGTCTCCATTTTAGAATGGCTCTCTCTCCTAAGGGATCATCAACATATTCATTTACAGTTAGTGAAACGGACGCCAAGGCAATTAAACGAATTGTCTAAGGTTTCACTGATATTATTCACTATCTGTCAGGCCCTGAACAAGGCTGACATGTGAGCAGAGACTAGCCAAATCTGAGCTTTAGAAGAAGCAATGTAAACAAAGGAGTAACAAAACAATAGCAATAAAACAATTTTTAAAACAATGACAATAGCTAGCTTTAAATAGGTGAACATATTTAGAGTATCATAACTAAATATTTCCAACAAAACTATTTTAAAACGTCAAACCCTCATAAGAGCTTGTAAACACAGGCCAGAGGAAAAAGTATATAAGGTTTACCATTTAGTTTGTTTTAACATTTTGGACCAAGAGAATGAGAAGGAAGAAAATTTATTCTGGATTTATTAAAATGATCAACGCATTTTGCATTTCCCACAGCAATGCATTAATTCCTCATGCTTCAGGTATCTCAAGGGATGCACTATATAAAGACTTCAATCAAGAATCTCAGGTATCAGGTTTAGGGACCCTTATGCTGTTGAGTGCTAAGTGGTACCATGAATTGATAATTCTCATATAAAATATCTTCTCATCAAGGTACCAGCAAATATAAGAGATGAATTGATCCTTGTAGGTAAACTGACGGCTAATATGGGGAATAAAATATTAATTTAGGTGACATAACCCACTGTGTTTTTACTAATAGATTTGAATATTTAGAAACAACTACGTAGTGGTAGAAGGAATTTCACCTGAAGCACCAGTAAATAACCCCAGGAATGATTTGAATTCTCTCTCTGAAATAATTTTCTGAATTATTGAATTCAATTAATTATTCATTGAATTATTACTTCTCTCTCTGAAATCCTTTATGAATATTTTCAGGACAATTGGGGGGAAATTACAAAGTATTAAGCATTCTCAATGCCTTCTTCCTACTCTGAATCCTGTCAATCTTCCTACTCATTCAGATACTGGCTTCCAAGTCCATACCATTAAGCAAAGGCAATCTAAAATCCAAGATCCAAAAAGCTCTAATGATTCATTTGGCAGCAAAACTTGACTCACTGAGGGTACACAGCTATCACATATTTTGTTAAAAATATTAATGTTTGATTGTAGGACACAGCTCCAGACTTCTCTGGAATAAGATGTACCGTGTCTTATTTTATTGATTTACTCACTGAAGTGTAATTAACATATAGTAAAATTCACCCTTTTCAAATGTATGTTTCTGTGAATTCTGACAAACTTATATAGCTGTGTGTCCACAGTCTTAAAATTTGAACATTTCCATCACCCAAACTGTTCCCTCAGGCCCCTGTATAATCAATCTACACCAACCTCATGGCAACCACTAATCCAATTTCTGTCCCCGCAGTTTTACTTTTTACAGAATGTCATATAAATGGAATCACAGAATATGTAGACTTTTGAGTATGGCTTCTTTTACTCAGTATAAATGTTTTCGAGATTCATTCATGTTTTGGACATAGCAGTATTTATTCCTTTGATTGTTAAGTAGTATAAATGAATGCACCTGAATTTGTTTATCCATTTACTAGTTGAAAGACATCTGGGTTGTTTCCAGCTTTTGGTAATTATGAATAAAGCTACTATAAAAATACAGACAGGATTTTGTATGGATCTATGCTTTCATTTCCCTCAGGCAAATGCTTAGGTAAGTGTATGTTTACTTTAAAAGAAACTGCCGGCGTTCCCGTCGTGGTGCAATGGTTAACGAATCCGACTAGGAACCATGAGGTTGCGGGTTCAATCCCTTGCCTTGCTCAGTGGGTTAAGGATCTGGTGTTGCCGTGGGCTGTGGTGTAGGTTGCAGATGCGGCTCGGATCCCGCGTTGCTGTGGCTGTGGCGTAGGCCGGCGGCTACAGCTCCGATTAGACCCCTAATCTGGGGTCCTCCATATGCCGCAGAAGCAGCCCAAGAAATGGCAAAAAGACAAAAAAGACAAAAAAAAAAAAACTGCCAAACAATGTCTTTTTTAAAATTTGAAAAATCCTTAATTCTGGAATATGGACATGTCACCTACTGGAAATGGTGATGGAATGGAATCACCATTTCAAATGGAATATGGACATGTCACCTATTGGAAATGGAATGAAAAAAAAAAAGAAAAAAATTGACTGATGTGAAATGACAGTACTGTTAGAAATCCCAACCTTACAGCTAAATCCCAATCTTGTATCTTGAGGGAGCAATTTACCTAAACTGAACTAATTTTGCACAGCTTTTCATTCTTCATTTATCATGTGTTCTGTCTTTTCTTTTCTTTTTCTTTAAATAAGGAGAATATACGAATTTGAACTCTTCATTCAAGGAACTGTTGTATATGCAGTACCTGCAATCTCAGAGCTATGAGAATATATGAAAGAAGCATATTTTGATTTATAGGAATCATACTGTTATCTGTGAAAAGAAAATTACTTTCCTGCAGTCCTTACTCTTATCAGGATGCTTGGTCCCTCAATGCATCAGTCTACTGAGGACCTAAAGTTTGGTGAGACACCCATTTGTGACTGTCAGACCTCTGCCTTCTTACAACAATTATGAGGAACTAAGGAAACTAAGGGTAACCCAGAAGTACAAGTGACTACTTTTTGAACAATGTAAGAACTATCTTGTCTTCATTGTAATTATTGCGTATGATTGCCTTTTATTTTTTGTATATTTTGTCCTATTTACAAATTCTCTGAAAGATGTAGTAACTTTGCAACTTTGGTCTTTTCAGGAAGCACCAATCATGAATTACTTCTTTAGCTGTAAATGCTTCACTTAATTGTTTCTTTTATTTCCCCCAAATTACCTCTAAATCTCTTTCTTATTCAGGGTTAGAGGTAATTAACTTCAGTAGAGTCTGATTAAAAATAAAAAATTAAAAATTTTATCCCAGGCATAATCTTTCTCATTCAAACTCTCATTCTTTTTTTTAAATGTCATTTATATATTAGTTCTCCTTTGAACAACATCATTTATTTATTCATTTAACATATATTCATTATCTACAGTATGTCAAGCATAATACAGCTGCTACTACTTTATCATGTACTGAATCTTGAACTAGTAGGACAGAAGTGATGGTATTGAGCAAGGAGTGTTAACTACCCCACAGGATATCTCATTCATTCAGCAGGATGCAGTGCACAATTGCTGTTGGTGGAAGTACATCACATGTGCAAACATTACCTGTCAAGTATGTTAAGGAAAAGTGGTTGAGGACCATTTTTAGGAGATAATGGAGCTAAGCATTACATGCTTACAGTGTTTAGAAATTCACCCTGGAGAAGGAAAGAGAGACAGAGGCATTGAGTGTGTATCTATGTTTGTGTTAATAAAAGATGTAGATCAGGGAAGTGATTGTTCCTAACCTTTTGGGGTTCACAAACCACTTTAGGGAGCTAATGAAAGCAGCTGTAGACCCCCTCTTCCTAGGGAGAAAATCTGCATATCTGAAGATAAACTCAAATTTTTGCCTAAAGTTTTAGAGTTTTTACAGAATTGATAGAGACTATGAAGTTACTACTGGTTACAAACCTCTGTTTTTTGTTTTTGATTTTTTTAAAAGTACTTCTTACTTATATTCATTGATTCTAAATATAATCTTAAGGCAGGCTTGGCAAGATAAACTAGTTTGATATTCTTATGTAGTATATGACTCAGAAGAAGACACAGAATAAGTAAATAACTTGCCTAAAATTTTGAAACTATGTAGTGGCATATCTAGGACTGGAATCTATGCCCTTTGATAGTATTTTGAATAATATGGAGTGATTTCATGAAGTAAGTTGTATCTAAGCTTGACCATATATTTTTAGGCAGGTTTTCTTTTTTTGTTTTATATACATATTATTTTTTTTAATTTTACTTTTTTTAAATTTTCCCACTGTACCATATTATTTTTTAAATTAAAGAATAGTTGTTTTACAATTTTGTGCCAATTTCTGCTGTACAGCAAAGTGACCCAGCTGGGCAGGATTTTAACATGCCAAGATGGATCGGAGGGTATATAATTATCAGCAAGAGTAAAGAAGTGCAAGAAAATATAACATGGGGAGTTCCCGTCGTGGCGCAGTGGTTAACGAATCCAACTAGGAACCATGAGGTTGCAGGTTCGGTCCCTGCCCTTGCTCAGTGGGTTAACGATCCGGCGTTGCCGTGAGCTGTGGTGTAGGTTGCAGACGCGGCTCAGATCCCGCGTTGCTGTGGCTCTGGCTAGGCCGGTGGCTATAGCTCCGATTCAACCCCTAGCCTGGGAACCTCCATATGCCGCAGGAGCTGCCCAAGAAATAGCAACAACAACAACAAAAGAGACAAAAGACAAAAAAGAAAGAAAATATAACATGTATTTGGGGAAAGGTGACTGATGTCAAATTTAGAGTATACGTTGGGAAGGTGAAGTGGAATGAGGGCAACGAATAATAATTAAAAAGTAAATTTATGCTGTATTTCCAAAAGATCTTGAATGTTAGGTTGTAGAGTTGAACATGATTCTGTATGGTATAGGAAGAAGTCACTCTTTTCTCTTTTTTTGAACAGGGGAGTCAGCTAATTAAAGCTGAAATTAACCTGGTAGCTCAATGAATTAAGTCTTGGAGACATTGGGGATTGGTTACAGGGCTATTACAGGAGGATGGTAAGAGGAAAAGTACATAAATGGTGGCAGTAAGAATGGAAAAAAATGTCAAGGAGAGAGAAGGCATTGAATGGATCATAATGTAACAGAGCTTAAAATTTGATGTGTTAGCTTTACCATGTTACACAGCTATAAATTAATGGTAAAATTTAAAATATTTATATCTCGATCTTAGATTAATACTTTATCCAATAATCTTTCTGAACACAATCTCAGTAATAAGACTTTGTTAATTCAGCTTGTACTTAACAGATTCCACAGATTTGGATTTAATATATTGAGAAATGCCCATTATGTTAGAATAATCTATTTAAGTACTATAGTGTATTTAATTATTAATTTAGTTGTTAAAACTGAACAGTCTTTGATTCTTGTACAGCCAATTTTAAGACAGACATTGAGGGTTCACAGTTCACCTAAGAGGCATTTCAGACATACTAAAGAAAACGTTCTCCAAGAGAAGTAGTTCTGGAAAAAAAAAAAAAAATTATAAGCAGAGCTATCGAGGTATAATGTCTGGAAAGCCACAAAAGCCACTTTGTTCCTTTCCTGAGCATAACATTAGCTTAAAAAAAAAAAAAAAAAACCCAATACAGTTGAACATACATTTACTTAACCATTTTCTTATTATAAAGTTAATACAATGGGCTAGTGTACTATCATGATTAACTGTTGGTTTTGGTTTCTTTTTATACTTTTATCTACTTTCCTTATTTTGTTCAGTTGAGATATACAAGGATGCTCATTATTTCAGAAAAATATGGAGGAAATATTTTAAAGTTGAGGAAATGAAGAGGACATATTTGCAATCTAGGGGGGAAGAAACTGTATTACAGTAGTTTGCTTTGGAAAATTGTTTCAAGTCTGCCTAAATGTAAATTAGGAAAAGATATTTTTATTTGAAGTAGAAAACAAGAGAAATAGAATAGATGTTCAATTCTGGATAATCTTAAAATCATGCCTCTTATTGGGATATATTCTCCCATGTAGAGAGGGCAGGAAGCCATGTGTCAACTGTACATTTTAATTTTCTTATGTGGAATATATTTAGCTCCATCCCTTAAATCAGTTTTGTTGTCTAGTTCCCTTTTATTTTAAATACCTAGCAAAACAGGGCAGCAATGTTTCTATGAGAAACATGTATAAGAAAATTATACATCAATAATAATGAAATTTGAGTCAACATTCCTTATGTTTTGTGTGTGCTGACATATTTTTTAGCAGAAATTAGATTTTGTAATTTTCACTGCTTGATACTATCTTTTCAGTAGATGGTTATTCAGAGCTTTTTGTTCCCCTTATTTTTTTAGAAAGCTGCTTAGATTAACCCGTGATATATATCATTTCAAGCATATAACCCTGCTATAATGTTCAGACACTTGATGGCAATATTAATTTGTTTTTCCATGGTTAGGTTTTAGTTTTTCATTATCCATGACATTATTGTAGGATTTGCCTGTGAGAAATGTTTACTACCAATTTTAAACACAGATGACAAAAGACTGCATATAAAAGTTTACTGGGAGTTCCCGTCGTGGCGCAGTGGTTAACGAATCCGACTAAGAACCATGAGGTTCAATCCCTGGCCTTGCTCAGCGGGTTAAGGATCTGGCGTTGCTGTGAGCTGTGGTGTAAGTTGCAGACATGGCTCCAATCCCACGCTGCTGTGGCTCTGGTGTAGGCCGGTGGCTACAGCTCCGATTCGACCCCTAGCCTGGGAACCTCCATATGCCACGGGAGCAGCCCAAGAAATGGCAAAAAGACAAAAAAAAAAAAGTTTCCTGAAAGAAGAAGATCAAATTTATATATTAGTTTCAAAAACAAACAAAAATGAATTCCATTTGAAATAACTTTAATATAAATACAGTATTTCACATCAAGTATTAATAAATATTTCTGAAGAGAAAAGTGGTTTGGAATATTTTGGTATTTTTGCTCTTTGATGGCCTTATTTTGCTCTCATAGATTTGTAAACTACTCTAATATAAAAATTATCACTTAGCCTTATTAAAAAGCTACAACTATAAAAATTAATTCTCTTAGAACACTCAAGGACTAAATCAGTCTAGATAGGCAGTTTTCAACACAGCTGCTAATTTAGCATTTTAATTCCTTTGCTCTTTAGGGAATTTCTTTCTGAAATATATTATAAACACTTCTATACATTAAAAAATGGACTATTCCAAACATAATTTAACTTTTTTGACAAATCAGGGCCAATTATTATGAACCTCCACCAGACTGTGCAATAACACAGCAAAGCTCTCTGGGCCTATTGAGATGTATCAATTCAAAATGGCTCCAGAATGCTATGTATTTTATTATTTTTTCATGTATAATTTATTTTCCTCTTTTCCTTTGTGCTAATGAATCTCTTTGTGTATTTCCTTTTAATTGAGAGTGTCTAAAAATGCTGTCTAGAAGAAATATATTTCAAAGTACAAACATAATTTGAAATTTTCTAGTTGCCATATTTTAAAAAAAGTTAAATGGAAGACACTAATTTTAATAATATATTTTATTTCAACATATCTAAATTATTATCATCTCAACATGTGGCACCAGGTCCATTTCACATGTCCAATAGCCACCTGTAGCTAGTAGCTACTGTACCAGACAGTGTGCATCTATCATGAGCTGGAAGATTATAAAACTTAGTAAATTAAACACTGTTACCATGTAGGAGCAAATTCCCTCTGAGTGACGTAAGAAGAACTCCTAGGTATATAAGGAACTTTGATTCAGAGCATGACTTCTGGACATTTATGTGGTAGGGGTGGAGTGATGGGTAGGAGAGAAAAGAAAAGAGAACAGGAGGTGGAAGAAGAGAGAAAAAGGAGAGCAGCAAAAACAGAGGAAGGAATGAGGTTGGGGTGGGGAAAGAACCCAATAATAAGTTTGTGAGAAGGCTAGAAATTCAAAGGTGAGTGAAATATAAGTAGTTCTGAGCATTAACGACCAGACCTCGTGTAAAAACGAGGCTTTTAAAGACGTATGCAATAACGATGGGAATTTATAGGCATCAAGAATTGAAGAATCCTTGCAACATGCTACAGTGTTGCAAGGATGGTTAATGATGACTCACAGGAGAGGCACAAGCTTTTTATAAGGCCACTTCATTCAAATGCATATGCCAAGAAATGACTGAGAGTATGCTTAGATAATGTATAAAATGTACCACTAACCGCTTTTACCAAATCTTAAAAGAGATGAACAACTTTACCAAAGGAAATATAGACTTTTTCTAGTTACTCTGAAACTCCTGGGCAAAAGACCAAAAAATGTGATAAATTCACCATTTTTTCTTGCTGACTAACTTAAGAGAATGGAAATTTGCAGGGAGCAAGGGAAGGAAGGGAAGGAGCAAAGGAGGGAGGGAGGAAGAAAGGTAGATTAAAGAGCTGGCTATCTAGATAACACAGAAGAACAAAATCTGGTCTTGAAGAACTTGAGCTTAGGATACAGAATGAGGGCAACTGATGGCAGAAATTACAAGAACATGAAGAATGAGGATAAATATAATGCCCTGCTATTCAAGCAAAAAAATAAATAAAGTCAATTGTTCAAATATATAAATCAAGAGAGAACAAGAATTAGCTTAAGACTAGCCCAGATTAAGCTGGTTTGACAGGAAGCTCAACGATCAATGCAACAAATTTTCCATAAATAAATAAATAAAGCACATGGAAACATGTCATATCAGTAGAATTTTTTTTAAAAGGGGGGGCGAGGGCTATGTTGCTTACAATATGAAAGACTGAGATGGTAGAAGTCATGGCTATAGTTACAGGAAGGGTCCTGTCTACTACTGCTGGTATTTCAGAGGCTTTCAAAAAGAAAAATGCTTAACGATACACAATGTAGTTCCAACAAGAAGTTACTGTATTTGGCTTAATAAATGGGAAAAATGTTTTTAACCATTTAAGTTATTCAACGATGGACTAATTATGACAGAAAGCTCATAGGAATACAGTGTAGAAATGGCAAGTAGGAATACAGTATAGAATCCTTATGGGGTAATGGACTAGGTTAACTAACCTTTAAATCTAAGGTACCTTCCGGATCCATGATTTTATCTTTTATGTTACAGTTGTATAGCTGTACATTATAATTAATTTGGACTTAAAATTTCACATGCATGCATTCTTTACTATCTGCTCTTCATAAGATCCATCACTCTCTAAATTCATTTCATATACAAAATATATATGTATATAAATAAAATTTTATATAAAAATCTTATTTGACAGGCACATTCCTTGAATGAACTCACTGAATCCTTAAATAATGCTTTGGTTTTATTATTACCTCCATTTTACAGATGAGGAAATGGAGCAACAAGAAGGTCACAGAGCCAATTTATTAGTTGCCTTTTTTTTTGTTGCAACAAATTACCAGAAACTTAACGGTTTAAAACACAAATTTATTATCTTAGAATTCTGAAGGTCAGAAGCTTAAAATATAAAGCAGATCAGCAGGGCTGTGTTCCTTTTGGGGCTTCATCATTTCCTTTTTTTCCTAGCTTCTAAAGGGCATCCACGTTCCTTGGCTTTTGGTCTCACATCACTATGACGTCCATTTCCATATCACATCTCTTTCTCTGACTGACCTTATTTCATCCTTTCTATAAGGACCCTTGTGATTATACTGGACATACTAAGATAAATTAGTCTCCCCATCTCAAGATCCTTGACTTAATCACATCTGTACAGTCCTTTTTACCCCATTCACAGACAGGTTCTGGGAATTAATACATGGACAGTTCTAGGTGACAATTATTATGCATATCCCAGCTTAATATATGGCAGATGGAGGATTTTTAACTACAATGAATGCTGTCTCTCAAGTACCACTCCTCTGTAAAGAAAAGTAGATTATACTTTCTAAGGTTCTTACAAACTGCAAGAAATAAAAAGAATTTTCTTCAACAAGGCATGTGATATTTAACATCTGGGGTTATAGACTATAAAGCAACAAACAGAATTCTACCTGGCATGACTTTCTTTTGGAGAATAAGCTGTTTAAAAATATATATACACTGAACATCTAAAGAAAACAGCTACTCTACTTTTTGGTTAAGTTTGCGGTGATATAAAAAATATTCTTTATCAAGAAAAAGATGTTTATGTATTTTGAAAGAAAAATTCTGGTGAAATTTGGAGTTACCATATTCATATCTCCTCTCAATTGCAAAAGAATTAAAATTAAAATTTAAATTTTTCTAAGAGCATTTTTTTCAATAAGGAATATTTTATTTTTAGCTAGGTTAGGAATAAACTAGGGAAAAAGGGAATCCAAGTAGAAAAGCACAATAGACCTGCTATTTTTGTCTGCTCAAATGCCCGTTACCTACTTTTTACCTGTTACCTGGTAAGCACTCTCTCCCTAGTTTGGGGAAATGCTCCTCCTTCACTATGATTCTGTGATTCTGGTGGAGTTCCCAGTCACAGAGCTCTGCTCCTCCCCTTACCCAACCATCATTCGCATGCCACATACCAGTGTCTGTGCCAGGTATAGACAGGAGTCTCAATCAGCTCAGAGTTTTTCCTCAGGACTTTTCACTATGCAACTGGGGAAGAGTCTTCTTTTTACATTAGAAAAATAATAGGAGCTACAGGGATGTGCCCTAAGAAATGCCAGAGGCCATGTTCCTCTACATCTGAAGAGCCTGGGTAAACACAGAGACCAAAAAATGGAGAGAGGCTAGAGTCACTGGGTAGTGGGAAAGGGGACCAAAAAAAAAAAAAAAGAACAGGAAGTGGGCAGGAAGGAGAACATGGAGGAGTGAGGCAAAGGGGGCAAAGGAGAGCTCAGAGAGTGGGGGCATAAAGGAAGGATGTGGGTCAGATAAACAATGACAGTCAGACACATGGCATATTTTGAGCGCCTGGATGCAGCAGACTTTGATGTTAAATATATCTTCACCTTTAGGTGGTTAGTACCCTTATCCAACACACTTTGTTAAATAATAGTAATTTAATTTGTTAGTGTTTACAATGTGCTGTGAACTTCCTCCCACTCCGCCTTTGAAAAAAACAGACAAATTCAAACCAACCTTCAGCAGCTTAAGTTTCTACCTACTTTTAAAAAATACATACTTGGGCAGACTCCAAATAATTTAACACTGATATGATTTAAATCATTTATTTTCTTTATATTATTTTTTTAAATGATGTTCACATTTATTTTTATGTAATTCATGAAACCCTGTAAAATGCACATTATATAAGTACCTCACCCAGAAATAATTTTCTAGAAAAAGGTATATAAATACACACACACATATACATATGTATGTATTTTTCTTCTTTATCCCAAGAACAAAGTCTTTCTGGCAAAAACATTTGTGGGATTTTTACAGTAATCTTTGCTATCAAACAAGATGGGTTAATAATGATTCTCTTCCAGGGCTACAAATGCTTATTGAGAATTTTCTTAAAAAAAGACTAAACAGACTTAAAAAAAGAAGGTAAAATATTTCTCTAATTGAATCAGGATGGTATATTACTGCTGTCTTTAATCTTTTTTCTTCCTCTAACTTTATGACTTTCATCATAAGGATTGGGGTGGTTTGTGCTTATGTCCATGGGAGCGCATGACCTGGATCTGGCTTGGGAATCAAACCATATCAAGGAGCAGCACCTTCTGTGCCAGATATTTTGAATAAGTCCTGGGTTGCTAGTATCTATATCTATGTGAATTTGACCAAATCATTTAGGCTTCTTCTGAGCTTTATATTTCTCATTGTAAAAGGAGAAAGATAAAGCTTATCTTATGGGTCATTCTGAGGGTCAGGGATAATATAAATAAAACACCCAACAATGCTTGCCTCACAGTAAACCTCGACACAAGATGATGATGATAATTCTTTTCAAATTTTTAAGTATCTGATTTACTAACAAGTGTTTATCATCTCTCCCTGTAAATCATCAGGGAGATAGGACCTCTTTTTTGTTAAAATCAGTGAAAGAATTCTGATTGAAAAAAATTAACACTTAAGGGATCTGAGAGAATAGGTTTCTCCATACACCACTTACTTTCTCTATAATAAAATGGCTGTTATACAATAAAATAGGGAGAGGCATTTTATGTTACTGTCCTAAAAATTATGCTGGGTCCTTAGAAAGTTGTAATCACGATATGAGAAAGAAAGCTATAAAAACTGATGTACAATGTTAATCAAGTAGTGGAAAAAATAGAAGTTTTAAATAATCTCCAAGAAAAAGTGAAAGCTATTCAGAGGAAGATAATTACAAAAGCCATGCGGATGAACTCTCCCTTCTCCTCCATCTCTCAGAGATATAACCATACTGAGATTGAGACAATGTTACAAGACGTAGATCTCTATTTCTTCAGTAGAGAGAAAACCTCATTCCCAAAGAAAAATATATAATACTCGTAATAAGCTCCTATCTTGATATTTCTTAATAAACTAGTTGGTAACCTACTGACTTCCAGCTGCTAGCCTCCAGTATATACCTTTGTCAACAATGACAAGCCATAATGAAAATATGAATTTATTAATACATTTTCGATGGATTTTTATTTTTTAACTTTAGATTTACTTTATATTACATATAATGATTTCATGAAATGAGTATCAATTTTTATATATTTTTACCTATCTACCAGAGAAATGGACCAACCCTGCAACACAGCAGTCCTTATGAAGTATGACTAAAGGTTAATATGCATTGTAGTCAGTATTTTAAAGCATGAGGTTTGTGACAAATTAAAAATAAAATTAAACTAAGATTAACAGATTAAACATTGAGGAAGTGCAAGTCAGCCCTGCTGATAATGACAGTTTCCAACAAGACATGGACAAGGCCATGTAAAACAGTGTTTCTCCACAAGGTCATACAACAACTATAAAAGTGACTAAAAATTCTTTCTTCTGAGTTACTGCTGTTTTCTTAATGATGACATCACCAACCTGGGCTCAGGATCAGTACTGCTAATCACTGATTACCCATGTCTGTCCGTGTGTACCTATATACTTTCAATTCATCAGCTAACACTAAATAAAGCATAGAAATCTATGATTTGTGCATTGGAGATAGCTATTTCCTCTTTCTTTCTTCTTGCTTCTTTAGCAGCAAGATATCAATATCTTAGAAAAATTAAAGAAAGGGCACACTTGAAACTCAAGTTAAATAAGACTACCTAGTACCATCTTTAGGAAAAGGTTCCAAGCTTACACAAGCTCTAACTTTAAAAAACAACCTGCAAACCAGTGTGCGCACACAGGCAAATACACTTCCACACTCATTATAGGCAGTCATTTACTGTGTTCACATTCTGCACAATGATCCTGATCACTTGATGCTTCCTGATGGATACAGAAGAAAGTGCTATCTATTTGGTAGAATGATACTGTTGTTGCTGAGAACAAGCTAGAGAAGAACAGTATCTTTTTTCCTTTTGCTTAGTTTACCTACTGCATTTATTTCATGCCAAGCTTTGAGATGACCCAGAAGTAACAGAAGAGTCAAATGGAGTAAGATCATTTAGTTTTAGTCTAGGCCATATTCTTTTGACACTGTTGATCAAAAGTACAGGAAAACAAAATACTCTAAATGGAAAAATACATTAAAATGTTAGCTAGAAAACTAGGCCTCAAAAATGGACAGAGAACACCCTGATGCAGTAAATGCTGAGTTCTAGGCTTTAGCAATTTTTGCAGAGAATCAATTATGTCTTCCTTGCCTACCTTGAGCTCCTTGAAGAAAGGCACTATATTTCTTCTCATATTTCTAGAAATACTCAATGCATTTCATTTTAAAAAGGGGAATACCTATTTCATGTTCCCATCCCTAGAGCCACCTACGTTTCCTGAAAGGAAATCTTATCCAGAGAAAGCTCCAATGCAACAACAGAGGAGTCTATTGTATCTAAGTTTAGAACTAAGAATGCAAGTATCACAAGGTTACACAGGAAATCCTTGAAAAAACAAAAAACAAACCAATAGAACCAGATGAGGATATAGATTTAAACGAACTGCATCATAAGTAAATCAGAATAAATAAACACAAAATTTGATGTGGTAATTTTAAATTGTTGAATGAAAATATTATGCTTCTAATTCAGTCAAAAATAATTATAAGCATATACATATAATGGTACTTTCTAGTACAAAGTTTGGCTTGCTCTAACTTTTCAGTTTTGAACATATCTCTTACTTTTGAAAGCAAGGCAAATAGTTTAGGGGAAGAGCTATTTGAATTAGTGTAAAAAAATTTAATAGCAATGGTAAAATAATAAAACATACAGTCACTTATATTATGCAATGAACTTACTTTTCTCTCTTTCTCCAGGAGAATATTGTACTAATGAATGATGGGCCCTTATAAGGCTGAATAAAATTCCATTTTACATATATACCACACTTAGTTTATCCACTAGTTTCTTGATGGACATCTGAGTTGTCTGTACCTTTTGGCTATTGCAAATAATGCTACTATGAACATGAGTGTACAAATACCTCTTTGAGTCTCTCTTTTCAATTCTTTTGAATACATGCCCAAAAGCTAAATTGCTAAATCACAGTAATTTTATTTTCATTTTTCAGGAACTTCCATACTATTTTCCATAGCTGTTACATCTTTACATCCCCACTGAAAGTGCACAAGGGTTCCAATTTTCCCACATTCTTGCCAATATTTATTTTGTTTTTTTTAAAAAATAGTAGCTCTTCTAATGGGTGTGAAGTGTTATTACCTTAAATTTCTTTTATATTTCAAGACTATGTCTAATGAATAAATTTTTAATAAAAATTGACTTCCCAAGATTCTATAAATGACTTCAAAATATGGGTAAGAAGCAAACCTGTCTGAATAATTTCTCAAATTATGTTTAATAAAGCAGATTTTGGTATTTACTTAGTGGTTTTTCCTTCACTGACTTAAAATTTATATAAAAATAAATTAAATAAAATATTTTTTTTCTTACTATCATGGGAGTAAAGTATAATCAGTTACTTTACGAAAATAAAATATAAAGAAGTATAGTAATTTATACTTTTAGCAGGCTGTTATTGATAGTCTTCAAAAGAAGGCAAAATAATAAATTTTCTGTATTTTGATTTGAGTTTACATACATTTTTATGAGACACTAAAGTATGTATATTTATTGGGTCATATTTTCTTTGCAGTTATAAACCAAGGTTTATATGTTAGGAAGAGATAACACATTTTTACTAAAGGTACTAAATTATTCAGTTTAAATAGAGAATTTAAAATACCTCTAGAATAGACTTAATGAAAAATTGGAACTAAAAAATGAAAGAAAAAATAATATTCAATGTTCAAACTGAAATAAACTGAATTATTTCAAGGACAACATTACAAAATTTATTTTATACATAAAAGCAATAGTCTTACAAATTACAGCTAGGTAAGTACATGGCTGGTAATGGTTTTATGAAAGATAACATATTCTGACCCATCTGCCACCATCTCAGATTATTTGTTCCCAGCCCAAGCAGCATAGAGACACAAATAAAATTTAAATAATATTTGTAGTATGACAAAGGTAGACAATTATTTCAAATAATTTAACATTTCTAACTTGTGATTATGCAATAACAGCCATACCTTTCGAAGAAAGCTATAGGTAAGGGTAACTAGCACCATTCAAATGATTCTTCCTGTATATAATCTCTCATTCTGTGCTAGCAAAAAATACTATGCATTCATTTTGAGTAAATGTGGTTTAATTGATAGAACCAGGCATCTGCATAAAGGCTTCTGCAAATTATTACCCAGGAATCATGACAAGGACTATGTAAGAGTGAGTTAGTATAAAATTTCAGCAAGCTATTTTCAGATTCTCTACAGCCTAATGTTTTCTCGTCCTGATAACCTTAAAAGATTTAAGGCAAACATTTCTTTTTTTTTTTTTTTTTGGTCTTTTTGCCATTTCTAGGGCCGCTCCCGGGGCATGTGGAGGTTCCCAAGCTAAGGGTCTAATCAGAGCTGTAGCCACCGGCCTACACCAGGGCCACAGCAACACGGGATCCGAGCCGCATTTGCGACCTACACCACAGCTCACGGCAACGCCAGATCCCAACCCACTGAGCAAGGCCAGGGATCGAACTCGCAACCTCATGGTTCCTAGTCGGATTCGTTAACCACTGCTCCATGATGGGAACTCCTAAGGCAAACATTTCTATATCCAGTTTAAAGAATCATCCGTAGCTGTTTGGAAGTGCAAAAATTTATATTCCAGGGGTCCATTGATTGCCTTGGAATATAAGACTTGGCAAGGTTATTTGCTGAAGAGCAAAATTAAGAAATACTTTAAGATTCATTCTCTGCTTTGTGTAAGATGAAGATCTATAGTTTTCATGACAAAAACTGAACTGAGAAACTTACACATCTTACTGAAAATGACTTGTGGAGATAGATATAACCTGGGGCAGATGTGGGAACTCATAATAATTCCAGAAGTTCTTTTAGGAAAGACACATACTATATCATCATAAGTGGTTCTGTGTAAATCATTATGACAGCTATAAAACAAATGTCCTCTGTCTCTCCCTGTCTCTCTCTCGTACATGCACAAATGCATTATCAATAAGAATTTATTTTATAAACTCTGTGGCACTAAAGTTTTCATAAATAAATTCCAAAAATTTAGCCCTTGTCAAGATATTAGGCAAAGATAACCAGATGTCCCAACACAATCAGGAAAGTTAAAGAGCAGTAAGAGCCCCTACAAGGCTAACAAATTTTCAAACTTTTTTTTTTTTTTGCCTTCAGTTGAAATATAGTAGAAATGAGTAAAATCTACACAGGAAAGAGATCTATAAATAAATCAGACTCACTGTTACTATCATTTGAAAATATACCAATTGCCCAGTTTGAAATTTCCTAGAGGGCTGAGATGGTACCTTATTTATCCTCATATATTAAACAACTATCAAAATGTCTGAACAAATAAGTATTAACAAACATGCTGAATTGAAAATACATACAAAAATTTAATATAGCATTCAACATTAAAGCGTTCAGGGAATATTTTGTACCTTAAGAAATATCTCTAAGCAAAGTCTTGATGCCCTCCAGTCAAAGACCACTAGGAACATAGCTATAGTTGAACAAGTTGGGGATTGTTACTTGTTACAGTGAGGGAAACAAGCAGACACCTCAATAAGAAGGTGTTAGAATCCATTATAACTTCTGGGCTGTGTTTAGAGATTTCAGGAGAGGGTTTAAGGAAGCAATGGTTTGTTCTAGATTGAATGCTATCACAAAATGGGGGGCAGTTCTCTGGCTGGGTAAAAAAGTAGCTGTCATCCATATTAGGCAGATGAGGAAGATGTCTGCTTTGTCGTGGGTTCACAATGACCTTATTTTTGTCTGTGGCCTAGATGTGTCACAACAGTTCCCATTTATAAGGTGCTATTTTCTTTCTCAAAGGGAATATTTAGTTGATAATGAAAAAAATGTTTCTACTGATTAGCTGAGCACAAATTTACAAATTAGAAAAATGATAAATCTGTCTTTGGAAGCTCTTACTATGCCAAATTTATTTCTCAATCATTGCCATCCACATAACCAATAGATTCTTGAATATAATGGATAGAGACAATGATTTTTTTACTTTCCACTATTACAGTCTAACTAAAAATGTTCAATAGGTGAATAATTCTCCAATTCATATAGTATAGCCTTATATTTAGGAGAAACCTAACCTTGGCATGATCAAGATGTAAGAATATCAAAATTACCAGAGAGATCTTTTGATATATTCTCTGTAAACACTTTTCAGCTAAACAATTCAGATATAGTGGGAAAGATTTACAGAGGCCCATGATGCTTTTCTGAAATTAACTTTTGTTGAATAAATAAAAGCAAATCCCTCACTGCTCTTTAACTTTCCTGATTGTGTTGGGACATCAAGCTTTATACAATTTCCTGGAAGACAGGTATAAATGACTGTCTTAAGGGGAAATGAATGAAAGATCCTAAGTATACAGATTGCAAATACTCAAAGAAGTCCTTTTGCTTCTGTACCCTCTTCAATTCATCCCCTCACTACAGCAGACTTACAACACAAACTAAAATTTCTCTATCTACAACACTAAGAATTCACCGTAGTTTCTGAGGAATACCCTCAGTATTAATTATGCCCATTAATTAATCAGATAAATACAAAAGTTACTGGACTGCATTTAAAGGGCGAAAGATTTATGCTATCTGAAGAGAAACCAGAGTATACGGACTGCATTTAAATACATAAAACAAACTAAATGCATGCCATGTTATCCTACATCATGAAAAGATATAAGGCCATTCATTGAAAAATACTTAGGAAAACTCAAACAGTGAAACAAATAAGGAATTACATGAATAAGATTACACAGCAAAAAAAAAAAATCAATTAAACAACAATACATTGTAAAGTGATCATATATACTTTTATCATTTCAACTAAAAATACATTTCATTTGTTTTAGCCCACAGAGAAATGATTAGTTAAAATCAAAAGGAAGTTGCTCTCACATCCATCCTACCAATAAAAACTTCTCATAAGCTATTCTCCTTATGTTTAAACAACTTACAGCTTGTAAATGTGAGTTACTTGAACTCAACTGATTTTTAGACCAATTAAAGACAGGTCTATTTTTAAAAATAAACTAGTGTTCCTGAATTTTAACTTTAAAGAATCTATAAAGTAGCATTCTGATTTGCTTTAAATAACAACATCGAGATCATGCAGACAATTATATCACATTACTAGACAATCAAATCTATTGGCAAAGGGTAATGATAAAAGTCTAGCAATATTTTTCAACTCAGGTTCATAGGCAAAAAGTAACAGAAGTAGGTAATACAACCATTTGTTTTGAGTGAAAACTCTGTTAGAAGGCAGTCATTTTATAAATTGTCTCTCTACAATTTATGTAGCTTCCTAAGGACTTCACTCACCTTTCTCTATGAGTAAAATTTTCAGGTCATACCCACCCCATTTCCATCTCTTTAACTGAGTTTATAGAAAGTTTGTAATCATTCATTCCTTTAAATGCTCTGTAGCTCTATGACCTGGGCACCAATTTATGGTGTATGAATATTCCCTTCTCTTGGAGGGTTTTCTGTATAATATATATATATATATGCCATCCTCCTTTCTTCTCTTGGTGATTTTAACACATTTAAAAGAATTTTCTACTTCACATTTTCAGATATTTCGTAGAGGAGATTATCTTTCATTCTTTGGTCAGATTATGTTTAAAAATATCATCTCAACTTTTGACTAACCATTTTTCTATGAAAAGCATCACGTAAGGACCTAAAGTAAAAAATATTTGGAATAATGCCTTCCATTTTCTTTTCTTCCAGAAACAAAATATATAAACCATCATTCAGTAACTTTACTTCCTTTGTTCTGAAAAAATATATATATATAAGCAATCATGGAAAATGTGTGTGTGTATAGATACATGGATGTGGTTGTATGATCATGGCTATTTTCTTCTCCAGATTAGACGCTCTTTAGGTCCAAAACCTTCAATAATTCAAAGTGTTACTCACAACATTTAAGCATGATATTTGGCCCAAAGTCTACCTTAAATAATGGAGAGTATAAGTAACTTTGACACTGAGAGCCATGATCAAGGTAAATATAGGGGACTATAAAAGGATCCAAAGACTTTCTATGAAATTCTAGTCCTTTACGAATCCTATGTTCTCTGATTAAGAAGTGAAATATCGGAGTTCCCATCATGGCTCAGTGGTTAACAAACCCGACTAGTAACCATGAGGTTGCAGGGTTCGATCCCTGTCCTTGCTGTGAGCTGTGGTGTAGGTCACAGATGCAGCTCAAATCTGGTATTGCTGTGGCTGTGGTATAGGCTGGCAGCTGTAGCTCCAATTTGACCCCTAGCCTGGGACCCTCCATATACCATGGGTACGGCCCTAAAAAGACAAAAGACAAAAAAAAAAAAAGAAGTGAAATATCAAGAAGGGTATGTATAAAAAGATATCCTTAAGAGAAAGGAATGCGTAAAATCATAAACTCTGGTATGATGGTACCAGGCATAAAGCATGAAAAGAGTGCTTCCATTCTTAACTGACTTTCTATTCTTTCTACATTCTGGCCAGGCTTTTCTTCTATAAACCATCATTAATAATTCTTACTTGGCATGTTTTTGTTTTACAAAGAATATAGGCAAGCAGTTATTTTATTTTCCCTTGTTATGTTTTAAAAATGAAAGAAGACTTATTTTGCAAATGAGTTCACAAAATCGCTTACTCTTCTGGAGAAAAGGATACTCTCCCACATCTCTCTGTTACTGCCACTGGCATTCTAATAACGTCTTAAAAACAAGAGTCATTTTTACGTCCTGTCATAAGCAATATATTCACTTTCAGTGCAATGGAGGGTTAATAGAATAATAGAAAAACAACATATGGAAAGATCAGAACATTGACACAGAAAAAAGATGCTTCTTCACTCACCTCGAGCCTAGTTCCAAACACTGAAGCCAAATATATAGAACTAGAATTATAAAGAGCAATGAATTTTTCCCCAAAAGAAAAACTGTGAGGGAAAGAACATAAATATAAACTGATACACAGACTGTCACTCCTCCTCAGAAAAAAATAAAAGAAATATGATACCAACTGGAGATGATGAAGTTCTGATAATCCACAAATCAAAGGACAGCCTATTTATAAAGCATTTATTATCTACCACTGATTTCCTGTCTAATTAATCTAACAACTACTCCTTTTAAGAGAAATTCCCAAGTATAAAACATAATACTTGTAGTCATTTCACACTGTGCATTTTCTACTTTCATTCAAAAAGACTTCAGCATATGATTCTGTATGCCTCTCTATGCTCTGTCAGGCTATCAATTCAGATGACTTTTAATGTCCACATCAAAAAAAGTCTAGCAATTCTAAAGCTGTCAGAGGCTGATAATCAAATACACAATTTTAAGATACTCTAAGTTACTGACACTCTAGGTAAACCTGATCTTTTCCCTGAGAAAAGAAAATATTGCTTATCTACCTATCACAGACAGAAGCACAAGAAGGTTAATTTGATTAAAAAGCTACTCAGAACTAGTTTTTACCCCTGTCCTGCCTGCTAAGGTCATGTACCCTCAAAGAATGACAGTGTTAGTGCCTGTCATGACACAGCAGAAAGAAATCCGACTAGGAACCATGAGGTTGTAGGTTCGATTCCCAGCCTCGCTCAGTGGGTTAAGGATCCAGCATTGCCATGAGCTGTGGTGTAGGTTGCAGATGTGGCTTGGATCCTGCATTGCTGTGGCTCTGGCGTAGGCAGGTAGCTGTAGCTCTGATTTGACCCCTAGACTGGGAACCTCCATAGGCCGTGGGTGTGGCCCTTTTTTAGCAAAAAAAAAAAGCAAAAAGAAAAAGAATGACAGTGAATATACTCTCACCCAAAAAAGAACCCTGAGTCTATTGTGTTCTTGGGGGTGGGCGGGACAAAAGGGTACAGATAATATTTGTTTCAAAGTAATCTCAACAAATTTAATGCCCAACACTTTTCTTCAGAACAAGACCAAAAACAAGGGGAGTTAACAATGATTAACAATGCCTATAAGATGGTATTCTAATATAAAACAAGGCAAGGAAACATTGACCTTTATTCATAGAAAAGAAACAAGAATTTAATTTTGAGATAGTAATAAACAGAAAAGAATATCAATGCAATTAGAAGTAAAATGTAAAGGAAAAAGAAGACTGAGTTTTTTTCCTAAACACTAGAAATTCAAAAAATGAGACTACATGAAGCTGCAAAGTAGAAAAAATAGTACAGTGACCATATACTTTATTAACCAAATTCTCTCTTTTTTTTTTTTTTTTTTTTGCCCAGAGTGATCATCTAAAAACTCTTTTCATTTGAAAGTTCAAACACAGAGAAAACCTTCAAAATAGGTACAGAGGACTCCTGTACAACCTGTGCCCACACTTACCAATTTTTAAAGTTTTGTCTATGTGCTTTATATCCTCTCTTCCACCTCTATATTTCTATGTATGTATGTATGTGCAATAAATAATTTTTCTGAATCACCTCAAAAAGTTACATCATGTCTCTTTGCCTTTTATTATTTCGGTGTCTATTTCCTAAAAACAGGGATTTTTTCTTATGTAAGCACTGTACAGTAATTAAATTCAGGAAATTTAACATTGGTACAATACGCTTATCTACCAGAGAGTACACATGCCAATTTTGTTATTGTTCCAGTAATATCCTCTATAACATTTTCCCCCTTCCAGTCCAGGATCATGGATTTTGTATTTAGTTGTTATGTCTCTTTAATCTCTTAATTTGAAATAATTTCCTAGCCTGTGTCTTTCATGACATTGACATTTTTGAGAAATACAGGCCAATTATTTTTTAGAATGCATCTAAATTTGTATTTGTCTAATGTCTCCTCCTGAGATTTAGTTATGCATCCCTGGCTAGAATACAACATGAGAGATGTTATGTCCTTCTCAGGTGTTACATCTGCCAGCACACAAGGCTTATTCAACTCTCACTTAGCTTATATAGTCCATGTAATTGATTATATTAATTTTGCTTCTCCATTAAGGGTATCAACAGATTTCTCCACTGTTACTTATTCCCCCAAGTAATAAGGAAGTCTTGCTATATTAAAAAAAAAAAAAGTTAGTTAAATTAAAGGTGTACTTAGCAATGCAGCTGATTTGTATTCTGGGGCAAGTCCCTTACCCCACTGTAAGCCAGAAACAAATAGCTCACTGGAACCTGCCTACAGACGTATATATTTTGGTTAGCCCTGGTCTAAATGAGAATTCTTCATGGCAAACAATGTAATTGTTTAATAGACATCTTAAATTTAAGATGGCCAATGAAGAATTCTTTATTTCCTATCCCACTGCCACACCCATCAAACCTGAATCCCATTTTCCCTCTCTTAAGAAAAAAACACTATCATCTACCTAGTCGCTCAGGCTAAGAACACGAGTTACACTTGATTCTTCTCTTGTCCTCATGTCCTATATTCAATTCTGTTAGTTTTACCTTCAAAATCTACTTCATGTCTATTTCTCTTAGTCTCTGCTACTGCCATCCTAAAGTAGGATTAAAAAAACCAGTAGACAAAAGTAGCCCAGGAAACTAAAGAGTTAAGATGTTAAGTGGTCACCCATGTGGAGTTAAAATAATGTAATGATTTAGAAAAATAATGCTTCGACTTCGGTAGTGAATAGGATCCAAAAAAGTTAAAAAAAAAAAATTGCCATTTAGAGATTTCAAGGGTTAGCATATAAGTTGGCTATTTGCCTTTTTTTGTCACTCACTCCTCTATTAATAATACAATTCTTCTCCTTTATCCTTTCGAAAAGGTGGAAAATGATTGAAAAAAACCACATTAATGAAATCCTTGTAAGATAAAAATCAACAAGCATAATATAGCATACAATCTACTCTCTCTGTATTCAGGAAGTGAGCTTTGCTCTTCACTTATTCCCACCACACAGAATCACGTGTTTGTCAAATGACTGACTCCCCCCTCTGCTTCCCTGTCCCATTCTGTTAATGTGGTTGGTTGCTCAGTTTAGGAAACTTTATATTTTCAGAAGTACAGTGACCACCAATAATGAAATCTTCGGTGTCTAAGAGTAAAACATTGTTTTGTTCTGTTCTGTTTCCAAAAGTCTCTTGATGACATCCATGAACTAACTAAGCGCTTTCAAAAAATTTATTCGGCATACCATCCCAGAAGTAGGTATTACCCCACTTGCACTCTCGAAACGAGAAAATGTAGGAAACTGAGGCTTAGAAACACAAAGTAACTCTCCATTTACACAAGCAGGACTGGGATTTTAATGCAGACCTTCTTGATTCCAAAAGTAGGTAGCAGGACTGGGATTTTAATGCAGACCTTCTTGATTCCAAAAGTTTGTGCGACTGTGCTGTATAGCCAGTGCTGCAGTCTTGCAGTATAGCTGTTAACCTGCTGTAGGGATGCCTTTTCCTCTGTAAAGTGGGGAAAGGGTTGAGAAGAGCACTGTAGCCTCTATGGTCGGCAACAACCCTCCTACCTAGTCGAAAGCTTCGCTAAATTGACTCCTGAGCAAGTGGGTATATACAGATCTCATTAGCTTCTTCCTACTAGCTAGTCCTTGTTCCCCACTGACATCTGCTTAAACAGCATGTTAGAAGGTGTGAAAATGTAGGTGTAAGGCAAGTTCTGCTAGAAAATGCCACGCATAAAAGTGGTATCTGTTCAAAGAAGGTTTTTGCTTTAGGTCAACTTATATTTTTTGCATTATCATATCCTGTTCCAGTTTCCTCAGCCTTATGAATGAGTAATGTAAGACAGGGATACTTACAAAGCTGGAGTATAGCTGGAAAAGACGGTATTCAGCAAAAATTTCACGAGTAAATTCTCCAGCACTAAGTTACTTACTTTAATTACAGAGCCTCTCTGATCCTAAATAATTGCCGATTATTCCCTTTATTCCACCTTTCAGAGATACCTCATTCTTTAAATAATAAACCTCATGCCATATGTTCAATGACTTTTTTAAGTTTTAGAAAAATGATTCTTCTACATTAGACAAATTAGGAAAATACTGGCTGCCAGGCTACTCCAACCTTAGGGCTGAGTCAAAGGGTAGATGGAACTAAAGAAAAGCACAAAACAAAGATCAAGAAAGAAAGGACTATGGGCATATCTACCAGTTACCAACTGGTAAAGCAGTAAGCTATTGATAACTTTTACTTTTAGTCACAATTATTTCAACTGTAAATACAAAAATCATACTTTTGCCTTTTATTCAGCTAAAAAAGCCAATGCATTAAACAATTATGTTCTCTGCAGTACTGTGTGACGAGTACTGATAGTCCAATCCTACCCCTCATAACTCACAGTTGCTTAAATCTAGGTTTCTAATCAGAGGGTAGATTTAGAAAAATAAGCATGCCACCCAAATTCCTACTGAGCTACACTCAATGCTTAAATCCTCAGAGTATCCATATGGATAACAACTGATTCCAAACAGCAATAGCTGATCAAAAATAGTTTCAAGACTCCTAGGAAAATGAAATAGATACACTTTCCCCTATTCTTGCCAGTAAGTACACCTAAAAAAACCCAGATATCACATTATTTATAAAATAAACATAAGAAGACTCTCAATGGTGGAGAGAAGGTGGCAGACTTGTTAGGGAATCTTGGTACCCAAGGAATGACATGGTGGTGAGTTCGAAAGTCTTTTTTGCCCCATATATACAGACCTCAGAGCGAAAGAAATTAGCAACTCAGAAAATGTCAATAGGTACAGACAAACAAAAGCCTGCTCTCTCTCTCTAGCCAAAGGACTGGGAAAGGGACAGTCTAGCATGACAGAAAACCTTTAGACAATAACCAGTCTATTTCAGCCAAATACCACAAAAAAACAAAAATGACCCCCCCCAAAAAAAACCCCTAAAAAATAAAAATAAAAAAAACTGTGACTCTACCCCTAGTCATGAAGCAAAGGCCTTGTGATAAGCCTAAGTTTGCAAGCTCATTAGGAACCAAGACTTCATTTCTGCCAGGTAATAATTAGCCCCTCCTCACCACAGTGTCTATAGAGACCACAGACTATCACAAACTTTCACTACAGCCCAACATTAATGAAGTCACTCCTCCTCTGATGTCAGTCAAGACCAGGTGGGGGTAAAATCATCAAGGACAGAGAAGAACTCAATAACACCAACAACCAACAGGATGGAACATTTATATATAGAACACTCGATCCAACAACAGCCAAAGCACATTATTCTTGTTATATGCCCATTGAGCATATACAAAAATAGCCCACAAAACAAAAAATTTTTAATGAAAAGAACTAAAAACATAACAAGTGTTGTTCAATTACAATGGAATCAAATTAGAAGGTATATCAAAAACATAACAAAAAAATCAACAAACACTTGGATTCTAGACAAAATACATCTACTAAACATGGGTTAATGAGGAATTCTCAGAGAATTTAAAAAGAATACATTGAATTGAATGAAAATGAAAACAGAACATATCAAAATTTGTAGGTTACAGCTAAAGCACTTATAGGGAAAATTATAGTACTAAATGCATACATTACAAAAGAGGAAAAACCTCAAATCGGTTTTCTAAACTACCACCTCAAGAACATAGAAAAGGACTGAAATAAGCCCAAAGTAAGCAGAAGAAAATAATAAACATAAGAACAAATTAATCTAATCAAAAAGAGAAAAAACAAATCAATGAAACAATGATTCGGTTCTTAGAAAAGGTCAATAAAACTGAAAAACTTCTAGACAATGCTAATATCAAAGAGAAAAACACAAATTACAAATTTCAGGAATGAAATGGAATATCACTACAGATCCTGCAGATATTAAAAGCTGTCTAACAAAAGAAAACTACAAACAACTCTATACACAGAAATCTGACAGATGAGATGAAATTCCTTGAAAGACATAAACTACCAAAACTCACACAAGGAAAAACATATGGCCTAATAGCTCTGTACCTATCAAAGAAATTGAATCAATAATAATCTTCCAAAAAAAGAAAGTATGAGGCCCAGATGGTTTCATTGGTGAATTCTACCAAACATTGGTAAAAGAAGTAATCTCTTTCAGAAAACAATCTCATTCAGAAAATAAAAGCAGATGGAACACTTCTTAACTTATTCCATGAAGCTAGCATGATCCTAATACCAAAATTGATAAAGATATTACATATAGGGTAAACTAGAGAACAATATCTCTGGTAATGGAAGTGTTCTGTATCTTGGGTACATCACTGTCAATATGCTGGTCTTGACACTATACTACGGTTTTTCAAAATGTTACCACTGAAGGAAAATAATACAGAGGGTACAGGGGGCTTACAACTGCATGTGAATCTATACTTATGCCAAAATAAATGCTTAACAAAAATTTAAAGGACAGAGTTATTAACCCTTATAATATTAAAGCATTAAAGAATTCTAACATCATATGTGCTATTTAAGAAAGTGAATATTTAACAGTAGTTATAAGAAATTTTAAAAGAATCACTTACAATAGCAATTTGTAGTTGTAGGTAATATTAATCAGGTAAGTTTTTTTTTGAAAGGAACAATCTTTAAGCTAAGAAAGCAGAGAAACATATTGACAGATGGAATTTAAGCCCTGAACGCACGGGCCAGTCTAATTTTTAAATGTTTTATAATAACCACATCCTTCTAAATGAATCAGTAGGTAAAAAATCTTAATCTGCATATACAATACCACCGACTCTGCAGCCAAACTGCTTGAGTTCAAATCCCTAAAATTTCCCTTAAGGATGGTGAACTTGTAAAAGTAACTTAACCTCTACTGTAAAAATAGGTACAATGATAATATCTATCTGCTGGTGTTGCTGTGAGGATTCAATGACCTTAGAAGAGTGTTGGCTCATAGAAGTACTTAGGAGTTGTCGGCTGCTATTACTACTCTATTTTACATGAAGCTAACTTCCAAAAACAAGTGTGGCTTGCTGCAAGTAATCTAAAAGACAATTCAATAAAAACTACTAAACAAATTAAACAGGTGCTAAAGAGATGAAATTAACTAGCTTCAGGGTAACATCTGACCTGTTTGTTCAAGGTGCAAATAACAATTTGAAATTTAAATCACAATGACCTATGTCAGATATGGCCTTTTTAAAAAGGTACTACTTTTATATTCCTCTACTAAATTATTTTTCATATTTTTAAAGTTTCAAACAAGTGTTCAATCAGTTTTAATAACAAAATCTTAAATTTTCTTGCTCATGTCCAAAACTGTAGACAGATCAAACCATTACTAAAATTTTCTTAACAATTACTTAAGGGATTCACATTTTCAGCATATCTTTAAAATGAGTATTCACACTGTTTCATTTCACTTGAAAAGTTTTATGTTTCCTGCTCTAACACTAAAGGGAATTTTTTTTAAATCAATAATTCATGTTAATAATTTTAACCTAATAAAATTGAAGTGGATAAACACAGCTTTTCTTTACAAGTAAGGAATCTCTTTTTACAGTTTATTTTCTAGGAGGTACATTGAGCTATGAGACTTTCTAATAATTGATAAAAATAATTCCTTAAATTCAAATTAAGAACATGAGAAATCTGTCTTCAATCATGTAGGCTGATAGTAAAAATGTATTACACAAGAAATGCAATATGCTACACTGCAGTATAGCTAATATGCAAGACAGCCCATTAACAAAACAATAACCAAAGAAAAGAGTAAGAATTAGGCCCTGGTTTGACATCTGGAAGTCTGATGTGACAGCTGCAGGAATTTTGATGGTTCCAAAATTAGAATATTCTCAATCAAAGGAGCTATCCACGAAATCTGTTGATAAAAGGCTGAGTACATACTTTACTCATCATACCAATTTAAAAAAAAACTTTAATGAACTATGTTTTAAGAGGTATACATGACTATAAGGCAATTCAAAACACTTTTTAGGAAATAGAAAATGTAATAAGATAATTATAATATGGCATGAGAGTGAAATAATAGTTATTGAGTCCTCGTAGGACCTGGAAATATGCTGCCCTCAGTTCTCAGTAATCAAACCCTAGATGTATTTGTTTATTCAGTCAGTTTCATGTACTCCTCCAAGTCCTGGGCACAATGAAGTGAACAGGACAGAAAAGAGCCAAATCCTTGTGAAGCTTTCATTCTGTTGAGGCAAAAGAATAACAACAAAATACTGCAATTTCAGATATCCACAAGGAAAATAAAGTAATAAGTCCATCAGGAAAATAAAGTAAGATAATGGGTTTGATGACAAGAAGGCTTCTCTGAGGAGTAAACATCTGAATGGAGATTTGACTGATAAACAATGTGAAGTTCAAGGGCAGTGTTCCAGTTGCAGTAAAGAGGATGTGTTGGTCCAGACACACAAAAAAGGGGCTTCATCTGTTTGAGGAACAGCATGCATCCAGCTGTAGTTGAAACAAAGAGCTCAAGGGAAAACAGAATAGAAGATCAGAGATAATGCAAGGCAGGGGCCAGATCATAGCAGCCTATGGTTCAAGTTTGGATTTTATTCAGGGGTAATGAGAATATGTTAATGAGTTTTCTAATCATAGTTCTGATTGATGTTTTACAAAGTCTACAGTGAGAACTGAGTGATGTATAAGTGGAGGCAGGGAGACCCATTATGAAACTAACTGCTGTCATGAAGGATGTATACCAGGGCTAGAACAGTGAAGCTGGTAAGAAATGGCTGAATTGGGGATTTGAAAGTGTGGCAGACCTGAATTACTGACAGGTTGCTTTCAAACCTTGAGAAAAAGAAAGGAATCCTAAAAAAACTGCAAAACCTAGCAGTCAAACATACAGAGGCAGGGTCCAGATCACTTAAGTCTTCACTGATCATGCTAAAGGTTATTGTTTTATCTGAAAAGCAGTAGAAAGCAGTGGAGGAGAACAACAATAACAATAACAAAGGGACAGGGTTCCAGATAGACTTTGATTTAACACACTAGGCTCAGCAGGCACATAGCTGACCCCTCAACATTGCCTCTTAGCCTGAGCCACAGCTAACCCTTTCTGGAAGGACTAGGAGCCAGCCCATCAATCAGAGATTAGAATTTCCTCAGAAGTGCAATGAATCCAGATTGAAGTTTATTCTTGAGACAAGATGGTGCAAATATACTCCTTTTCCTTATTCCTACTCCTAAATCTACTAGGAAACTGCTGAGACGAATTACTTTGGCAACCTTGGGACCACCTAAACTCACTCACTTTATATCCCTGTCATCCTCAGTTCTGCCAACAAGAACTCTCCTTTGGCTATCTATCCTTTCCCAAACTCTCAGCCTCAATCTGCTGTCACCTCTTTTTATGACCCAACTTCCCACTGCACCCCATAGAATCCTCTTGACATGATTAACAAATACTCCTACATATTTATTCCTTTCAATGAACATGTACTTTGTCACCTTTAACTTACATGTAGCTCTCACAAAATAACATCGCAGGCAGTGCAGCCCTTTAAAAGGGAAGCTCCTCATTCTCCAAATCCTCACATACTTCAATCAGGAACAGAAAGATGCAACATGTTTATGGATGCTAAGAATGAATATGGTAAAGAAGCATTGTTTAAACGGAATTAATAAAATACCTCTAACTTCACAAGGAAAAATAAAGGATAAAAACGATCTACCTAAATGGTAAACACTAAAATCTATCCATAGAATACCCTGCTGCAAAAGAACCCTTAATGCCTTTTGGGAATATTCACATAACTAAATTCTTAAAAAAAAAAAAAACTTTGTCTAGATACTCATGTTGCAACAGAAGAAAGGCTGGGGCAAAAATGTAATTGTAATGTATACATGTAAGGATAACCTGACCCCCTTGCTGTACAGTGGGAAAAAAAAAAAAAAGGTTATTAAGCAATATGAAATGTACAAGGCTGATCTCATTAAAGAGAAAGAAGAGTGTGGGGGCTGTTTGCAAAGAAAAAAAGCTTATAAATGGAATATATCAAAACGTTCTCTCTGTGGTAGAATAAGGAATAATTTTTCTTTTTTCATATTTTTCCTATTTGTCTTAACTTTTACAATGTATTTTTTTATAACTAGAAAAAAGATCAAAATAAATAAATTTTTAAAAAATCCACAATCATAACACACCAAAACTGGTCTTCAGTGAAATTTACACAGGCTTCTTTAGACTTTAGATTCCTATCCTTGTTTCCTAAAAAAATAAAATAAAATAAACAAAACCACCTCTAAGACTTTCAGCTGGCTGCCCAGAACTTCAGAGTCAAACAAAAAACCTTCAGTCTTCTACATGTATCATTTACTAGACACAATAATTCAGCAAATAGCTTAATGCATCTTTCCAATTAATTACTCTCTTTAAAATAACCTAAGTGCACTATCCAAAACAAATGCCTATATGCTGGGATTCCTCAGTTGTAAAATTAAGGTTAAGTTGTTTTATATAGCTCTGCAAAAATCCATGCATTCTTTATGCAGACCAGGTTATTAGTTACTGATAACTAAAATATTCAGTAAAACAGACTGTCACTTTGTTTATTTCCATTAAGTAATATACAATATCTATACACAGTTTTGGCTAATGGACAAAAGTAGTAACATGAAAAATATTGCAAAGTTATCTTGGCAATTAAATTCCCAAAGAGGAAAAAAATTAAGAACAGAAACTCAAAGTAAGTAATGGTACTACAACTACATTTGGCATAAAAATAAAGAATGACACATCACCCAGAATAATCTCTAATAACTCTAAATTAAGGTATTCTTTTCAAACAATTATTTTCTTTATCAATACTTAATCTTTTAAATTTAGGTGTGGAAATAATACTTCCAACCATAATTCCATCAGAAAAAACTGCTTAGAAGTGAACCTGCACAGGCATAAAAACATTTTGGAATATATTTCACTGCATTATATAACATGAATGTATAAATACCACAAGCATTTATTTTCCACAGATGTTATCCACTAGAATGTTTTTCTTTCAAATCATACCTGAAAAGTTGTATGTCATGCCCAAGAAAGCATATTCTTGAAAAAAGACAATTAATGAACTCAGTATTATGACCAAGAAAAATGTAGTATTTTTCTGTCTAAGCAAAGTACAGAGTTAAGTGCATTTCAAATCAAGTTTAATAGACATGGTCTCTGTCCTTCAGGAATCTTCAGTTTCCATGAGTTATTCTGCCAAGTTTCTTTCCCATACTAACAAGAGCCAATATAATCTCCCCTGAAATTATTTTCAGATTAAAAAGTAGCTTCTTGTTGTTAATAACTTAATTTAAACTTTATGTTTTAAAAAAGTGAAAATGGATCTAAAAGCAGTGTTGCATTAAATGAACAAATCTGACAAATGGACAAGACAGGCATTGAGGGTTGAAGAGAAGGAAAGGTCAGAGGGAGGGCATAGATATAGAGACAATCTTGGTGGTATTTACAACATCCCTCCGTCACTATGAACGGTATTTCTCCTTTGGTCAGAGACCACTCCAAGGATGCAACCGTTGCCCAGGGCTCTGTTAAAAGAAGAGACCGAAAGGCTGCAGAACCTAAGCACCAGAGCTGAGGCTATAGATTTTTATATCATTATTTAAAACTTTACAGTTACATTTAAATTTCACCATATCTATACTGGTTTAAATGGTTGTATTCCTCTAGAGTATGTTATCTTGATTCGGCAACCAAATCACCTAACCTTTTATTAATTTAGATAAATCAGATTACTCTGATTTAGCAGAGATTATATTAATTTTAACACTTGGGAAGTTGTCTTCCATACAGAGTAATTAAGCAAAGATTCCACATATTTTCAAAGCTTTCTGTAAATAGATGTTTTCCATTTACCTCAGAATCTTTGTTAATAAAGATTCTGGACTCTAAACTCAAAAGTGAACAAAAGATTTATTTTCCTTAAATCTAGACATATTCAAAAGGAAGCAAAAAGTCATTTACTTTCATACAACCTAAAACAACACTGTTAGCACTGCAGTGACAAAGAGGCTCCAAATTACAAAGGTCAGTTAAGTAAAAGAAGGCAAAGGCAGCAGAACTCCGATGCTAAGAATAAAAATGAAAATAGATCCAATGCAGCATTTTGCGAATGAAGATCAATGAAAACGGCTGCTGAATATTACATCACTTATAGCATTATTTCCTATATTGTTATTGAGAGATCCTTCCTGTTCTAGCATTTCCTCTTTGCTGGTTCTGCCTTAATAAAACCAATACTTAAACCAAAATTTTCATTATCTGAGGTAAAAGGTAATCCACTGCCTTAGTTAAAAAGTACTTAGCTATCATGGTGAAAGGGAGAAGATGATGATAAAAAAATACAAACAAGGGAGGACAAGGCATCATATTTTATTTAACTATTGATCTAAGCAGCAAGGCAGCAGGTTGTCTTCCGGTCAAAACTACTTTCATAAAGTAATACAAATGCCCTTGCTTGCTCAGTAATGAAGGTCTTCAAAAGAATCAACTGAGACGATGAGATATAGGAAATTACAGTCTAAACCATAAAAAAGGCTAACATGATGAATAATTACGTTATCACTTAATGCTATAATTCACAGAAATCCTAAATAGAATAAGCAATCCTATTGCTTATCTTACAACAGTAGAGCAATTAATGAAACCATTAATACAACAAATCAATAATAAAGTAGAGATTATGGCATATATATTTGCTGAGCTTTTATCAGTAGAAAAAGAAAAATATAATACAATGCATAAAGATTTTTATAAAAGCAAGCTAGTACACAAAATAATCCGGTAGCTCTGTTTTCTTACCTGTAAGGACAGCTTTTGCTGAAGGATCTGCCAGGTCCAGGGCTGACTTCCCATCGGTGTTCCGAATGTTTGGATCCGCTCCGTGCTGCAGCAGCACTGTGCAGGGAAAGCAGAAACAGTATCTTACCTCAGGGATACAAAGATTATTTACTGGTAAGTGTCGCCTTGGCATGGTGTAGGCATAAACATACATTGCACAATTTTTTCTTTCAAGGGAAAAAAAAGGAAGACAGAAAAAGAAAGGGGGAAAAAAAAAAGCACTGCAGCAAAGGCTCCTCTCTAGAGTAAAGCGAAGTTGGCAACTTATGGTACAGTATTATCACATGACTTAACATCATAAACATAGAACTAGAAAAATCTTGCAACAGACAGTTTGGGTTTGCCTCCTTCAGGCAGCAGGATGGGGAGCTGTGTGCTTGCTGCCTCACGCTGTGAAACAGGCTGTGAGCCTGCCCTGCCTTTACTACACTGTGGCTGCTTGTTGCTGCCGCTGCTTCACTGCTGAATTTCCCACAGCTTCCTTGTCTCAGTATTGTTGTAATACTGTGCAAGCCTTTTAGTGCTCACTGCTTACATATGTGGAAACTCACCAGAACATATTGGCTTGCTTCCAAGAAGTTTACCAGACATAGTGATGCATGCAACTCGTCCCTTGCAGCTGAGCTGCAAAACAAAAAACAAAAAACCCCAAAAAACCTGTCTTCTACAATAATTATTTCCATCAAGAAATTTTAGAATAAGTTCAGTCACTATAATATATGCTGAGGAATGAATATCACACACATGCTATACTGGGTAACAAGTAGCTACAGAGAATTTTGAGACTTGTAGGCTCCCAAAAGAGACAATCATTGTTTAAGTAAAATCCAGATACAATAAATCCAAAATATTTCTCAACTACATCTGGTATGTATGGGGAAGGGGTGAGGGGGAGGGCAGGTGTTGCCAACCAATGGTTAAACTAATACATATATTAAAAACTAATCCAATTAGCAAGGTTCAATTACAAGTTATTCTAACAGTTGAAATCTAACACAAGATTTTGTGTACTCCTGTAGAGAACAGGACTTGTTACCATTTAGCAATATTCTATAGCATAAATTTAAAACAAAGTAGAAACAATAAATTCAAATATATGGTTAAAGATATGTTATTAATTACTACTGATGAGTCCCAAATTTCCATTCATTAACAGTCCCATGCTAAAGTACATACATTCTTTTGGAATCTGACATTTGCAATGCAATCCTCATATATTACTAAATAATAAGTCCTGCTGTTTATAAAGCTCTTCCTCTCCCTTCAACGCATAAGCCATCTAAGTCAATGGCCTTATTATAGGGTACAAAGGAACAGCCTTATCTAGAATTGGGATGCAGCTGCTGGGGCACTGTGCATCAGGATCTCTTGCACTAAACCTTGGGTACTTTCAGACATGGGATAATAATAACTAGCCATGGCTTGAGAAGATGCAGGAGATTTTTGCTAAGACTTTTTATATTATTTCATCCTTTACTGTAAGCAATGAACATAATTCTTTTCCATGACAAGAGTAAGTGGCATAAAATACCAAGTAACATAATATCAAATTATAGTTACTCTTTCATCAAAATGAATAAGCTTTTGCACATTTAATATGTATATATATTCCATAAAGAAATCCCAACATGAAGATTTGGCTTGTCAAGGGTCTTTATCACAAAGCAGGCTCATGTATCAAATGTAAAGATAATAGCTATTGCTATACCTTTATTGAGTTGCTGAGTGATCACAAGCAAAGGATGGGAAAACAAAGAAATAACAGCTACCAAGAAAAGCTGAGTATTTAATTGCACACTTTGAGAACTTCAGAATCAGCTTTAAACAAGAAGTAAAGGAATATGTTAATTTAACAAGTCTTGACAATAATATGATGGGAACTTTTACTTTAGTGATTGGTAAAGGCAAAACACTGAAAGCCTACTTTTCCTCCCAAAATCACCTAAAACATCAACTTTCACCTATTATATCTTTGCTATTTTGCAATAGAAATCTGCCATTACAGTTTAATTGCAGTTTTGCTTTGTTTCAGTTGACATTTAAAGGAGTAAACTTTTTACTAGAAATATGTTTTCTAAATATTTTTGAGCCATACACATCTCATTCATTGGACCTGAACTCACAGAAACATCACTGCAGGGTAATCTAGCAACAGGGAAGAAGCTGCTGAATTTTCTAAACCAGATGCTGATAACAAAATCCATGTTAGAAAATATTCAAACATTTTAATTGACCAGATATGTGTAAAAACCCCACAAGTCTCAGAAGCAATAAAGGCATCTCTAACTAGACCAGAAGGGATCTAAACTTACCTTTTTATAAAAGGACAACACTGGGGAAATTTAAATGAGAACAAAAATTTTCATCAAGAGTACTAAGCACAAGAGTCTGAAAATACATATGAGTTAATAATAATGCCGTATAGCACAGGGGGACCTACTCAATAGTTTCTAACAACCTATACGGGAAAAAAAGAAAGGACATAGATATATATATATAACAGATTCCCATAGATATATATAACAGATTCCCTTTGCTGCACAGCTGAAACTAATACAACATTGTGAAGTCAACCATAGTCCAATAACAAGTTTTTTAAAAAGCACATTTTAAAATGTAGACCCTATTTGTATTCTCAACTCTACCACTGCCAACTCAATGATTTGTCCTAGAGCCAAACCTTCAGATCATAATTTTGTCTGTAAAGGCCCGGAGAGTAAATATAATTAGGCTTTGTAGACCATTTGGTCTCTGTCAACTACTCAGCCTTGCCTCAACCCCATCATAACAGGAAAAACAGCCACAGACAATATTTAAAGGCACATGTGAGGCTCTGCTCCAACAAAATTTTATTAAAATTTGAATTCTGTATAATTATCATTATCAGAAAATATTATTCTGAGCTTTTAAAAAATCATTTAAAATGTAAAAATAATTATCTTACAGAACATACAAAAAACAAGGGGTGAGCTGGATTTGGCCCACAGTCATAGTTTGCCAGTCTTGACCTTGGGCAGAGACAAAGTGTGGTCTATGAACTGTTCTAGTCCTAGAACTCCCTGTAATACATTGAGATAACCGCAGAAATTAGGAGGAAGCATTTAAAACTGTGTATGTCATTTTAAAATTACTTTTTCCAGTACCTCATCTTTATTGTAGTTTACAAAATTATTGCTCTGCCATGCATTGAGGAAGAAAGAAACTGGTCCTTGACCACAGACAGTTTGAGAAGTACTGAGCCTAACACACACACACAAAACTTTCTGTGTCTCAGTTCTCAGGTCTATAAACTGAAGTAGCTGATTACATATGACTAGACTACAGATGATTTCTAGATATCTAGGGGGCCTCAAATCCCTAATAATCCTTTTAGAGTTAGAGCCTAAGACCTATGGCATTAAGATCTAAAATCTTAAAAAAAAAAAAGTATTTACCCTAACACTTTATCTAGCAAAAACAAACCAAAAGCTGAGACCATGATCAATGAAAGCTGTAGGATAGATACCAAAACATCCCAAACTACTTCCCAAGCAATTTCTCAAGTCATATTTCAGTTTCACACTATCTTCTGTAGAGAGTTGTGTGGGAGTATTTTCTAATACCAGACGAACAGCATATACATGAGGCAAAGGTAACAACCAAGAATGTCTAAACTTGAAGTGGTGACATGTCGGATTCTCGATGAATGCTTCAAAATTTGCTTTCAAAGTTCTGTGCTACCAAAGGGAATAATAAAATATGACTACAGATTCATAATACAACTAGAAATTCATCTTGTAGCATCAATATACATTGAAGGCACACTAATAAAGTCTTCTTTAAAAGTAGCACAAATATGTGAATCAAGATTCTCAAAATATACAATCAATATAAAAAATAAAGTTTGAAAAAAACAAGGAAACTAAAATCTGAGTAACAATTAGCACGTAAATTCAAGACTACTGTGGCCATTCAAAATCTCCTTGTATTATCTTTATCCAATCAGGGCATTATCAAACCTCAAATCTTAAATGACTAGGCTGTATATCTTAAATTCATCTATCTACTTTTGAAGTTAGAAGGGTAGAGAAAATACATTAAGACAACATAACAACAGAGAGTTAAAACTAATATTCAAAATGACAATCTCAAAAGACCTATGGCAAGAAGGACATGTGGTTTTCCTATTTCTGGTGCAAACATTCAGCTACAGTGAGCCAGATTCAGAGACCATGCCTTCTGCCTATGACCAATGAAGTAGACACTGAAGTCAATTCATTTAATTATTCAAAACTATTAAATTTAAGCATTCATATCATTTAACTCTTCCAAATAAAAAGGAAACATTTCTAAATGTATGCAAAGCCTCATCTTATCAAATTCCTAGAAAAATATGAAGTGCTATTATGATAAATTGTATTTAATACAGGCATTAACTTATATAAGGTAGAATAAATAGAAACTAATGTGAATTTTCCAAGCTAAAAAGGTAGCAAGGTTTTTAAGTAAATTATGAAAAAGCATTTTAGTAAAGCACTATGAGGATCCCCAGGCCAGGGATCAAACCCAAGCCACTGCAGTAACAACTCCGGGTACTTAACCTACTGAGCCACATGAGAACTCCTAATTTTCACTTTTAGTGGTAGAAATCCTATTACGATATAGTAAATGCTTTGTTATGTGAATTTTAGAGCTACATTAAAGGGTCTAAAACTGTTTCTCACAATGAAAAGACACTCAATTTTATATTCAATTTTAAAAGAGGTTATGATTATGTTAGATGTTTTCCAAGTATTTTATAGTCATCTTACTCTTTTAGAGTATAAAGATACTCAATTGACTGAGTTTCTAAAATTAAATTACACAAAACACCAACTTCATTAAATTTTTCAGCAAATAAAATTTTTAATTTTAAAATACTCTAATATTTAATTTTAGACAAAATTTTAACTAGCTCTAGTCTTCAATGCATAAGACAAAAGACATACAAACAACTAATATATGAAAAGATGCTCAAGAGCATTATTCAAAAGAAAAACACAAATTTAAAAGATGGGCAATAACTCATTTTTTATTATCAATGGTATTAAGCATTAATGAGAATGTACTAAACAGGAACTCTCATCCACTGCTGGTAGGCATATAAAATGGTATGTAACCACTTTGGAAATCAATTTAGTAGTTACTTATAAAGGTAAATATTCACTATTCTATGTTCTAACATCCTACTTGCAGATATTTATCCAAGAAGAAAAGAAATAGGTCCATACAAAGGCATGAATAATCATGTTTATTTATGACAGCAAAAAAATAGGAAACACCTCAGTATCCATCAAGAGGTGAAAGAATAAGCCAATTGTGGCATATCTATACAACAGAATACTACTCAGAAATTTAAAAAAAAAAAACAATTGACTCATATTAGAGGGATGAAACTCTAAAACATTATGCTGAACAAAAGAAGCCATAAAGCAAAGAACATATTTCTAGAACAGAAAATAAATCTATAATGACAGAAAACAGATCAATTGTTCCCTGGGGATAGTGGAGAGGAAGAAAAAACTGACTGCAAATGGTCACCAAAGAACTTCTTAGAGTGATAAAAATGTTCTATTAAATTGTGGTGGTGGTTACATGGGTATATACACATTTGTCAAAACTCGTCAATATATATACTTAAAACAGATGCATTTTATTTCATTATCTCAAACTAATTTTATAATTCAATAAAGTTGATTTTTTAAAAGCTCATTAGAGGGGTTTAACCGCAGGTTAGAAACACCTGATGAGAAATTTATTGACCTGGAAAATATGTCAACAGATATTTCCAAGAATGATTCAAAGAGAGATAATCATGGACAAAGGATTTGGTGAGATGGTCTAACATGCTATGATCAGTCTTAAAAGAAAAAGAAAACACATACATATTTGAAGAGATAATGCATAAGATTTTCCCAGAACTAGTAAAAGGTACCAATTTACAGGTTCAAGAATCCCAAACAGGATAAACTCAATGATACAAACAAAACAAAAAAAAACAACCTTACACATATAAATTAGGAACAATTACTATTAAAAAAAATAGCTGATAATTCAAGAGAAAACAAGTTAATAGATTATTTGGTTTGAACAACAGAAATTTTATTCTTTTAGTCCTGGAGGCTAGGAGTCTGTAATCAACATGCCTACAGGGTTGGTTTCCTCTGAGATCTCTTTCCTTGGCTTGCCCTCTTGCTGCCTCTTAACATGGTCACCCCTCTGTTCACTCAGTGATTTCTTTTTAACATGGCTATTAGAAAAATGAAGTTATATTCATGTCTAGAGCAGAGTGAACCTTGGAACTATTGACATTTTGAACCAGATAATTATTTGTTGCAGCTGTAGGGAAATGGCTCCAACATGGTGCCCTGGAGACTCTGCAAGTACTCCCACATGCTAAGCAAAGACTTGAATCAGAGTTCTGTGATTTGAATCACAATCTGTGTCTTGGGGAGTTCCCATTGTGGCGCAGCGGAAACGAATCCCACTAGAAACCATGAGGTTTCGGGTTTGATACCTGGCCTCGCTCAGTGGGTTAAGGATCCGGCGTTGCCGTGAGCTGTGGTGTAGGTCACAGACTCGGCTCAGATCCTACGTTGCTGTGGCTATGGTGTAGGCCGGCGGCTATAGCTCCAATTCGACCCTTAGCCTAGGAACCTCCCTATGCTGTGGATGCGGCCCTAAAAAGACAAAAAAAAAACCCCAAAAAACAAAAAACAAAACAAAACTGTGTCTTGGTACAATGCCTTGTGCTCTTTGGAAATGAAGGATGAGAGACCTGCAAGGTGCTACTCTGAGATCACCTTCCACTCACCTCTCTACCTTCCCTGAAGGTGGTCCTGAGACAGTGACTCATCACTTACCACTTCTGATGATAGGGTAGGGGGCTTTCTTCCTTTCCCCTTCTACTGGCTCTTTAGCACATGGTATCCCCAACTCGTGCTGTAGTCATTCAGCCCTTTTTCTCTCAGTGTAATCTTTTTCTGTGTGTGGTACAAGGACCACAGGGAGCTGGCACCCTTGCTTACCCTTCTTTTCACTGTATAAGTGATAAACTATCTAAATCTAAAAGTGGCTTCTAGTACCTTTTCTAGCCAAATTAGTCAGGCCCTGGCTTTGGCTTTGGCTTCACCTACAGTATGTACTTAACAGTGGAGAGCAGCACCGGGCATTATAAGATGCTTAGCGGGACCCCATGACCTCTCTACCCACTAGGTGTCAACAGCACTCGCCCACTGTGACAACCAAAAAGACTCTATACATTTGAATACCTTCTCAATCAGCAAAACTGCTCCTGGCTGAAACCACTGATCTTTAGGGTCTTAAGGATCCACACCCTACTCCCCTATCACACCCACTTATGCAAGGTAGAATACATGAAGGTCTATGCTCTCTTCTCTCTCAACACTCTTACATACTGGGTTACTACATTAGATTTCATTTGAAGAAAGATTTCTATGGTTTAAAAACCTAGTAGGAAATAAGTGAATAGTAAACTAGTAAAATAGTAACTAGTAAATAAGTTTTTAAAAAAGTAATAGTAAAGAATAGTAAATAGTAAAAAATAAAAATGATTTCTAAGAATCTTTCTAAATTTAAGTGAATAGTAAACTAGTAAAATAGTAACTAGTAAATAAGTTTTTAAAAAAGTAATAGTAAAGAATAGTAAATAGTAAAAAATAAAAATGATTTCTAAGAATCTTTCTAAATTTAAGATGTGACCTATGAATATATATTTGAGTAACAACTGTATCAACTAGAGAGTTTTTAAAATTATGAGGGAGAAAAAACTACTTCAGCTTAAACAACGCAAAAATTTATTAAAGAACAGAGGTACTTCATCAAAAGCAAGGGCAGAGGAGTTCCTGTTGTGGCTCAGTGGAAACGAATCTGACTAGGAACCATGAGGTTGCAGGATTGATCCCTGGCCTCACTCAATGGGTTAAGGATCTGACATTGCTGTGAGCTGTGGTATAGGTTGCAGATGCTGCTCAGATCTGGCGTTGCTGTGGCTGTGGCACATGCCAGCAGCTCTAGCTCCCTACCCTGGGAACCTCCATATGCCACGAGCGTGGCCCTAAAAAGCCAAAACAAAACAAAACAAAACAAAACAAAAAAAAGAAAACAAAAAGCAAGGGCAGAAATGTGTCCAAAAATTTCCCTGTCTCCAAGCTCTACTGCCATCACCCTCAGATAGAAACATGTACCTAGGTTATCTGAATCTTACTCCAAACCCTCACTAATGAGAATTTTGTCCAGCTTGTCTCAATATCTGGTTCTGAACTTCAAAAGATTGGCCAGAGAAGGAGGAAGAGGCAATAATAACAATGGTGATGGGGAAAGAGACATTAATTCTAGAGAACCTGGGCAGATCTCAATGGCCATCGACAGCAATAACAGATCTTAAATTTAAGTTATTATATAGCTAGTTATACACAGTAAATTAATAAGTTCATAAAATGTGTCTCTATTTTATACATTTCTACAGTGTTTTAATGTTTATTACAAATATATATTATTTTTATAATGAGAGAGATATTTCTCCTCAAAAATGATCTTTATGCATGCTATTTAAGTATGTTCACCAAAATACCTACTTCTCTTAAAGCTGCTGTTTAAAGTAATTAATTTGTAACCAATGGAGAAATAAAAATTGGGCAGTTCTTCTTATCAACCAAATAACATTAAGTAGCACTAAATAAACAATACCAATATAAAACAAATACATTAATTTAGAATCTGTGATAATGTTGAGACTGCAGAAATAAGTCTTAAGTAAAACAGTCAAGAGATAATTTTCTATTTGTACAAAACTCCATGTGTTACCAAGCATTCAGAATTCTGTCAACACCTGGGACCAGCGTACTTGTGATGCATTACTTAATTTCACCTCAATGAACTATCTGCCTCAATGTACTTCATTAGATAGATACCCATTTATAACTTTTTTCCACATGTGTCATCAGGACAAAATAAGAATACCTATTTCTTAAGTTCAAAAAATCAAAGTCTCTACTAAGTCTGCTGCACTTACTAATGGCAAAACACCATAGTAAAGAGTTGGTCCTCTGGAACCAGATTGTATGGGTTAGAATCCCAGTTCTGCCCCATCCTAGTTCTGGGACCCCCAGGAAGTGATGTCACCTCTCCACACTGATTTCTTCATCTGTAAATCAGGAGATAATAATAGTACCTACTCATGGGGTTATAAGGAAGACAAAACAAATAAATATTTGAGGAGCTCCTGGAGTAGTGATTTGCATATAGTACACATGTGCATATAAGAATTTTTAAAAGATATCAGAAAATATATTAAATCCTTTATTAAATTTACACAGAGTTGTTCTTTATGATCAAACAGTGGCATGAAATATTATAACAATAAAAGAATCCTTCAATTAAGTTTTGCTCCTATTATCAAGTTTTTCTAAAAATAGAGAAAATCAAGACTATTTGAAAAGGCCCATTACATCTGGAGTAACACAGGTAAGAGATTATTCTATATAATGTGTATACAGCAGATTTTTATATCCAATTCAATTATATCTTTTTTGCAATAAGTTGTTAAGGCAGGCCACAACACATTTGTGGAATCAGCATTACTGACTTACACAAACCATAACTTATTCTAAGAAAAAGTGGGCAGTGTAATAAATACAAGAATGATTATTAAAAAAATATCTCTTTCTACCTGGGAATCCTTGAGAATCAAGTCTAAAAGAAATTCCTGTCCAGGAATCAGACAAACCCAGGTTTAAAATTACTTCTATTTAACAATTGTCAGGCCTTAGGCAAGTGACTTCACCTCTGTCAATCTCAATCTCTTCTCTCATAAAATACTACCTTCCTCCAAGGGTGCTGTTATAATTGAGACAATATATATAAATCTAGCTTGTTTCTTGGCACATAAAAAGGACTCAACAAACACTTTAAGCAATCTTTACATCTGCCTTTCAAAAATAAAATCACGTGCACAGAGAGTGCTAAAAAATATTAGTTAGATTAAAATAAAGGCAAACTGGTATCAGCCCTAGAAACAATGAATTTGTTTATGCCTAGTCAATTATTTTTTGTTTGTTTGTTTCCTTTTACTTAAGGGAAGATAACTTTTTCAAATACTTGACTAGACTCAGCTAAATAAAGTTCTAGTAAGGGATAAAGCAGATAACATCAGTTGACCACCTAAGCTTATAACAGGATGACAGAATGTTTACATTCTAGCGACAGCAAACACAAGCAAAAAGTGCTTTCCAATGTGTCTCTTAGAGAGAAGTGTCACCTGCCTTTCTGAATCATCTCTAAATTAAGAGCCGAGTAAGGCCTTAAGGATTTACTAATATTTCCAGGCAAATTCCTCATTAGCATAAAATATTAAGACCAATTCAGTTTTAGTGTTATTAGATAAAAGGTTTAAAGTCACACATTTAAAAACATTTTCCACAAGGAGCACAGGATTGAACCAGTACCATAATATTGATTCTGCTTTGAACTTTAGTTTCTTAAAAAATTATATCACTTCTGTTATTTTCCTATGTCTCTGAGAATTGATTCAAATGACTGGAACTTCAATACGCTGTTGACTTTCCATCTGAAGGAGATAAAGAACACAACTCTTAAGTTTTTCATTCTTTGGGAATATATCCAATTATTTTTTTAAACGTAGTTTGTTTCCTATTGGATTTGAGAAATCATCCTATTAGTGATATTCTTGTGGGTGTTTTTTTTTGTTGTTGTTGTTGCTTTTTAGGACCACATCTGTGGCATGTGGAAGTTCCCAGGCTAGGTGTCAAACTGGAACCATAGCTGCCAGCCACAGCCACAGCCACAGCAGATCTGAGCCGTGTCTGTGACCTATGCCACAGCTCATGGTAATGCAGGATCCTTAGCCCACTGAGCGAGGCCAGGGATTGAACCCACATCCTCATGGATACTAGTCGGGTTCGTTAGCACTGAGTCACATCAGGAACTCTCCTATTAGTGATATTCTTAAGGACAATATTCAATCACATTTCTCACATCCCACCTTAGCCTTTTTCTTTTAACAGAATTCTGCTTTTGCTCTTTCCCTTCTCTCATTCTTGGGTGTTGGATTGTAATTTTCAGAAATATCAATTATGATGCCATTTAGCAGATTGAAGAACTATTTACTCACAATTAATGCGCCTTTAAAAAATGATCATTGTTCACACCTCTTCACATGTGTCAAGATTTCATATACTTTTGACTCAGTCACAGCAAACTACTAGAAATTCATCCTCCTGCTATTGAAATATTTGTGGTTAAAATGTTTAAGTTACAATGATTTTCCATTATCCTATTTGCAATGTTTCTGCAAGACCTAAACTACAATTTTTAAAAAAGTTCCATGCCTTATCAAGCCATAATTTTAGTTTACAAAGTTACAATGAATATGAAACAAAGGATGTAATCTAATTCACATCAACGGTAACAAAGAGCTGCATATCCGTCATTAAGTTTTTACTGAGTGTAGGAATACAAAAATGACCTCTGAGAACACCTTTTTGTTGCTACCCAAGGGAAAAGAGAGTGGAAGGAAACAAGCACTTACTAAGGCTCTATCCGCTTTCTTATTTCATTTAATTTCCCATAACAACCTGATGTAGCAGGTCTGATGCCCACCTTATAAATAAGAAATTGAGGCTCAAAGCAACTAAATTATTTATGATAAAGTAGAATTCATACTTAATTCTAAAGCCACGCATTTAATTTCTACCTTATCATTCTACACAAGTATAAGCCAAGATCACAACAGAACTATAACTCCAGCTTTCTTTCCTTTATGTGATTTCTTAAAGGCACATCCATACATTTGTCCTAAATACTTTCTTCTAATGATCAATGTTCTCTTCTTAATTCCATCAAATGATCCCCTTGTGAGAAAGCATGCAACCTCGACTCTAAGAACACCCAAGACAGCTAAGGTTCCATTTTAGGAGACCCACTAGAATATTTCCTGCTTTTGTTCCCTCCATTTTCATGCTCAAGCAGATTCTTTCAAAAGATCAACACTCAAAATTGTGCCCCTTAAAGGCAAAATAAAATATATGCCCTGTCATCTCTAACCATGACTATGTGTATCACAGTAAATATAGAAAATGTCAGGCTTGACACAAAACAAACAGAGATTTAGACACACTATGGGATTTCTTCCTTTGTTTTTTTAGGGATGCACTCATGGCATATGGAAATTCCCAGGCTAGGGGTCAAATCTGCGTTGTAGCTGCCGGCCTACACCATAGCAACTTGGGATCCGAGCCACATCTGTGACCTACACCACAGCACAGCTCAGGGCAGTGCTGGATCCTTAACCCTCTGAGCAAGGCTAGGGATTGAACCCACGTCCTCACAGATACTAGTCGGGTTCCTTTCCACTGAGCCACGACGGGAACTGACTATGGGATTTCTTAATGTCTTATTTGTACTGTCACACCTGAGGGTAGAATATGAAACAACTCACAGTAAGGTTTACATTCTTAATCCTGGCTTCTGTTTATAGATGAAAAGTCTAACAACCACCCCATTTAAAAAAGAGAATTGATAGATTTAAATAATTTAAGAACTAAAACAACAAGTGTACATAGCTTTGTTTTAAAGCCTGAAATTGTAATTATTATACTTAACAACTGTTTGGTCAGCTGAGAATGAGGAGTGAGAAGGACTCCATAAATCTTTATCTCCAATCTAGATCCTCCTCTCAAATCTCAAATATTAGGGAATTGTACCAAGTAAGGACACAGTTTTAATATGCACATGTTTCAGATAGCACGATAACCATGACTGGCTCCAATCAACCATCTGCCCCAAATACCACCCCAAACTTAAGCCATATGCATCTCACTGAAATCCACAGATTGTTTTTGAATGATCGTATTTAATCTAAAAGTAAATGCAAATATACAATTCATTTCTTTAATCATCTTGAGTAATAAGCCAAGTATTATATCACTTATAAAAATGTATGAGGTTTTTTTTTTTTGGTTCATTTGTTCTTATTGCTTGACATTTTGTCCCTAATTTAAGCATCTTTGATATATTTCCTAAATGCTCAGGAGAATGAAGGCACTCATTCTGGGAATTTTAACAAAATTCAATGAACAAATACCAAACTCTCTATATAAACATATATATTTACCACCACTAACCAGAAAGCCTACTAGAGTAGTCCCAAACTTATCAGGTAAATGCATAAACACTCTAACTTTCTGGAATGCAGCTGAACATAAGTGGGCAAGTCATCAAGATAATGGTGCTCAGTGTCAGCAGGGATTATTTCAGAAGTGAAAAATTACTATCATTTTTGCCTCTTCTCCTTTTTAAGCATACAAATATGGAATTTGCCAATTCTTACTTTTTATGAAAATGCTATACTGAGACTTGTTTAAAAGATCCCAATTTAGCTTTTATATGAAAAACTGATGTTAAAAATGCTTAAGGGAGGTATTCTGGCAGGAAAAGGGAGAGAGAGAATAATGAAACAAAAGCAAGTGAATCAAATTCTCAAGGTTTCGATGAATTTTGAATGAATTTTTGCAAAGAGTAAGGAAAGTGTGGGAAATGATTTTCCTTAACCTAGCACATTTAGGGGTGACATATGGATAGATAATGTGACAAAGTCAAGAGCCCTAGTTGAGTTCTCTAGCAGCTACGATTCCTTTGGTTCTTACTGAGAAGCTCTAGCTTTCAAGTAGTTTACCCTAATTAGAGTTTTCATATACAATTAATGAAAATGATGTTCTCTATTATACTGTTTATAAAACAACATTTAAAAAATCAGAAATATTCTAAGTGGCCTAATGTAGGGGACTGATTTAAAGAATGCTTATTTCTATATAATTCTTGACAGTCTTTAAAAATGAGATTAGATTAAAAACATTCACTGATAATGAAATATGTTCCTAACACAAGGTGAAAAAAAAAAACAGTATGCATGGAATGATCTCATTTTTATGTAAAAAGGACTAAGACTAAGACTACATGTCCTGAATCTAACAGCACTATCCAATAGATCTTTCCACGATGATGGAAATTTCAATATCCTCACACTCTGATACAGGAACCAGTAGCCAGATATGGTTATTAAGCACTTGAAATGTGGCTGGTGTAACTGAGGAACTAAATTTTAAATGTTACATTTTAACTGATTTCCATTTGGTTACCATACTGGACAGAATAAATCTAAATGTATAGAAAATGAGATGTATTAGTTGTTATCAGTGTGCTGATTTTTTAAATGAACATCTATTACTTCTGATATTACTGTTAGGACAAAACCCCCAAAGTTACAGAAGTGGTCAAGTAAGTTAGTAAAGGAAAAAGACATACAATCTGAAGAAAAACATGAGTGTGTAGATCAGGTAATTTTAAATAGAATTTGAGCAAAGAAAGTAAATACAGCATTCCAGATAGCAAATACATAAAAACAAAAGCTTTCTCCTTTATTCACTAGTAAAACAGTAGGTAATGTGAATCGTCTGCTTCATGCAGAGGATATAAATATTAGTGAAATTATTTGGTTAAGCACTATGAGCTGTCTCAAGGGAAAACACTGTACTGTGTATCATCTAACCACAGTCATTTTTGGTAAATGTATCAACATCACCTTTTTCTTTCTTCTCCCTCCCTATCTCTTCAGTTCATGACAGGTGTTTAATCTACAAGTAATAACAAAAAATCTGTGCTCATTCCTTATAGAAAATCCATTATAACCAGAAGCCAATGCATGTTCAGAATCAATATTCAACAACCCACCCTTAATGAAGAACAATAACAATTTGACAAATAGATTATCTAAACATAATTTATATGACTATTAAATGGGTTTTATATCTGTACATAACTATGAGTTTCTGACAGATGGCAAATTCACATTACTTTAAAAGAATCTCAAAATATCACCTAAAATTACTCAACTTCCTTATCCACATTAACAGACAAATGCAAAAACTCCACAGAGAACCAAGCCCTCTTCTTGTGAATTGTTCTGTCATTCCATACATATTTCCTGAGTATACAATTAGATACCAGTGATAGGTGATGAGACTATAAGAATAAATGAGATGATTATTGTCAGTTCCCCATCACAGAGAACTAACAATAGGATCAGGCAAGAAGAACCAAGTAAGATTTAAGCAGAATACCATAGGCACAAGTAACAAGACAGCAAATGATTTGAAGTATGCTCCAGTGGATATCTTATCTGATTCAGTTTAAGAGACTGTCACCTGGCCCTCCAGCTGTACTGGAAAGTAAACATATTTTGATTATAACAAGTTTAATTTACTTCATCACTATGCACGTACCAATTGTACATGCTGATTATTAAGTAGGAAAGTATTTTAAACTATGTTTATGACCCTGGTTCACTTTAGGATCAGCTCCAAGATATTTTTCTCTGTGACAGCAACCAAACAAGTCATTCTACTTAACCATTTCTTTATTGTTTACCTAGGCATTCAATTTCATAAATAGAGTGTAATCAGTCAGGATAGTCTGGGTTATGGCCACTAACAAAGTTCTCCAGGATTTTAGCAAAATCAGTTTATTTCTAGTTCCTGTTACAAGTTGAAAAGTGAGAGCAGGAGCGTCTCCTCGCTCACAGAATAGGGCTCTTTGTGGAAATGTGATCCCTGAATAGCCAAGGTAGGGAAAAATTAAGTATGGTAAATTGTACTCAGGTCCTTAACACCTGAGGTTTATATTTTGCTCCCACTCACATTTTGTTGTGGGGGAGGCGTGATGGGGGAAGAAAAGGATATATACTATTGAGTGGACAAAGGGCCAATGAGAACAGAAGTTAAGACTTCACCAGAACTATAAAGACCAGTCTTCATACTGCTTATATTTAAACTACTTATATTTCCTGTCTCAATACTGTGGGAATAATGAAAACTATGACCAAAGCCAATGACATGAAGAAGTAGCTCAAAGAACATCTATGATCTCAGAAGAGCAGAGGGAAAGCACAAACCAAAAAAAAAAAAAAGAAAGAAAAATGTTTAAGTATTAGAAGTTAATGTCTATCTCCCTTCACAGAAAGATTTCAGGCAATTATGTCATTTTCATATTAACAAGAACAGTTTTCAATCACTGAGTATATACTACAGATATTGCATGAAGATGTTTTACTTACATCATCTCATTTAATCCTCTTAAATACTACATGAAGAACAGTTACTACTTCCCATTTTAATAACTGGAAGAGAACAAGTAATTTGCTTATTATCCAGGTCTTTTTGACTCCAACTAGTATGACAAAGTGCCATTGAGCCTGGAAAACAGAACTATTTTCAAACAACAACAACAACAACACAACTTATAAATAGTTCTAATTGTGAGGTTTTAGGCAGCAATCTGAATTTTGGACTCCCAAGTAAGATATACAGTAAGGATCCCCTTTAGCCTCTGTGTGTAAGACAAATGAATCCAAGAATTATTTGAAAATATAGAGAAAGAGAAAGCAAGTGGCAGGAGAACTATTTCTCTAAAATAATGCCACTTGCTCTATTCAGCCTTTCTTACTCCCAAAAAGCTGAAGAACTACTCCTTATCAAGGGAATTATAGTTCAATTCCTGTCTTCCTCTCATCTTTAGAAGGTATTCCACTGCCTTCAAGCTTTCAAACGTTGTAAATGGAAAGTCCTTTACCTAATTGTGTTTCCCTTTGAAGGCAACTTATTCTTCCTCCCTGAAAAACTTTTGTATGTATCATCCTCAGTGTCTTTTCTCATCAAAACAGCATGGTACTCAAAGGCCTTCTCAATCTCAAGAGTAGGGTTTTCTTCTGCTTATTATTTAATTATTACTGATCTCAGCCATCAGATTTCTTTTTCCCTTCTGAAACTCCTATCATATGTAAGGTTTTAAAATAATGTTGACTTCCTGAGTCTATTTTTTTCCTCATGATTTCCATACGCTAACATTTTGCTCTGAATTGGGGGATATTTCTCACATGTGATCTCCAAGCTACTAATGTGATCTTTCTTTAATTTATCTCCTGAACTTTTTACTTTGGAAAAAAATTAGATTTTTTTTGGTTCGAGGAAGTTTTTCTTTCATACTACACTTTAATTTCCCAAAGGGATCTTTTTATCTTTTTCATTCAAGTGTTTATCTTGAATGAAATATCAAATATATTTGCTATTCTACTTCACATATAGAGATGTGATTAATCTTAAAATAATCAGGCAAGCATTCCATTATCTAGGCAAAAATCTTTTAAAAGTTAATTTTGTACACTAATCACTCAAAACCATGAGACTTAAGCAAAAGAGAGGGGAAAAAAAACCCCTAAAACCAAGCCTTCCAATTCTTTCACCCAGTCATCCCAAAGTGCAAATGTGTCTAATAAAAACATTTCTGAATTCTTTAACTATACTCAAATTCAAAAAGTATGATATATAAACTATCATATACCTGAGTGATTTCAGTATACCTGAGAATAAACCTCCTAATAGGTTCCTGAAAGCTAATTAAATGTATAGAAGGGTCTACAACCAATCTTGGTTTCCTCTAATAACTACGTTACATACTTTAACAGCAGCTATATCCTCAATTACGTTTTGATTACAGTTTCCAAGGTGCTCTTCCCCTTTCAATCTTTCTAAGGAGTAAGAACTTGGAAGGAAAGCAGTCTGTGTCAAAGCCTACTGAGGATTATGGGACTGTGAGACTGTGGGAATCAATCCCTTAAAAACTCAAGCCCTATATCTAAGTCTTTTATTTCAGCAGAACTTAGATAATGGAACATTTTCATTATGTACTTTTGAGAGGAGGATTAGTAGGAGAAGGAGAAGAATATTAATTTCAATAAGATATTAAAAGCACTGATAAAATGAAAAATTCAGAGAGGTACAGGTAGGAAAATAGAACACCAAAGCCTAGAAGGGATAATATTTCAAGAACATGAAAACAGTATAAAATTATAAAGCAATGAGAGAAAAATCCAATGGATAAGATAAGGTGAAGCAAGAAAGGTTGAAAGCAAGAAAGCTGAAAACCTAGATTACAAAAGCATGCATGTCAAGTTCAATAATGGTTATCACATACTAAATTATCATAAGTAACTTAAGAGGTTTAGTGGTCAGAGAATATGTGATAAGTTCAAGCTTTCGGCTTAGTTTTCTGAAATGACTTTGTCTATTTTGGTAAGAGACTTTGGAGAAAATCAACCAATAGTGGAAGATGTCAAAGATCAAAAAGGATAGGATATCCAAAGGGTCATCATGTCAATGGATGGTAAAGTGACAAAGGATAATGACAGAGAATATGATAAAGAAGTTATGTCAGGCAGTACAATAATTTGAGGAAAGCTAAAAATATATTTGAGGCTGGAATAGATGGCTATGAAGAGAGAGAAAATTTTAATGATGATATCACCTTACTATCTTTAAAAATGACATATCTATTTGAGTTTTATCATTAAAATATTTGATTAAACCAAAATAGATGTCATTCAGGATGACAACAATTATGTAAATAAACCTGCCATGGGCTAAATATTCACCATGTTGAGTTTCAAGAAAGAGATTATATACTCAGAAGAAACTATGCCTGTCCTCTAGAAGCTTGTTTAGGTTTCTTTCTTTCTTTCCTTCTTTGGCCACACCCACAGCATGCTAAAGTTCCGCAGCCAAGGATGGAATCCATCCCACAGTAGCAACCAAATCCACAGCATGACAACACTGGATCCCTAACCCACTAAGCCATCAGGGAATTCCCCTTGTTTAAACTGAAAGATTTTATACAATAAAGCAAAAGCTAATACATACATACATATATATATATATATATATATACACACACACACATATACACACATATATATACTTATATATAAAAGAGAAAGAAATGCCAATTAAATACAATTTCATATAATCACAATAATTAAAATTGTTGAAAAATTCAATTTTGTTTGAAATTGCTTTTTCTCTAGACTATGGCACATGTTGAAAATATTACTTGAACTATGGTATTCAAACCACTCAAAGCTTTCCACTAATAAAATAACTAGTGTTCAATTTTAACAACATAAAGAAAAAGACTTTGCCTTAGTATTAGATGACTTTCCTTGAATCAACCTAAAACATCCAAATATGCCACCCAATTCAGTAAGAACTTGCACTTTATAATGGTTCTTATTGTGCTAGGATGGAAAACTTGTAGTCTGTTAAAGAGACTGTATATTAACTAATTTTGTTAACAGTAATCCATCAAAATTTAGTTCCACACCAGTAGGCATTTCCCTTGCATTTGGAGAGTTGATGTTGTGAAGCTTGTTCTTAACCAACTTTAGATTTCCATCTCTCTACTTCTCTTTTGATGGAAAAGAATTGCTCCTAAGAATAAGAAGTAATAAAGCCTTCTTTACTTATTCTGAGGGAACATTATTTCCATTGCAATAAATTACAAGGGAGACAGGTACACCTTTATTTTAAATATTATACCTGTCTGGTTGATCTTATAATTTAGATATTATCAAATAATACTTACCAATACATACATCGATCTTTCCTTTAATAGCAGCTTCATGCAGAGGGGTATAGTTCCAGTTATCCCTGGCATTTGGATCAGCTCCTTGGCACAGTAACAGACTCACAACCTCAGCATGGCCAAAAGAACAGGCATTATGAAGTGGGATGAGACCGCCGTCATCACGAGCATGGACATTAGCACCCATCTGTAGTAAGTGTTCTACAACATCCTTCCTTCCAAAACCTAAAAAGAGGGAAAATATTTTATACAGTAAGTCAATCTTTTAAAAAGAACCAGTTGAATTCCTTTAACAATATCGACAGATGCAAACAACTGAAGTACTGTGTTCTATGGCAAAAAGGTTTAAAAAAAAAAAAAGCTGCTATTCAATAGATTCTCTGATTTCGCAGAACTTAGAACTAAGAAATCTCTTCCTTTAGTTTGGGCAGTTCATGCAAAAAACATTTCTTCAATACCTATTATGTGCTGGGCAACTATGCTAGAAATACAAAATGAGTGAGACAAGATTCCTGTTCAAGGCATTCACTTTGCCTTCATGCTTCACAAGACAAAATTTTAAGTATAAAAAATCCATCTTCATGTTTTAAGAGATAAAGGCTATTTAAATACCATTGACAACCAAATCTGAGACAAATCACAACACAGAGAAACTGGAGAAGAATATATGGATACCAGAAATATATGGTAATAGACTGGTTACAAGATGTCTGAAAAAGAAGAACCAAGACAATGCCATAATATCTACTCTTGGGACTTGTAGCCAAACTAAATGAAATGGGTAGTTAAGTGAAACAATTCAAGCTTAGATTTAGTAAGTTGAGGAAATGATATTACAAGTAGGAAAAGAGGCATTTGGAAATACAGAACCAGAACTCTGGTGAAAAGCATTATAATTTTCAGACAGAGAAAAAGGGGGAGGACGGATCAATAGGCCCAGAAAAAAAAAAATCTAAAGTAGTGTAAAGACTAGGCAAACCCTAAGAAATACCAAGAAAACACAACATTAATGGAAGTCAAAGGGCAACAACATCATGCAAAATCCAGCATGATGAGAATTTAGTGAGCTCAATGGAGAAAGAAAAAAATAGCCATTGACAATTTTAAAGTCATTATAGTACGGTGATGAAATTATAAGCTACATTGCAATGGGTTAAAAAAAAACTATAAATATTAGCATTTTCACTGGCTTAATACTTTTATTAATGAATCAGTCTTTCCTACTTTAAATTTTATTAGAACTTACAAGCTAGGTATCACTACCTCCCTGCTATTATTTACCACGAGATGTTGTTAGAAAACAGCATCTTAAATAAAACTGAAAAGCAGTTAAGGGTCATATTTTCCTTCATTTTATGCATGTATAAACTAAATAAATGAGAATTATGTGGAAAACAGGGGAAAAAAAGATTTACTTCTACATTTGTCCTTCATACTATCTTTACGAATCCACTTGTTCCAGGAAAGTAGGCTCTAAAAAAAAGTCTTCAAAGTAAAAGATATGCCACCACAGATATTTCTCACAAAGTCGAAATTAGATTTCCATAGAAAATATCCTTCAAATTAAGCTGAAAATTTGGGACAAAGAGAGGGTAATTCTGTATTAGAAACTGGAAAACCAAAAGTATAGGGTATGTGCTAATGCAACAACTATCCCCATCTTGCTGTTTGCTTTGTAAGAGCTGCAGAACTTTAGAGCTGTTACAGCCTGTTTAATTTTCTCACTTCAATGTCCTTCCTCCCTCTACTATCACAATTCTACTCTTACACTGGGCCCTTGGCACGTTCTTTACTCATAAAGATTTAATGATTTTCCTGCTTTATGGATCTAAGTAAAGCCTGAGTGCAAATCCACATTTCCCTAATCAGTGCATTAAAAAAGTTAAAATAAGATACTTTTTAATTTATCAAATGGTACTTTAAAAAATATTCATTATAACTTTGAAGCAAAATAGTGTTTACTTTTTATGAAAACTTTTAGATCTAAAATATAAAATAAAACAAAAATGCTTGGTATCAGCAAGAAAGTGGTGAAATGGAATTGTGCTCACACACTGATAATGAGATTATAAACTGATACCATATTTTAGAAAAAAAAAGCAGCATTATCCTGAATAGGCTTAAACAAATATACTCTGACTCAACAATACTGATTTTCAAATTTTATCTTTAAAAAAAGTATTCATGTATAAACAAAGATTTGCAGCAAGAATGTTTATCATCTATGGAAAATCCTGGAAACAATTTAGATGCCCAACAATAAAGACTCTGTTAAGTAAATGATGAAATTATGGTTTTTGATATAACGTTGATGTAATATCCTGCATTAAGAGGATGCTATAGAACATTATATACTTAATGTCACTGAATTACACACTTTAAAATTACAAAATTTCAATAGTTTTAAAATTTGTGTATTTATCACAATTTAAAAAATAAAAAAGGTATAAACCATACATACAAAACAAGTTATTACAGAAAATTAAACAATATGGACAGGTGTTTTTTAGATTTATCAGTCTTTTAGATTAAAATTATATAAAGGAAAATAAAGGAGAAAAAATATACATATCTGAAATATAGATGGATAGGAAAAGAGACTAAATCACTAAATAGTAGAATTATGGAATTTTTCTTCTTTTTGTTTATCTGTTCTCCTAATTATCACACTAAAATACAATTTTGTATTAACATATATGTACATGTCATGTTTACAAAAGGAGGTGGAGGTGAGGAGTCAAAATCAGTAAAGATATATTTTATGTGGCAACTATGAAGTCATCTCCTTTAATTTAATTTTGTGCTAAAATATATTAAGTCAGAAGTTTTATTATCCATGAAACAAATTAGCCCCAACTTAAAGTACTGTAATTTAGAAATTTATACATAAAAAGCTTACTCAAAACATACTCCACCTGTTCTATTGAGTATAAATCAATTATAATTGGTTATTCACCATTCTATCAATATTAAATCCTTATGTACTATTTTTCACATATAAAGAGAATTCATTATTCCTGATGGCTATATAAGGTCTTTGTTTTATAACCAAGGATTGTAGTCATAATTATCCCTATACTTTATTTGTTTATTTGAGTCTAAAGACCCAAAATAATACTTATGGTCAGTTCAAAGAACTACATAGCATATGAAGTAACTCATCAGTAACTAACTCTTAAGAAATAGTCCCTGGAATTCCCATCATGGCTCAGTGGTTAACGAATCCGATTAGGAACCATGAGGTTGCAGGTTCGATCCCTGGCCTCCATATGCCGTGGAAATGGCCCTAGAAAAGACAAAAAAAAAAAAAAAAAGAAAGAGTCCCTAAGTGAAGGCATTACAGACACATAATGCAGATAAGATTTTCAGCATCCCATTCCATCAAGCTTGCACATATTAAAAAAAAAAAAAAGCTAAGTCACAATTTCTAAAAGGAATAATGTTGCTATACACACGCACACACACACATACACACACATTTATTTATTTATGGCTCAGTATCATGAAGTACAAAAGGAAAACCAATGAACCATCTTCCCTCTCTGGTCCAGTAAAGGTCACTAAGAATTAAGACAATGAAATACTCTGATTTTTACCAAGAAAACAGTATGAGCCATAACAGACTTTCAACCTGAGAGTTATATAAGAGGTGTAATTTAACTTTTACTGGAAAATTCTTTTTGCTCAAAGTACATGCCCTATTCTTGACAACAATGAAAATAACAATAATAATGGTAAGTAGCTAGCATTTAGTAAGCTCTTATGTGTGTCAAGAAGTAGATGCTAAATGCTTGACATGCATTAGTTCCTTGTGATAATACCCCATGAGGCATCCCATTATCCACATTTTATTGTTGAAGAATTCTTTCCCTCAGATCTGATATTTGTGAACTGTAGTTCTAAATATACGCATCAAATCTGTCTATTTCCTAGTACCACCAGCTTGGTTTCAAGTTCCACAACCTCTTGTCTAGACTTCGGCATATAAACTTCTAAGTGGCCTCTCTACTGTCATATCTGCTGCCCTACAGTACATCCTTAACACAGTGGGACACAGTGATCTTTTCAAGGCATGTATCAGATCAGGTCACTTCCCTGCTTAAAATCGTGCAATAGGTTCCCATAACACACATAATAAAATATTACTACAACCTCCTATAAGGCTTTATGTGAGCTGGGCACTCTCACTTCTCACGTCTCATTGAGCTTTTACTCACCCTGTCTTCCACTTTCTGTTCCCTGAATACAACAAACTTACTTCAGCAGAGGACTTTGCACTTGCTGTGTGCCTGAAGACCTTGGACCCAGATCTTCACATGTCTAGCTCCTGCTGTCATCCAATTCCAAGCCCACATATAAGCAACTCAGAGACTTTGACTGACCATCCAATTTAAAGTCACCCAGACATGCACACACACACTTCCACCACTGTTTTCAATATGAGTTCCTTATATATTTTGAATATTAACCTCTTATCAGACATATAATTTGAAAATATTTTCATCCATTCAGTAGGTTGTCTTTTCATTTTATTGATGGTTTTCCTTTGCCATGAGGGGGCTTTTTAATTTGACATAGTTCCACTTGTTTATTTTTGCTTTTGTTGCTTTTACTTTTGGGATCAGAGTCACAAAAGCATTAGCAAGACCTATGTCAAGGAACTCAACACCCACATCTTCAGGTTCCCTCCCATAAGAAGGGAGGGGGACAAAAGGAGAGAAAGGCTTTCTCTTAGCTTTTTTATTAAGGAAGCCTCTCCAGATACTTTCACTTACATATCATTAGCTAAAAATGTGTCATAGGTCTACCCAAAAGACTGGAAAATCAAGTCTTTTGTAGCTAGGTACACTACTGTCTTAAACAAAATCTAAGATCTGTTGGTAAAGATTAAGGGAAAAATAAATTCTGAGTGGAAAATCAAGAGTATATGTCACAGCTTGTGAATCATGCATTAAGAAGTTTGGATTTCATTATAAGTACATGAGAAGCCATTTATAAGAGACTTTTTTTTTGTCTTTTTGTCCTTTTTAGGGCCACACCCATGGCATATGAAAGTTCCCAGGCTAGGGGCCTAATCAGAGCTGTAGCCAGCGGCCTACACCACAGCCACAGCAATGCGGGATCCGAGCCGCATCTGCGACCTACACCACAGCTCACGGCAACTCCAGATCCTTAACCCACTGAGCAAGGCCAGAGATCGAACCTGTAACCTCATGGTTCCTAAGTCGGATTTGTTTCTGCTGCGCCATGACGGGAACTCCAAGAAAGATTATTTAAGTCTTAGAAGGATTATATGTCGATCTGTAAAAAACAGACTAGAGAGGGTCAAGAGCAAAATTAGAGAGACAGGTTAAGAAAAATTTGCCTTAGTCCAGGCAAGAATTACTAATGGCTTGGAATAGGATAGCAGGAGTATACATGGGTCAAAAAAGAGAAAACTGGGATAGATTTTTCAAGCCAGAATGACTGGCTCCCAGGTTTCTAGCTTAAGCAATTCAGTTTATGGAGAGGCCACTGGGGAAGGGTCAGGGCAAGCAAGTAGCAATAAAAAAGTTCACCCTGATGAATTGCTCCTCTCCAACTACAGTAAGTAATACAAACCTATCTTGTAAATTTCAGCACATTCTTTCCCCAAGCAGTGTGAGAAGCAATCACATTATTTCATATATTCAAAGAAATTTTAAAATATCCTGTGCAGACAGTTTTGTACTAGCACTGTGAGGAAAACCTAAATTCATTATCTAGTCCCAATATACTTTTTTCCTTATTCTAAAGTTAGAGTTTCAGGAGTTCCTGTCATGGTACAATGGAAACAAATCTGACTAGGAACCATGAGGTTGAGGGTTCAATCCCTGGCCTCATTCAGTGGGTTAAAGATCTGACACTGCTGTGAGCTGTGGTGTAAGTCGCAGACAGCTTGGATCCCACGCTGCTGTGGCTGTGGTGGAGGCCGGCAGCTATAGCTCCGATTGGACCCCTAGCTTGGGAATCTCCATATGCCGTGGGTGCAGCCCTAAAAATGCCAAAAAAAATAAAAAATAAATAAAGTTAGAGTTTCAATTAAAGCCACTCAAATATGTTTCAATATCAAATGTAAGGTCATTGGTATCTATTCCCTAGGTCTGAGTTTAGAGACAGAAAATTTTTTCACTTGTGTTCAGCATTTTAAACTGCCTAAAATTAAAGCTTCAAAGGAACAACCTTGGGCAATATTAAATCTTGTAACCAACAACTATGCATTCTAAAATTTAATAAAAGGAGAAAACCTAAGGTGTTGGAATATTTAAAAGTGATATTTTTATTTATGGTAGCGAAGTAATAGCTTAAAGACATTTGCAATCTAATTGGACTGTCAGCAAAGCCACAAGCACTGTACATCATTTGAACTGCTAAATTTATTGGTCTACACTTATATATCCAATGAGAAAATGTATATTATATCTCCCACGTTGATTTATTTATTTCTCCTTAAGTGCAAAAAAATTATACCCAAAAGACACTCAAAGTAACAATAAAAGAAGTTTGGGATTGTCTAGAAAAATAACTCATAAACTTTTATATGTGTATCTATTTTCCTGACACAAAGGAAATAACAGAAAGTAAGTTGGGAAAGATAAAAAGGTACTTAGTGACAGATAAGACATGCTCACTGTTCTCTCTGAAAACATAGGAAAAACTTGAGTCTAAAATATCAGAATAACCTGCTTATTTTTTTGAACATTACCAATCCACTTCCACCCAAATTTAAAACACAAAACAAAAACTCTTAACAATGACAATAAAATTACTTTCAATGAAACAAAATTCACCTATGACACATTTATGCAATAGCTGTAAGTTTTTAAAGTAACTTTTCTTCCCCGCTAACAAACTCATCATTCACCAATTTAATACCAGTAGTTCCACATATCTGTGAGCATCTTTAAAGGTACACTAAACACAGTAAGTCGTAGTTGTACTGAATTAAATAAAAATCAATAAATATTGGGAAACCTGGACAGCTAACATGCAAAAGAGTCAAACAGAACTACCTTTTCACACTATACAAAAATAAATTCAGAATATATTAAAGATTTAAATGTAAGACCCACAAAGCTTCTAGAAGAAAACACTGGCAGCACACCCTTTGACATCAGTCTTAGCAATATTTGGTGAAAAAGTTCTACTTGAAGAGAAGGAAACAAAAGCAAAAATAAACAAATGAGACTACATCAGACTACAAAGTTTTTGCACAGTGAAGAAAACTAGCAACAAAACAAAAAGGCTACCTACTGAATGGGACAAGGTATTTGCAAACCATATATCTGATAAGGGGTTAATATCTAAAACACACACAGAACTCATATAACTCAACAGCCAAAAAACAAACAACCTAATTGCAAAATGGGCAGAGGACTTGAATAAACATTTTTCCAAGGAAGACAAACAGATGGCCAACAGATACATGAAAAGATGTTCAACATCCCTAATCATCAGGGAAATGCAAATTGAAACCACTATGAGACATTACCTCACACCTGTCAGAATGGCTATTATCAAAAAGACAACAAGTAACAAGTGTTGGTAAGGATATGGAGAAAAGGGAACCCCTGTATAGTGTTAGTAGGAATGTAAACTGGTGCAACCACTATGGAAAACAGTTTGAAGATTTCTTAAAATCAAAATAAAAATAGAACTACCAAATAATCCAGCAATTCCACTTCTAAGTATTTTTCCAAAGAAAACAAAAACACTAATTCAAAAAGATATATGCACCACTATGTTCATCCCAACATTGTTCACAAACAGCCAAGTATGGAAACAACCTAAGTGCCCATCAACAGATGAATGGATAAAGATGCTACACACACACACACACACACACACACAGAGGAATGTTACTCTGCCATAAAATGGGGAAAATCTTGCCATTTGTGACAACATGGATGGATTTAAAGGATATTATGCTAAGTGAAATAAACCAGACAGAGAAAGACAAATACCATTTTATTTCATTAATACAAGGAATCTAAAAAACAAAACAAATGAATAAACATAGAAAAACAGAAACAGAATCACAGGTACAGAGAACAAACAGGCGGCTGCCGGTGGGGGGGGGGGAAGGGGGTGGGGAGATGAGAGAAATTAAGAGGTACGGAATTCCAGGTACAAAATAAATGAGTCATGGGGATGAAATGCATAGCACGGAGAATATAGTCAATAATGATATAACACCTTTGTATGGTGAGAGATGCTAACTAGACTTACCATGGTGCTTATTTTGTAATGTATAGAAGTATCAAATCACTGTGTTGTACACCAGGAACAAACACAGTGTTGTGGGTCAATTATACTTCAAAAATAAACAGGAGTTCCCACTGTGGGGCAATGGGTTAAGAAGCCAGCTGCAGCCACTCTGGTTCGATTTCCGGCCTGATGAAGTGGGTTAAAGGATCTGGTGCTGGTGCAGCTGTGGTGTAGGTTGGAACTACCGCTTGGATTCAGTCCCTGGCCTGGGAACTTCCATAGGCCACAGGTGTGGTCATAAAAAAATTAAACAAAGACAAACTCATGGAGAAAGAGATCAGATTTGTGGTTACCAGAGATGATAGATGGCAACAGGAGGAACTGGATGAAGGCTATTAAAAGGTACAAAGTTCCAGTTTTAAGATACAACATGACAAATTCAATTAATGCTGCTCTAAGTTACATATGAAAGTTGTTAAGAGAGTAAATCCTAAGTGTTCTCATCACAAGGAAAAAATGTTTATTTTTCTTTTATTTTGTACCTATATGAGATGATGGATGTTCACTAAACTTACTGTGGTAACCATTTCATGATGTATGTATGTCAAATCATGATGCTGTATATCTTAAACTTATACAGTACTGGAAGCCAATAATATTTCAATAAAACTGGAAGAAAAAAATCTGAATCACACACCTGTATCTTGGTTGAAGTGCAAGAGACAGACTCAAAATTAGGAGTACCTAGCAGAGCAGACCCATCTCAAAATGATGGGTAATTTTAATTCTATTAACTTTCTTGCATGGGCCTACCTTCTAAGATTTTTTTTAAAAAGTTTTCAGTTTTACTGCATTTAATGAAGGAAATTACAAGTCACAGTGTTATTCCCTAACTTGGGGGTTGGGAAAAATCTTGTGATATATTCTTCAAACATGTCAAGGGTTTCCTATATACTGGGTTATATTCATGCAGTCCAATATACACAGAACCATAGATACCTAGTAATAGATTCCTGCTTACTTTGTAGGAAATGCTCTATGACAAAGAACATATATTTTCTATTTAACATTCAAAGTCATTACCTGCTTCCTTTTCTAATTTCAATTTTAACTATAATAGCCTTTAAATAAAGAACTCTTTTACACTTCATTAGATCAGAAGTCACTGTTAAGCAACAGCTAGTATATTCCTGTTATTTCCAAAATAACAGTTTAGAAACAAACTACATAATGACTTGTATAAAAGCAATGAACTTGCATGCTTTTCATTTGTCAGAGTCAGACTCTGATTAAATTTTCCATTTTATAAAACTTGATTTAGAAAGGAAAACATTTTACTTAGGTAAAAAGAAGTACTTAATTAGCAAGTACAAGTTAAGAATGTATGTTTTCCCTAAACCTATCAAGAAATCACCAGAAGCAAAAGGGTAAGAGACAACCCCCAGATTCCAGCTAAAAACAAAACAAAACAAACAAGAACAAACAAACCAAAAAACCCTATAAGAAATCATTCCTCCTCGGGAAGAAAAAAAAAAATGACTGTGTGCCTTAGTGGGAAAAAAAATGACTGTGTGTCTTAGCTTAATTGTGGAGGATCAGTTTTCCTGGACAGAAGATAGGTCGGAGGAAAATGATCTGTGTTCTTTTCACTCCTCAACATTGTCACATCATCCCCTGTGCAATTGTGGAATATGAAAGCAGTATCTCCAGCACACCTCTAGCCAAAGGAAAAGGGGTAATATCAAGGTAAGATATTGGAACTTGGCTGGAATAGGAAGCAAATTACAAGTGAACTCTCAACTAGATAATTACAATGAAGGTGACAGCACTCAGAAAAGAGTCAGTGAAATTCTGAACAACTAGGGTAGAATCACCATCCAGAGCTCTACCCTGAGGTATGTTCCAATTTGCCTCAAACCATCTAGGAAACCAAAACCTAGAACACAGGTTTTCACCAGCCCTAGGCCCAAGACCCATCAAAACTCATCCTCCCATACAAAAGCAATACTGGCCCAAATAGTTGGTTCCACGAGAATACAAGCTCAGAGCAGGAAATAATAAAATGTCTGAGGAGTGCAAGTACCATGAAAGAACAGCAAAATGAAAGTAGAATTAACAGACCCCCAAAAAGACATTTAAAATTGGCAAATTAAATGTTACTAGAGAAAAACTGGAGAATACTGAAAACCTGAGAACAAAAATCTATCAAGCAAAACCAACTGGAAAGACTGTCATAAAAAATATAATAGGGGAAATAAAAAGTATAATAAACTGACCGAGTAATAATGGAAACAAAGAAGAAATTAGAGATAAAAACGGGTTGAAGAACTCTCCCCGCAAAATACGTGGAAGGGATAAAGAGAAGTAGAGAATGAGAGGAGAGAAAGGAGAGACAGAGGATGGGAAGAGAGGAAAGATATATGTAGAAATAATGGCAGAACTTGTTACAACTAAAGGAAAATGTAAAATTTCAGAATAAGAGTTCATGAAGTATCAATTTGGACAAAAAAAAAAAAAAAAAAAGCAAATGCCCAGACTCTACTCCACACCAAAGGAATGAGAAATGGTGATAGTGTGGCCTAGCAACCTGTTTTAACAAACCCTCCTGGTAACTCCAATGCAAAGTTTGAGAACCATAGCTTCAGTGCTCCTGCAAGTTTATAATCCTCTTAAAATTATATGTAAAATTTGGTGCTTAAGTATATATTTTTGGGGAGAATTCCATACCTATCATTAGATCCTAAAAAGTATGTTAACAAAATTAACAGCCATCTGCATTAGCTCAGCAGCTTCCAAAGTGTGGTCAGGAAATCCCTGGTGGTCCCTGAGACCTTTTCCGAGGGTCTGAGAAGTCAAAACCGTTTACAAAATAGTACTAAGATGATTCTGGCTTTCTTACTGTCAAGACAGTGTTAAGTCCATGATTTTACAACTTCATGTGTTGGGCACTGTGGAAAATGTACTCATGGTGATCATGATGATGCAGAAGCAACAGTAGGTAAACTTTCAAATTGTTGTGACTCCCATATATTTCATTTACTGTTCAAAATGGTTTTTTTCTTGACTATGTGTCCATGAATCAAAACAAACAGCAGTTTATCTTTAAGATTTTCCAACAATCTGAAGTCATCTTCTAGAGAAAGGAATTGACAAAATATCCTTCTTCCATGAGTCAGGTTTGATTATGAGGTTCTTCAAAGATTACTTCCAATCACACTTTTGATGTTTAATTAGCAACTAATCAAAAGATCAGAGTCCAATATTCTAATAATTGCAAATGTTTCAAAAGCCTACTTAAAAGCACGGTCTCAATCAAATCCTAGTCATAATATTTTAATAGAGCAGCTATATGCAGTTTTGTTGTATTTTAAATGCTGAGGAAAAGAGCTGGAGGAAAAGATGTCAAAATGACAATATTAGCTGCAATGGGGAAGTGAGACGATAGACTATTTTTCACTGAGCTTCCCAAAATGTGTACAATTACTTTTATTTTCAGAAAACAAATTTGAAAAGGCAGTAACAACTGTCAAATTATAAAAGGACTCAAAAGAGTTGACTTCTTATTGCTATCAACTTCTATTTGAGTAGCATGGGTCAAATGATTTTAGGACAGTCAGGTATGGGTTTAAACCTGACTTCATCACTTAACAGCTATGTAACCTTGGAGAGACATTACCCTGAGTCTCGAGGTTTCTTCGTCTGTGAAACAGTTAAAACCTATTTCCTCTGGTTGCTGTAAGGGTTAAATAAAATAACATAGGGAAAGCACAAAATTCACTTGAAAGCATTTTGTTATTTTTATTAGTTTTACCATTATTAAGCAACAATATAAAAAAAGTTTATTTATATGCCAACAGAGCAGTGAAAACACTTTTAAGACAAAAGGTCTGGACCAATACATAAGAATTATTATTGATACATTTAAGAAAGTCAGAAGATCAGAAATCAGAAGTGTTACAAAGTTCACCTGCTCAAATATTTACAGCGTACATCCTATGAAAAAAATTCACTGAATTAAATTCTGTACTTCTCTTACTACTTCCCTCAAATTTATCTGCTTTTGTAAAATTTCAACAAGGTAACAGCTGAACTTTCCTACTGTAAAATTTCTGCAGATTTTTTTGGGAGAGGGGGAGGGCAATTACATTTTTGATAGCTTGCTAAAAGCTTTCCAATTAGTCCAAAGGGTTTTTTGTTTTTGTTTCTCTAAATGAGAACATTTTACCCCAAAGACAAAAAGAATACCTCGGCGTATCTTCTCAAGATATTAGAAGAAAACCACTAAAATGTATTCATTAACTGTAGTCCCATTTCTTTCTAAAAAAACAAACTTCCATAGTTAACATGAAAACAACCTGAGTTTTGGAGATGGAGAACTATATATCTTATTTATTAACAAGTTGGATGAGAATGTCAGATGGTTTCTACGGCTGGTTGATATATCAGAATGAAGGCATCTGATCTTTGTGGCTCATAATACATAACCTAATTTTTCTAAAGTATTATAACCAGGCATTAGCTGGGCATCAGGAGGGTTAGGTTATTTTTAAACCATACTTGATATAGGCACCTAGCTTTAAAGGTTTTTTTTTTGGTTTTTTTGTTGTTGTTGTTGTTGTTTGTCTTTTTGCCATTTCTTGAGCCGCTCCCGCGGCATATGGAGGTTCCCAGGCTAGGGGTCGAATAGGAGCTGTAGCCACCAGCCTACGCCAGAGCCGCAGCAACAAGGGATCCGAGCCACGTCTGCTCAAAGCAACGCCAGATCGTTAACCCACTGAGCAAGGGCAGGGATCGAACCCGCAACCTCATGGTTCCTAGTCGGATTCGTTAACCACTGCGCCACGACGGGAACTCCACTTTAAAGATTTTTGGTCAATTAGTAAAGAAAACAGTATTTTTTCAGTTTGAAATTAAAAATTGTCTGCTTTATTTTTTTTCAACCTACTGCACAAGAAAAAACTTTTAAGCCAACACAAACAACAAACAGCTGCCACCAACCATTAGTTTAATTTGCCTTATACTGAAAAGGCAAAAAGGAAGAGAAAATTTACATCACTTTATTTCTCTTTTTTCTACAATTAAAACAAAAAAAAAATCACAAATTTAAATTGTATAGTGAGCTGACACATTCCAAAATGATAGCTTCGGAAAAAAAAAAATTTAAGCTCATACTAATTTTATTCTGTTAGAATTATCCTTTTCATTTATTTGTTTACTTGTTTTACTGTCTGTCTCGCCCTTGGGAGCTAGGATTTTGTCATCTTTTTTCTTTCTTTCTTTTTTGGCCACACCCATGGCTTATGGAAGTTCCTGGGCCGGGAATCAAACCCATGCCACAGCAGTGACCCAAGCTACTGCAATGACAGTCCCAGATCCTAAACCTGCTGCACCATAGAGGGAACTCCTAATTTTAATTTTGTACACATATTCCTGAACCAACAGACAAAATAAGTTTCCACTTGACAAAGCAGCTCACTGTAGGGAGAAGCAATACTGGACATCTAATGAAGCATTTTAAAGGAAAACCCAGTAGGCACACAAAAACAAAACACTCATAACTTTCCTCAATCACTCAAAATCAAATGACTTTTAGAAAATGGACCTCAGAGTTATCTTGAGCACACAGGCTTTAGTATAGATCCACAAAAAACCCATCCTACTCAATTCTCACTATGAATCTACACTGATGATACAGGGTATTAGGTCCCCCAAGATCCAGGCTACATTCCACCTTTCTGAATGTTCCTGTAAGAAGAATAAAGAGTAAAATTAAAAGGACTGAACTCATATAGAGTGTGTCCTCTGACCACAATAAAATTAAAACAGTAATCGACAATAAGCTATCTAGGATACTCCAAGAATTTAGAAACTAAACACTGCATTGCTAAAAAATACAGGTCAAAAAAGAAATCACAAAGGAAATGAGAAAATATTTCAAACCAAATGACAGAAAAAAAAAAAGACAATACAAAATCTTAAAATTTGTGGGGTGCACTAATTTATTCTTTTAAATTAGAAAAGTCTAAAACTAATGACCTCAGGTTTTACTGTTAAAAGCTAGAAAATGAAAAACAAGCTAAATGTGGAAGGCAGCCTCCTAGATGGCGCCCAGTGATCCCAATTTCCCAGCATACTTGATCTTGTATAAACCTCTTCCATTGAGTGCAAGCTAGACTACTGAATTTCTTCTAACAAAAATAATACAACAGAAGTTAATAACACTTCTAAGATTAAAATTTTAAATTAAATTTAAATTTAAAAGACTCTGGCTTCCACTTCCTTGCCCTCTCTTGCTCTCTTACTTGCTAACCCTGATAGCGGTCAACTGCCATGTTGTAAGCAGACTCTGGAAGTGAGGGAGACCTCAGTTCAACAACTTACGGGAAACTAACTACTACTTGAATGAGTTTGGAAGCAGATCTTTCCTCAATCGAACTTTCACATAAGACCATAACTAGCCCACATCTTGAATGAAGCCAAATGAGAGACCTTGAGACAAAGAAAATAGCTAAGCCGTGTCCAGATTCCTGACCTGAACTCCTGAACCACAGAAACTGTGAAATGTTTGTTATATTAAGCTGCTAAGTTTTGGGGTAGTTTCATTCATGTTAGTAAATAACAAACACAGTAGCTAACACAGTAATACTTTATTAATTACTAATATTAATGATGCTGATTTACCCAACAAAAAAAAGGAGGGGGCTTCATAAAAATATATAAATGGCAAACACATGAAAAAAATCAGAAAAAATGCAAAATAAATCCAGAATGAGATACCACACATTCCCACCAGAATGATTAAAATTAAAATATCAGAGAACATTAAATGTTGGCAAGATATGGAACAACTGTAGCTCTCACACATTGTTGATGGGAATGTAAAATGGCACATCCACTTTGGGAAAAGCTCTGGCAATTTCTTATAACTGAACATTTATCTGCTCTAAGGGCCAGCAATTCCAATACTAGGTATTGGCCCCTGAGAAAGAAAAATCCATATTCACAAAAATAATTTTACAAGAATATTCATAACTGCTTTATTCATAATAGCCCCAAACTGGAAACAGCCTAAGGGTCTAAAAGTAGAAGGGATAAAGCAAATGCAGCATACACATATAATGAAATACTCAGCAGTATAAAGGAACTACTGAAACGTGTTATAACATCAAAAATATATTGAGCAAAAGAAGTCTTTAAAAAAGAAAATATTGCATGATTCCATTCATATGAACTTCTAAAATAGGCAACTCTGTATGTAGGGGAAAAAAGTCAAAACAGTATCTCTGCAGGGAGGGGAGGAAAAGGAATTGAGGGAAGGAGCATGAGGGAACTTTCTGAGCTTGGGACTTTGTATAAGGATTTGAGTTACGTAAGTATTTGCATTTGTCAAAACTCAGTGAATGCATATCTAAGATTTGTATGGGTTTTACATTAAAAGACTTACAGATACTGAACTCTAGGTAATTGATATACATATTGGTGTATTTAGGGGCAGCTGCACAGATGCCTACAAATAACACATCATTAAAAAAGATGGATGAAGGAAAATATAAGCAGATAAGTATGTTAACAGAAAAAATTTTAATATTCAATACTTTATAGAAGTTTTTCTTTTTTCTTTTGCTTTTTAGGGCTGCACCCTCGGCCTATGGAAGTTCCCAGGTTAAGAGTGGAATCGTAGCTACAGCTGCCAGCCTACGCCATAGCCACAGCAATTCAGGATTCTTAACCCACTAAGCAAGGCCACATCCTCATGGATCCTAGTTGGGTTGGTTAACCTCTGAGCCACGAAGGGAACTCCTACAGAAGTATTTTTAATTGATAGAAGCATTCCTCTATTGTGGAACAGTTGCTTGTTACCAACTTCTTATTATTAGGAGATACTTTTATATAACACCTTACATATAACTAATTTGTTCTTTAAATCATTTGCTTCCAAAGAGTGGTATCATCAAAGTTCTATATGAACTTAAAAAAAAAAAAAAAAAGTGCTACCTTAAGCAAAGCATAAGGTTTTAAGAAAACATTAAGTAAAAGACAATCCAGTTTGGACCCAACATTTTTAAATCTAGGAAGATATTTATAAAACTAGTTCCTTTTCTTCTATTACCAAATTAGACCTTTCCTAAACCCTGAGGCAAGACATTCGCTTAAAAGTATAATCAAGAACCTTGTCAGACAATGGTAAGTAGAGCAAGATTCCTATTCCAGGACTGAAGCATTCTGACTCATGTTTTATCCATTGATGGGCAGTAGTTTAGAGGACAAAGTGTTTTTTTACTAGAAGCTACATTTGTACAGTGATGGGGGAAGGGAGCAACAAGCACAGACATGCTGAAAAAAACCAGGAGACAGGAATGAGCCAGGCAACCCCTATATGGTTAAATGTGTATTAATATAAACACCACTCATATAAAAAGAAAGCATAAAACCACTGTACATATTTTGCTGGGTTTGATACTAAAGTAACTTAAATTATATATTCTAATCCAAGCCATATTAATTAACTACCAGGAAGCTTGTTTCAAAATTTCTTCAATTTAAAGTAAATACTATGAAGTTTCAGAATTCAATGCTTTGTTAAAGACTTCATCTGAACTTTTCTTTTAAAAAAGAGTCCTCATTAGAATATACTGACCTTTTAACAAAAACGTGTTGCTACTAGGACCTGAACCAAGGGAACACATCACTCTAAATTGATGCTATTTCTAAAGTTTTGACTACTGTTCTTTGAACAGTGGGAAACCAGAGTCAATGACCTTATCTGTAGAAGAAAAAGTCTTATATAAGCTCTAGTCAACAATAAACGACCAGATAATTTTGATATGGCCATCTTAGGAAGGCATTTGAAATAGTACTTAAAGAGTCTGTATCAACAGTGAAAACTAGGAGTTCCCGTTGTGGCTCAGTGGTTAACGAATCTGACTAGGAACCATGAGGTTGCGGGTTCGATCCCTGGCCTCGCTCAGCGGGTTAAAGATCCGGTGTTGCCGTGAGCTGTGGTGTGGGTTGTGAGTTGCTGTGGCTCTGGTGTAGGCCGGCGGCTAGAGCTCCTATTCGACCCCTAGCCTGGGAACCTCCACATGCTGCGGGAGCGGCCCTAGAAAAGGCAAAAAGACAAACAAAAACCAAAAAAACAGTGAAAACTGAAGATAGTGTTTCCAACTGTGGGCAGGGTGATTCCATTATTAATACTGGAGCTATATTTTATTTTATTTTTTTGTCTTTTTAGGGCCACACCTGTGGCATATGGAAATTCCCAGGTTAGGGGTCTAATTGGAGCTACAGCAGCTGGCCTAGGCCACGGCCACAGCCATGACAGATCTGAGCCTTGTCTGAGACCTACACCACAACTCACAGCAAAGCCAGATCCTGAACCCACTGAGTTGGGCCAGGGATCAAACCTGTGTCCTCATGGATGCTAGTCAGATTGATTTCCACTGAGCCACAATGGGAACTCCTCTAAGCTATATTTTAAACAAATAATTATCATGGTCCAAAATAGGATAGAAAGGATTCTTAATTCTGCTGGAAAGAATTACGGTTACTCTTGTGTTAATTTTTTTTTAAGGCATAAAGATTTAAATATGACTTCATTCCACTGCAATGAAACATAAAAACAGTTTCATTTCATTCTACAGAACTATACTCATTTTTAAATGGAAATAAAGGCAATAATTAACATATTTTCCTTCCCATTTTGCTTGGCTAGCTTGGACTCATTCTTTAAATACCTGCTTTTTTAAAAAAAAAAAATCTCTTTATCTAGAAAGTCTTCTTTAAATTATCTAAAACCGGGGCAAGAGAATCTACTGCCTGCTCCAAAAGAGAGTACAGTATACTTCTCCCATCACTCTAAGTTACATAGCCTGTGGTGTTTTATTGTTGTTGTTGTTATTTAGTTTTCCCCATTACACTGTAAGCTCCATAAGGGTAAGGACTATCTGCCACTTCAAAACTGCTTCAGTATTTAACACCTGACCTATAAATAATAATAGACGTGTGGAACAAAAGAACTACAATTTTTAAACTTTTCTATTCAAGAAACTGTACCAATTTCCTACCTTTAAAACAGCTCATCCGTGACATTCAGTGACTAGCATTCTAACCAACTAATAGTCAACAGAGAATTTTTAACTACCCAGCCTACACAGGACAGAAAAGACTAGATTTAACAAAGCTTTAATGCTATAAACACAAACATGAAAGCAGTAAATTGACTATAGGGTTTTTATACCAGGGGAAGTTTTACTGTTTTTGTTCTGTTTTCCACACTGAACTAACAAAAATTATTATTTTCCCCCTAAAAAAACCAGTTCAAGATTAGGGTCTTAAAACTACAACATAATTACAGGACTGTTCTACTGTTTATCTGTGTATCTTATCTGGTTACACATAAAACTCTAAAATAGAATAAAAAGTAACTATTGTGGCAAACAGAAGAGGTGAATTTGAAGACAAGCACTATTTTAAGTGTGGCTAACCCTAAATGAGTACATTATTACACAAATTAATATAACTATCATCTGTTAGTGATTACTAATAAAGTATGGCAAGAAAAAACAAGATTTGTGAAACAATGTGTTAAAATAGTCAAATTTGGAATAAAGTCTGCAAAAGCAAACAGTCCCACTTGATTCATTATGGATGGATATTTCATTTGGCCCAAAGGAAAAGATATGTAAGTTCATTTCAAATAAGCAACACCCCTGAGCATGTATCTACTTAAATGGAAGCCTGTTTATGATTCAATTCACTACAGTCCTAACAGTAGTGTCTATATTTCAAGAATGGATCCAGCAATCTAATAATGATTTCCTGTAAGCGTTTCTCATATTGCTGATCATGACTCATTAATGGGATCACAAACAGCAGCGTTTGTAAGAAAGGAAATGGAATAGGATATAAAATATCAGAGTACAACACATGTAGCAAGGGAAAGAATTGTTTCCTGAAACTTTTGATTCAGTTTGTGTGTGTGACAATGTAAAATACATTGTTAGGAATAGGTATGGGCTGCAAAAGAAAAAAGAAAAAAAAAAAGGTGTGAACACTACCCTTAGAGCATATGACCTCAATTACCTCTTCCCTCCAAACACTGCCAAAGTAGAAACTCATCACAATTACGCTCAAAAAAGCAAAGTGACCTTAAAGGAGATATAGATTATACTGTTCAAGCCTTCACAAACTCTAACATCAAACTGTCTGAGTTTAAATCCAGGTCCCACTACTTCTGTGTGAACATAGGCTTATTTAAGCAGTATGTGCTTCATTTTTGTCATCTGTAAAATGGGAATAAAAATATTTTCCAAGTTGTGGTAAAAATAAATAATACATTTAGTAAGTTCTTAACATATGCTTACCATTAACAGAACAAACCGAAAGAGTGATACATATTAGAAATACAGCAAGAAACTTAATAAAAGCTTCGGTGTATTATCTTTGATGTGTATGTGTGTGTGTTGCTTTTTCATTTTATCTATTTCTGTATTACATGAATTTTATAATGTACGTTCAACACATATTTCTAATGTAACGTTTCTAATGTACACAATATTATTACCTTTACTTTAAAAAATATCAATAGTAGGTGTCTAGGCAGTGAGATTAAGATCCTTTTTGTTTCATATTTCTTTGTATTTAATAAAGATACATTAAGCGTTTTAAAATTAGTCAACTACTTGCTCAAAAAACAAAACAAAACAAAACCCCCCACAAAAGTGTATAGTGGTCCAGGGTTTAGGAATTAGCATTCTGGGGGGAGAAGTTACCTGCCAGATGCTTCTCACTAAATCCCCACACAACCTTAGTATATTATTTTTGCCCACGAGAAAACAGAAGCAACAGAGATAAGGTAAACTGCGTTAGGCAACTACAAATAGCAGTGTCCAGAACTTCAAAGCCTATATTTCTTCTGCCATCATATAATGCTTCCAAATATTTTTTCGGTTGTTTCATATAGGCATGTCTTGAGCTACCCAATTAGACTGTAAACTCCTTGAAAAGGAGGGAAAGTTTCACTAACTTCATTTATGTATCCCAGGGGCTCACTAAGAGGTAAATACTTGTTGAGTCACACTGAACTTCTTTTGGTCTAACTGTCCTCATGGGACATACTCTTGTAAAAACGAAATAAATTAGCAGACAAATGACAAAATCACTCTAAGACTGTTCAAATCTAACTTTATTCCTACACAATCGGAACTAAAAAAGTTTAAGTATACCCATATCCTGAAACTACCACTAAAGGAGTTTGGGGATGGGTACAAGGATTACTGTGCAAACACTAAAAAGAATGGATTCACACACACCCCTACCACGCCCCCGTCACCCAGGCACTACCTAAAGAAAGGAACCTCTAGTCTTCCCAAGAGGTGCTGATGACCCATAACCACGCCTCCACTGTTCCATCATAACTTGTTTCCTTTCCCTACCCGGACCACCCCTACCACCCACTCCCCGGTCCCAACGTCAAAGCCCTTAATAAGCAATTCAAAAGTCTCTGACCTGCAGCGAAGTGCAGGGGAGAAGATTTCCGGCCGGCCATGTCCTTAGCATTCACGTTTGCTGCGTCCACCAGCCTCTTTACCCGGGACACGTCCCCATTGCGACAGGCCTCCAACAGTTCCCGGAGGGCCCCGCTCACTGCTGAGACCCCTGGCCCAGGTCCCGCTGTCCCAGGCCCCAATGTTGCTGTGGTGCTAACTCCGGCCGCCTCGGGGCTCTCCGCCAAACTCGATCCGGGGGAGGATGGAGAGGAAGAAGAGGAAGAAGTCGGGGAAGAAGAGGACGACGGTGAATTGTTACTGCCACCGCCGGCTGGATTGGGAGCGACACCGACGGCAGATGAGGCGGAAACCGCCGGGACCACTGGAGCGGCGGCGACAGTACAGATTGTGCTGGTGGTACTGCAACAGCTGCTACTGTCAACCGGGTCCGGGGATCGGGGCCTGTCGGGCGGATCCCGACTGCCATCCCCCTCCGGCAGCGCTAGGCCGTGCCGCGGGGAGGCGAAGGGTGCCAGGCCACCCACCGTAGGGGAGGCTGGGGTAGTCCCCGGGGCCAGGCCTGGGCTGAGTGGGGGGGGAGGTGGCGGTGGCGGCGCCGAAGCCCCTGGGGCGGGCTGGAGCTGTTGTTGATGATGGTGGTGATGATGCTGAGAGCGACGCGACGCCGCCATCTTCAGACTCCCCCAGCACTGTCACTGCGGCAACGGCCCCACCGCCCGCCCTCACTTCCGACTTCTGGACCAATTAGCACCCAGCGCACAGGAAATGATGCTAGGCAGAGTGGGCGGGGTCAAGTAGCGGAAGGGAAGTATTGGGAGCTCCGAGCGCCGCCGCGGGAGGGGCGTGGCTTGTGACTGCGGGGGGGCGGGGGTGGTCTTGTGACTCCTTGGCGGGCCGGCTGGAAAAGTTTGAAAGCTGGAACCGGCCTAGGCCTAAAAATGGGAAATTTTTCCTGCATTTCTCACGTTCAGCCTACTTATTTTGCTCCGTTCCATCCTGTTGCCAAGTCTCCTTTGGTCTTCTTTGTCTTGCTAAAGAGCCTGGTACTGAGGTGGAACTTTGCAAGGTGCGTAGGTGTCGTTTCTCATCTATCAAGTGTCCTCGTCTGAGAAAGGGACTCGTATCTAGAATTGTTAGCAGGATTAAGTGAGCTAACATATATAAAGTGCTCTGTCCCTTAATAAAGCACAACTATAATTAGCCCACTGGTAAATTTTTTTTAAATGCAGTCTCTTCCCACCCCCACCCCACCCCCACCCCCACCCTCCAGTTATTCCCTTGGTCTCTATACCCCCTCTCCATAAGATTTCCTACTTTATGTACTTCCTTAACGCCCCATTTGCAAATGGTGGTTCACATTGCCAGGATTGGAATTCAGACTACCAGAAGGAGCTGTGTAAATTTGGGCAAGCTATTTAAATTAACCCCTCTGTGTCTCAGGTTCCCCACTGCAAAAGGGAATTGATAGTTCAATAAATGTTAACTATTACAATTACGGGTTTTTCAGTTCTCTCTGTAGTTTTGTTTCTCACCTTAAGCTTGACTCAGATAATTACAAATATGTTCTTTTTTTTTTTTTAATTCATTTTGGCTGAGCTTCTCTATTCCTGTCATCCCTCTTCTCTCTCCCTTCCAAACTAAGAAAAAACCTGACTTCTCCATCCATCACTCACCTTCAGAAGCCATCCTTCAGCAACTACTTTTTCTTTTTTTCCTCTGCCTATACTTATTTTTTTGTCTACCATCAGAAGAGATGGATCAATGAATGGCATAATCTCGTAAGGTCTCCATTTCCTGCCTTCTGTTTAATAGGAAACTAGGCATTATGGAAGTTTAGACAAACAGCATTATTCCAAGAGAGTAGACACAGATGGAGATTGTGTCTTAAGGAAAGCTCATTTTAAATGAGTCAAGTAGAAATTTTGATTGGGAGAATACTAAACTATGTGATAAATTGTCCTTTGACATATTCATTATTAAATGTAATTAGTGTGATGCTAATATTCCCATCTAAATAGGTAAATTTATTTAACACTACCATCTAAATACAACAAAGTCAGGAACATAATATTATTGGTGGATACTTATTGTCATTTAATTAAAATTATCCATTTGTTTTATAAATTTGGGCCATTGTTCACATATTGACAAATGTGTGGCTGGATAGGAAAACTCTATCAGTGTGACTAAAATCTGTCCACAACATACATTTTCCTGGTTTTGAATATTAATGCACAACACGAGGTAGCACTGAGGAGTATGGGTGAATCAACATGATGCATTAGATGTCCACAACTCACTCACCTTGTGCCCCCCTGTCTATGACCTTCTCCCTGAGTGGGAGGCATAAATAATTATCTCACCTAGCATCCTGATGGCCAGTTACTCATAGATCACCAGAAGCAGTAATGTTCGTCCTAATTCAAAATGGATCTATTACATCTTTTTATCAGTACCAAATAAATTCAGAAGTTTTGGAGGGATAGAGATAAAAAAAGCTGAATTGCCTAAAACTATTCTACTGGTAAACTATGTCTGAAAATGCATTCAATCAATTGGAAATTGCTTCTCCCCCTGCCACTGAAAATTAGTAAAAGTACTTAACATTAAGTATTTATAATGTTTGCGTTTATATGGACTAATGTTGAGCTCTAAACATGAAAGACCAGATATCATTACCTAATCTTTTATAGCTAAACACAATTCCGTGAGGGATGCACTGTACCCTCATGAAAAGAGCAAAGCATATAATAAAACAAACCTGGGCTTGAATCACATCTCTGATAATTCCTAGTTGGCTAATCTTGGTAGCTGTGTTTTAGATCTGTCATTCTAAAATTCTGATTTTATTGTACCATTGCCATGAGGAATAAAAGACCTAGGTGTTTTGTAAGCACATCTTGATTGTTAGTTTCATGATCTTATGTACTATGCATAAAGTGTTGATAGCCATTATTGATAGCTCTCGCCTCACAACTTCCTTTATAAAAAAGATAGTGACAAAGATAAATATTCACTCTTTTGTATGTAACTGGAATCTTAAGCAAAGAAAAATCAGGTTTAATTGTTTCCTCATCAGAAAATTCGAGATTCCTTACAGGCCCTTTCTCCAAGAATTACTGTTGACCATCATATTTGTGTAGCATCTTACTATTTTCAAAAATGTTTTCAGAGAAATCATGTCCAAGTGATATAAAAACATGAGCCCATAGCACTCTCTTAAGCCATATTGTTGACACAGAAAAAGGAGTGACCAACTCAAAGGGTGCTCATCTTCTGGACTGTGTTGTGATGTTTGTTTTTCTCCCCATGGGACACACTTTGTAAGTTACACAGTCTCCATATTTCATCTAGACTCGATGTGGCTATTCCATCCACATGCTTCCCAAAGATCTGCTCCAAATTCAGGTTCACTGGTAGTGTCTCCAATTTACAAGTCCACTTATTCTTCAATGCTCTATGCCATGCCTCTTCTGCAACCACAGCACAAGCTAAAGCTATAATTTGGTGGAGGCAATGCTATTTCCTCAGCTGGGGCTTAGAAGAAGATAATATCCTTATGTCAGAAATACTGATGGTGCAAAAGGCCCAGATTTCTCTATGATGGTATTACCACTCAGCCGAAAGAGTGTTTAGCTGAAGTTTCATCCAGAAACTCAGGAGAATCTTTTCTTGTAAAGCCATGGGGGCAGGGGGCAACAGTTTCACCAGCTGCAATCATGCTAACCTCATTGTATCAGAGGAAATTTTATTAGAAAAGCAAAGCAACTATTGCAAGGCAGGAAAGTTACAGTAATTTAAAATCCCCTATATATTAGTTTACTGGCAACCCCCCGTTTAAATTTTCAGCTGCTTTATATCTTTTGCATAGCACAGTCCTCTTCATGTTGTTCACAAGACATCTATAGTCTGCCATCTGATAACTTGGATTTTCTCCTGATATGGCCTATACACTACAGAGTAGTCTCTTGAATGAAGAAATGTTTGTTGTAGGCAGAGAGACAGTATAATACAGTAGTTAAGACTGGACTCCGCATTTAGACTGCTTGGGTATGAATCCTAGTTTTGTTACTAACTAGCTATGCGTAATTAAAGAATGGCCCATCCTTCATTTTAACAGGGGTAAATAAAACTTATTTGCTTTGTGGTTAAAAAATCTTTAAATGAGGTTTCCTACTCAATACATTCTTTCCCTTGTAAGCATTTTTCCCAAAATAATTAAAATCGTACATATATACTGTGTTAAGGATTAGCATATGGCTTCCTCACTCAAAAGAGATAAACACCTGCCATCCTCCCAGGTCATAAAGTTTAGAAAAGTTCCTAAAAGCGCTGGAACGTATTGACGAGGAATGCTATAACTAGCCACCAATGCATATGTAATGATATAATAGCTCAGGAAACTTTGGGTGTAGCCAATCAGAATAGGGCTGAGGCTGCTGCAAACCAATGGACTGTGAGGCACACCTGGAGGGCTCAGCCTCCCCAGTCAAAACACTGGGCCAGCTCACCAAGCCTTAATGAACTTTGATCCCTCTGATGGTCTGATGGCCTGCAGACTCCCACAGGCTGACCATGAGCCATTACCAACCCCCAGGGAAGACTGGAGCAAAGACCTCTGGGGGCAGAGACACCAGACCTACTGGCTGGGAGTAAGCAGCAACCAAGGGAAGGAGAAGCACATCCTGGAACAGGGGTTCTACCCACTTCTCTACTTGCTGACTCCTCTTGCTTGCTTGCGTTGCTGTCTGGCTTGTTGAAGGAAATAAATGAGTAAGAGCTGCTTGAGTTAAATGGTGCCTGTGTGCAATTTCTTTTGCTGTTGCCCACTCCTTTGTGTCTTGTCTTTGTTTTGATGATGTTGGTCAGAATAAAACACTGAATAGTTCAAAAGTAATGCAACTTCTGAAAACCTATCTGTAAAGTGGGGATATTAAATAAGAGTTGTGAGAAATATATGACTTAATATATGCCAAGTGCTTGGAACTGCTTCTGGCACATGCTAAGTGCTATGTAAATGTCAACTGTTATTATCAGAAACTGGAGAAGGCCTCTGGTATGAGACACTAAAGTTTACCTGGGAGAGCTGACTGGTTTTGCCTGCCCAATAATAAAGTTCCTTTTCACCTAGTAATGTTGATATCTATATCATACCTACTTCTTTTGCTTTACAGTGTCTTAACAAGATCTAATAAGCTTGGAAACTGAAAGGAGAAATGAGGATATTCCCTTCTGGCTGTAATCATGGTGTGAGGGAGGTGGAGACTCTACAAAGGAAGGCTCCTCAGCCTGGAGGTTTGCAGGTTTCTCCCTCAAAAGATCCTGCTCCATAGTACTGAGAAAACACAGTGGCCGTTGTGTGGGAGACCACCACAGCTGCCTCAAGGGAAGCCAACACAGTCATAGTTCTTGAGGTCACTGGGATCGGATGTTTACAGAAGTCTCCCACAGAAGATGAACTTACCACCGTAAGTCACCAAATATGTAAGAAGTGCCTATAGCATGAGAGAAAAAAGGAAATCCAACAAATTAAAGACCCTATATCAGAGAAAACATACTAGAACAATCCAACGTTTATTTCTCTATCTTTATTTGGGGCCGTGGTAAGCTGAATAATGGCACCCCAAAGTTATCCATGTCCTAATCCTTGAGCTCTGTGAATATGTTACCTCACATGGCAAGGTGGGTTCAAGGTTGCAGATAGAGTTAAGGTTGCTAATCAGGTGACCTTAAAATAGGGAGAGTTTCTGAAAAGAAGACAGAATGGGAGAAAATAGTTGCAACCAATGCAACCAATATGAAATTAATTTCTAAAATATATAAACAGTTTATACAGCTTAGTATTTTTTAAAAAAATCAAAACTGGGCAGAAGACCTAAATAGACATTTATCCAAAGAAGTCATACAGATGGCCAAAAGGTACCTGAAAAAATGCTGAGCATAGCTAATTATTAGAGAAATGGAAATCAAAACTACAGTAAGTTATCCCCTCACACAGGTCAAAATGGCCATTATCAAAAAGTCTACAAGTAATAAATGCAGGAGAGGGTGTGAAGAAAAGGGAAGCCTCGTACACTGTGATGGGAATGTAAGGTGTTGCAGCCACTATGGAAGATAGTACAGAGGTTCCTTAAAAAACTGAAAATAGAGTTACAGTGCCACTCCTGGGTATATATCCAAAAAAGGCGAAAACTCTAATTCGAAAAGATACATGCACCTGAATGTTCATGGTAGCGCTATTCACAGTAGCCAATACATGGAAGCAACCTAGGTGTCCATGAGAAATGAATGAATCAAGATGTGGTGTTCATACACAATGGAATATTACTGAGTCATAAAAAATGAATGAAATCATGCCATTTGCAGCAGCATGGCTAGATCTAGAGATTATCATACTAAATTAAGTCAGACAGAGAAATACAAATACATGATATCACTTATATGAAGAGTCTTTAAAAATGATGCAAATGAACTTATAAATAAGAAACCTTTGGTTACCAAAGGGGAACTTGGGGGGAAGGGATAAGTTAGGAGTTTGGGGTTAACAGATTACTACTCTATATAAAATAGATACACAACAAGGACCTATTGGATAGCATAGGGAACTATATTCAATATCTTATAATAACCTATAATGGAAAAGAATCTGTGAAAGAATATGCGTATATATATATATTATATAACTGAGTCATTTTGCTATACATCTGTAACTTAAATCCACTATACTTCAATTCAAAAAAAAAAAAGGGAGATTTTCCTAGATTATGTTGGTGGCCTAATGATAACAGTTCCTAAAAGAGCAAAAGGGAAGCAGAAAAAGAGGTTGCAAGTGATGCAATGTGAGAATGACTTAACCAGCCATTGCTAGCTTTGAAAATGAAGGAAGGGAGCCCCAAGCCAAGGAATGTGGGGAGCATCTAGAAGGCAAAGTAAGGAAATAATTTTCCCTTAGAGCTTCCAGGAAAAAAATGCAGCCCTGCCAACACCTTGTTTTGAGCCTAGTGAGACCCTTGCTGGATTGGTGGCCTGCAGAGCTATAATAAAGCTGTGTTGTTTTAAGCTACTAGATGTATAATAATTTGTTATGGCAGCAATAGAAGATGAATAGAGGGCTTTGGAAAATCAGCTGATATGAAGCTTCCAGCCTGTTTCTGCACATGACAATAGTCTGTAGTTGCATAGTGGCTGCCACTTGGTATTGCCGGAGGGTAACTATTCTCTGCCATTCCTCTTGTTGATTTATATCTAGATGGCTTTACTCAGTTAAAGATCTGGCCCCTATAGGCACTGGAGTGTTTTTCTAGATGCCAGGTGCCGTATCAGGCAATGATTATGAAAATGAATTAGACCTAGCCCTAAATGTTGAATGTTTATGGTCTAGTGATGCAGATAGATTCAGTAACAGGATAATGTCAGTATGATGTTGTAAGTAGCATGTTGTACAGCAGGTAGCCCAGCTCTGGGTGAACATTCAAAAGGGAATGGTCATGTATCAAATAACAAGATCCTAGCTTCAAATAGCAGCAGTATCACTATGACTATACAGTATTCCCTGCACATATATACATGATCTATAGTACTTTATATTTTAAGTACCTATCTTCATCATTTGATTTAATTTTCCCAATAGTCTGTGAGGTAGGTACTATTTTCAGATGCATTGCACAGATGATAAAAGTAAGAAACTGAAAATTTAGATGGCTTGCACAAGGTCACATGACTGTTAAGTATGGAGCCACAATTTGTTTGCTATTTGTTTTTGTTTTCTTTTTAGGGCCACACCTGCTGCATATGGAAGTTCCCAGGCTAGGCGTCGTATTGGACCTGCAACTGCCAGCCTACACCACAGCAACAGCAACGCCAGATACGAGCTGCGTCTCTAACCTACACCACGCTCACAGCAATGCCAGATCCTTAACCCACTGAACCAAGGCCGAGGATTGAACCCCTATCCTCATGGATACTGGTAAGTTTCACTACTGCTGAGCTACAACAGGAACTCCTGGAGCCACAATTTGAATCAAGGTGTTTTGGCTCTGGTGTCTGGGCTTTTAACACCTACCCTCTACTACTTTCTATAATAACTCCAGGACCTTTCCTTGTATGCCAGGAGTGAAATTAATGCCTGTGCACACAGTGAGACCCAGGTTTCCTCTGGAGCTTCATCTTGCACTGATTTATAGAGATACTAGTTTTCTTCAAAGGTAAAATAACTCCCTTTAGCCCCAATGTTCTTAACTGGTTGTGTCTTCTAACAAATGGCTGTGCTTTAAGGAGGCATAGAAAGTAGCCAGACAGGTCGACAAAGGAAAAACAAGAGGAGTCTTGCCCTCTTCACTGTGTATATGTAATTTTATCCGTACCCATGTTCTAATAATACTCATTAGGTAGTCCTTTTTATTGAGACATTTAGGTATGTTAGGTCAGCTTTAGCAATTGTTAAGATCACTGACAACAGATGAAGCAGATTATATATCACTATGCAGGTTAACCAAATTCTTCAATGTCATCTATCTGTCCATCTTGTGTTTATTGAGCGCATACCAAGTGTTCCACCAAGTCTGCATTCTGAGAAGATAGCAGAGAACCAAAAAATATCTACTCAGGAGACATAGATAATAAAAAAAAATAGATAAAATCAGTAGTCTGTCACATGGTGATAAATTATACTACAGAAAAAAGAGCTGGAGAAAAGGGTGATAGAGATAAGGGTTGTAATTTAAAACGTGGGAGGCAAGGTCTCACTGAAAAGGTAACATTTTAGCAAAAATCTGAGTGAGGTGAAGGAGTAAGCACAGGTATATCCAGGGGAAGAGGGCGCCAGGAGAGGGAATAACAAATATAAAGGCCCTGGGTCAGGAGATAGTTGGCATATTCAAGGAACACCAAGGAAGTTTGTGTAGTTGGAGCAGAGTAAATGAGGTGAAATGAAATAGTGTCAAAGAATAACCAAAGGTTAGATTATACCATAAGGTCATAGTAGAGTTGTTTTCTGAGATGGAAGGCCACTGAAGTGTTTTGAGTAGAAGAATGTCATTGTCTGACCTCTATTTCTTTCTTTCTTTTTCTTTTTAGGGCTACATCTGCAGCATATGGAAATTCCTGGGCTAGGGGTCAGATCAGAGCTGTAGCTGAGGCCTATGCCATAGCAATGGCAACACTGGATCCGAGTCACTTCTACAACCTGTGCTGCAGCTTGCAGCACACCAGATCCCTAACCCACAGACTGAGGCCAGGGATTGAACCTCATGGACACTATGGTAGGTTCTTAACCTGATGAGCCACAATGAGAACTCCTGACCTGTATTTCTAAAAGCTTACTCTAGCTGCTGTATTGAAAACAGATTCTATGGTGGAAGAGAACATTAAAATGTAAGAGATGACAGTGACAAGAAAAAGAAGTAAAAATGACTCCAGGAGTTTACCTGAGCATCTGGGGGAAAAAAGGAGTTGCCATTTATTACCTGTGGGACAGTTTAGGGAGAAGATCAGAAGTTTGTTTTGCACTTAAGTTTAAACGTGCTTTTAGGCATTCAAATGTAGACAGTTGGGTTTGTGAGTCTGGAGTTCAGAGAAGTCATAGTAAATATATAAACAAGGGAGTCATCAGCATATAGACAATTTTTAAAACCATAAAACTAGATGAGATCACCCAATGAATCACTCTACCTAGAGAAGAAGTCCAAGGACTGAGCTTGGAGGCTTTCCATTTCCACTGCTGGGAAGGAGCAGCTGATGGAAGAAGAATAAAACTAGCAGGATGCAATATTCTGGAAACCAGTGAAGAAAGAGAATCAAGAAAGAATATAACAGATTAAATTAGAGATCTCAGTTCTTCACTTTGCTCCTCACCCCCAGCATGTCCATGCTCTTTGCTATATGACTTTGTAAGCACTCCCCTTAAAAAAAGAGCATATTTACCAGCCCTTTGATTTTGGGCTCAAAGGCATGATCTTTGGCCAACAGAATGGTGATAGAGGTGCCCATGCCAGTTTAGAGTCTAGACTTTAGAGCATTCTTGTGTTTGCACTTGCCCTCTTGCAGTGTGTCATCAACATAGGAGAAGTATGACCTAGTTAGCATGCTGGTTCAAAAACATTTAGAGACTTAATGGAACAGAGTGCCTATCCTGCTGCTTGAAGCCTACCCAGGCCAGCAGAGCCCAGCCTAAATCAGAAGACCTTCTAATATGACCCACAGATGAATGAGCAAAAATATTTTGAACTGTTGAGTTTTGAGGTGATTTGTTACATGGCACTCTTATGGCAGTAGTTGATTAATAGTAAAAAGATAGCAAACTATGTCAAATATGACATATAGAACAAGGAGGATCTAGATTGAGAACTAACCATTAGATCTAACTACATGGAAGTTACTGGAGACCCTTTACAGCAGTTTTGTTGAAGTGTTGGGGTGATAGTTGAATGGAGTAAATTCAACAGAATGGGAAAAGGGAGATTTTTTTTTTAAATTTCTTTTGGTCTTTTTGTCCTTTTTTAAGGAGCACACCCGTGGCAAATGGAGGTTCCCAGGCTAGGGATCTAATTAGATCTGTTGCTGCCAGCCTATCCCAGAGTCACAGCAATGCCAGATCCGAGCCACGTCTGCGATCTACACCACAGCTCACAGCAACGCTGAATCCCTAGCCCACTGAGCAAGACCAGGGATCGAACCCGCAACCTTATGGTTCCTAGTCAGATTCATTAACCACTGAGCCACAACAGGAACTCCGGAAAAGGGAGATTGAAGAAAAATAGCAAAGACAATTTTTAAAATGCATTTTAGCACAAAGAGAAGAAGGGAATAAAGTAGCAACTGGAAGGAAGAGTAATGTCAAGAGTTTTTTTGTAATGGTTGTACTTTTCTATATTTGTTTTCTATTTTATCGTTTTTATTAATAGATACTATTAATATAATTTTTATAGAATAAGTTTGCCAATGTTTTCAGATGTTTCATTAAAGTAGTTAAAATATCATTGTGACTTATTCACCCAGTTTCAAACATTTAGGTGATCATATTTGCCAGCACCTTTGTTTTTTTAAATAGCTCTATTGACATAAATTTCACATACATTCAGTTCACCCATTTAAAGTATACACATCAGTGGTTTCAGAGTTGTGTAACCATTGTCAGAGGCCATTTTAGAACATCTTCAGCACCTCAAGAAGAAACTTTATACCCATTAACAGTCAATTTAGTTTTTAAGATGAGAAAAATAAAAGCATATTTTTATGCTGATGAGAAGAATCTAGTAGTGAGGGGAAATTCATGATCCAGTAGGTAAAGGGGAGAATTTCTGGTGCAGTGTGTCCTTATGTTAGACACTTTGGGATGAAATCTTGAGGACAAAAAAACTGACAGTCCAACCTCAGCATCACAGCAAAAGGCAGAGTGGGTGGGTACAGATGGAATACATGGCTATACATGGTGGTGGGAGATAAGAAAGACTCTTGATTGCTTCTTCTTTCTCAGTGAAATAAAAGAACAACTGTCTTTTTTTGTTTCTCCCTGCATCTCATTGGCCCCAATTGGTTAACATGCCCATTTCCAAATTAATCTCTGCTGCCAGGAGATCTCTGTGTCACAGGGCTAAAATCAAGGCACCAGCAGTGCTGGTTTCTTCTAGGGGCTCTGAGGACAGAATGTTTACTTGACTTTTCCTGCTTCTATTAGCTGCCAATATTCTTTGACTTCTGACTCCTCTCATCTCCAAGGCACATCACTCCAATTTCTGCTTCAGGCATCACATCACCTTCAGTCTGGCTGTGACTCTTGCTTCATCTTAAAAGGACTATTGTGATTACATTGGACCCACTCAGATAATCTGGGATAATCTCCTCATCTCAAAATCCCTAATTTAAGCATATCTACAAAGTCTCTTTTACTGTACAAAGGTAACATTCATGGGTTCTGGATTTAGGGTATGGAAATATTTGGGAAGCCCCTTATGTAGCCTAATACAATGAGAATGTCAAAGAGCCCCTCATCTGAAGAGGAGAGAGCAGCCTGCCCTAAGGGGCAGACCTGGGTTAATTTACCACATGGAAGGCGCTGGAGAAGATAAAGCATCATATTCAGAGAATGGTGATAAAGTTAATACTGTCCTACCTCAGGGGCACATCAACTTCCTTGCCTCATGTGGTAATTTAGTCCATGGAGATCTAGATTGTCTTTCTTTTCCGTAAGACATCACACCAGGAATAGTATTCTGATTGAACCCAGTGAATGAGAGTTTGCGTGTTAGAGGATGGGAAATCAAAATTCGCTGGTCTTTTGCCTCTGATATTTCTGGGGCATGTCAAAATATCCCTTCTAAGGTGAAGAATAAGTTGTTGTATCTGGTACTCTTACAAGGCATGATGCCTAGTGGGTTTCTGGATTTTGGAGACTTTCCTCAGTATGTATGACTCCAGCCTGTTTACTGAGTGACCCATAAAGTTGCTGGTTTGGAATTGGGTCTAGAACAAGAAGAGGCCCTGCAGTAGGTCCAGGACACTGTGCAGACTGCTCTGCCACTTGGGCCACATGATCTAATGGTGCTTAAAGTAGCAATGGCAGATAAAGATGCATCTTTGAAGCCTTTGGCAGCCCTTTTATGTGAGTCACAGCACAAGCTTTCAGGCTTTTGGAGTAAAGTCTTGTCATCCTTTATGGATAATTATTCTCCTTGAGAAGCTTGCTTGCTGATAGATCTTAGTAGAGACTGGATGCTTACATGTGGCTCATCAAGGTACCATGTGACCTGCCCATCATGAACTGCATGTTGTCTGACTCACAGAACCATGAAGTTGGGTGTGCACGCAGCACACTGTATCATCAAATGGAGCTAGTATATAGATCAGGCTTGAGCTGGCCCTGAAGACACAAGAAGGTACATGAGGAAATGACCCAAAGTGTTTGACTTCCACTCTTACATTATTCTCCTGCAGCTCACATTTTTGGCCTTGTGGAGAGTTCCCTAAAATCAGTTGGCTAAATAAGAGAAAATGTGTGCATGATTTACAGATAGTTCTGCACAGTATTCAAGCACCACAATACACAAGATCAGTGCAGTCCCTTCCTTAGTGGTAAAAGGAAATCCTTCCATAAAGCAAAACTCTGAGGAGTGAACCTGTTGCTCATTTTGCTTGGAAAGAGAATGGCCAGATGTACATTTACATACCAATTCATGGACTGTGACCATGGTTTGGCTGGATAGGTAGGGACTTGGAAGGAATATGATTGGAAAAGGAGTCTTTAGAAGAGGTATATAGATAGACCTCTCTAAATGGGTTAAAAAAAAAACATGAAAATGCTTGTGTCCTATGTGAATACTTAGCAACTGGTGGATTTAATAATCAAGAGGACAGGCTTACATATTCTGTGGATACTAGTCAGCCTTTTCCCCAGCCCCTTGAGTCATCACCCAAAGGACCCATGAACAAAGTGGCCATGGTAGCAGGGATGGAGGTTATGACTGGGCTCAGCAACATTGATTTCCACTCACCAACACTGACCTGGCTATAGTCACTGCCAATGCCTACTTTGTCAACAGCAGATACCAAAACCAATTCCCCAGTATGGCACCAATCTAAGGTGGTCAGCCAGCTACCTCTTGGCAGGTTAATTCACTGGACCACTTCCATCATGGAATGGACAGTGTTTTGTTCTCACTGAAATAGATACTTAATCTATATATGGATTTGCCTTTCCTTTAAGCAATGCTTCTACCAAAACTACCATCTGTAGACCTACTGAATGCCTTATCCACTGGCATCATATAAGGATTGCAGTTAGCATGGCCTCTGATCAAGGAACTCGTTTCACACCAAATGAAGTGTAGTAAAAGGCCCTTACTCATGAAATTCACTGGTCTTACCATGTTCTCCATCATCCTAAAACAGGTGGCTTGATAGAACAATGGAATGGCCTTTTGAAGAGAGTCAGGTATAGCACAAGGTGGTGGCAGTACTTGTAGGGTTGGGGCAGTGTTCTCTGGGAGGATGTATATGCTCTAATTCAGCATCCAATATATGGTGCTGTTTCTCCCATAGAGTTGATGAACCCAGGAATCAAGAGTTGGAAATTAAATCGATACCATTCACTATTGCACCTCTTGACTCATAGCAAAATGTTTACCTCGTATCCTGACTTTGTGCTCTGCTAGTCTAGAAGGTTTAGTTCCAAAATTAGGAATGCTTCCACCAGGAAACACATTAATGATTTCATTGAACTGGAAGTTAAGACTGCCACCCAGCCACTTTGGGCTCCTCATGCCTCTGAATTAACAGGCAAAGAAGGGAGTTACTATCCTGACTGGAGTGATGATCCCAACTACCAAAGAGAAATGGGGCAGCTACTATAAAATGGAGATAAGGAAGTCTGGAGTACACCAGATCCGTTTGGGAAACTCTTGGTACTACCATGCCCTGTGGTTAAAGCCAATAGTGTTCTTTCTCTAGCAACATAATTTGATCTCTTCCTTCAAATTCTTTGCTGAAATATGCACTAAGTATGTAAGGTCAGAATCATTATGATGGGGTTTCTCTCTCTGACAGGAGATCCTGTCCTTTCAAAAATTCACAGAGTTCCATCAGGGCCTTAAAGATAAAATTTTACACTCCTTTCATTTGTCTGTTATTTTACTGTTCTGCATCTACCTTTATGTATCTTTTTATGCTTAGAGTCAAAGATCACAAGATTTGATCTTATTTGAATTCTGGGATTGGGAATCAGTCCCTGGTAGATCTCTTATAATGCATTCAGATTCTAAAGAATCCAGCATAAGCAGAACTGCTGTTCAGCTGAAAAGCATAAGTAGGGCTGCCTTAATTGTTGTTGACTGACATCTGTCCTACTGGTTGGTGGCTGAGCCATACAGATTGCTAAACATTTTGAATATCACCCCTGCATATGGGTCTTCACAGTGAAAATATGTACAACTCTATTACATTGAAAGCATAATAGTAGCTCTGTTATTTTGTAAAACACTGAAAACCTCATAGATATCCAATGTCAATTGGCCAGTTATACATAGTATGTATTTCTGAGATACCACCATTTATTACCAAGATCTCTGTATAAATGGTTGAGTGGTATTAATGGCACTGAAATCATTGAAGAGGCTTCCCTCCTGGGCTCGCAGGCCCCTGTGCTTCTAGAGGAAGATAAAATGCAGCCAAGTTGGTTCCACTCTGTGAGCAGAGTGCCCAGGATCATACTACAGTCTCCCTTGGGAGAGCTCTACGACAGCCCAAGGGTACCCAAGGAGAAGTTCTTATGAACACCAGTGACCTTTATTTTTATTGAGTGTCATTTCAGCACCTAACTTGGACAGAGTATTTGAACATAAGCAAGCAGTTACAGAACTGCCATTTGGGTTTACATCTCAAGTGCACTTACACTTCATAAAGGTATCTATTCTATTATCCCAGAATTTTTTTTATTGGATTCCCTTTCTAGTTTTTTAGAAAAAGTAAAGAAGGAAGATGGATAAAATGTGACTAATGTGGGTAATTATTTTACAATTCTCTCCACTACAGTACTCTCAAATTATTTTTTATCGGTTTTCTTTTGGCCCTTTGAGAAACAAATCTCTTCAGCAATTTGAATTTATTGAAAATCTTTAGACATCAGCCAGCCCTTTCTAAAGAGCGAGAGCATCATTACGGTTTTTCTCAAGCAAAGAAGACGTGCTCAATTTTAATTACACAAAGCTTTTGTTGATTTGGCTGACTTAATATCTTAAGCCTTCATTAACTTTGGGAACTCATGATCATCACTGTTCAGACTTGGAGAAGTGGAGGAGACCCAAAGAGTTCAGCTACCAAGGGTGATCATCATTAGAGGAGGGGGAGGTGCTCCAAAGTGACAAAGACATGGATTAAGATAGGGAACCCAGTGGCTTTTCGTCGCTATTGAGAATACTTAGGGTGCTTATTGAAATCAAAGCAGATGTAAGTAATCAGAAAGTAAGAGTTTATTAATAAAGAACTTCTTTCACAGGTGTACTGCCATAATAATGATTTCAGTTAACATCCATTTATCAAGTACATACTGCAGGGCTTCTCAAAGTGTCACTAAGAAATGGAGCCTATGGAGCTACCATGGAACCCCCTTAAAACACACCACCCTCAGTTTATCTGACTTGAAAGTCTGTGTTCTTCCTGTGTTATTTCCTATTTTACTTTCCTTGAATGCCTGGCTTCAATGCAGTGACAATGCCAGATCTTTAACCCACTAAGCCACAAAGGAAATCCTATCTCCCTTTTGTAACACAAGAATCTTGGCCTTACCAATCTGCAGCAAGGAAACATGGTCCCATATTTATATCCTAATTTATACTCTTTCACTTGCCAGATAATTAAGTCCAGGATTTCCCCAGATTTCTCCTCTCCAAGTATTCTCTAGAACTCTCAAATTTGCTTATGACTGTTAATGAATCAGCTCTCCCTACCTGCTGTTGCCTGCTGTTGCCTGCTGGAAGGTTGAGAACTCAGAAATGTTGTTAAGATCAGACTTCACTGTCCTTTGATGCTGAGAAGACCTGGTGTGTTTGTCTTAGATGTCTCCAGCTAAGTGGCTTTACACCTTATATAAGTGGAATTATACAGTATTTGTCCTTTCATGTCTGGCTTATTTCACTTGGCATAATATGTTCAAGGTTTGTGCATGTTGTAGCATGTATCAGAATTGAATTCCTTTTTAAGGCTATATAATATTCCACTATAAGTATATACCATATTCTCTTTATTCATTCATATGCTGATGGACATTTGGGTCATTCCCACCTTTTGGCTATCGTGGAAAATGCTGCTATGAACATTGATGTTCAAGTATCTGAGTTCCTGCTTGTAATTTCTTTGGATATATACCCAGAAGTGGAATTGCTGGATCATATGGTAATTCAGGTTAACTTTTTGAGGAACTGCCCTATCATTTTCTTGAGTGGCTGCCCCATTTTATGTTCCCACCAGCAACACTCAAAGATTCCAGTTTATCCACATCCTCACCAATACTTGCTGTTTTCTGTTTTTGTTTGTCTAAAAATAACTTCCATTTACATTCCAATGAGTGGAAAGTGGTATTTCATTGTAGTTTTTTTTCCTAATGACTAACGTTCCATGGGTCCCAAGCCTATTGACGGTGGTGCCCTTGGTTAGGAATGCTTGTGGCACTCACCAGGCACACCTTATTCTCAACGAGTTCTGCAGACATTTCCCATTGGAACCTCTTTTTATACCTGGGCCAGCCCTACAGTTCTTATGATCACAGGATGTACTTCAGCAAAAACCATCAGGGAACTTCAAGGAACATATTTTTAATTCATAAGTCCTGGAGTTCTTGGAGCACAACCAAGGGGCATAGGGAGTCAGTGAGTAAAAAGAAAGAGAAAGTTCAGCCCTTGGGTTCTGCCTCTATTAAGATGTGAGAGTGAGGTGCGTAGAGTTTCCTGGATTCACTCTTTATCAGCTAATTGAAAGCACAAGAGCAGGAATCAGAGCACCAGAGGAGAGAAGTGGGGTCACTCGAGAGAATAACATAGTTATCTCAATTCCCCGGGGCTTTCCAAAAGGGGACGTTCATGGGTGGGGGAAGCCTAGTTCCTTATCTGGTTGGTTTGCTAGTAACTGTGTCATACAGTTGGCAATATGTTTATTTAGGATGGATGCCTCTTGAAGTAATTGCTTCTGGCAATTGAAAGCTTAATGTCAGGCATTTACACTACACCTAGTGATGCAGAGTATCTGTGCTTATTGACCTGCATATCCCTATCCCTGTCTGTCTGTCTATCTGTCTGTCTATCTATCTATCTATCTATCTATCTATCTATCTATCTATCTATCTATCTATCCATCCATCTATCCATCTACAAGAAATGTCTATTCAAGTCCTTTGCCCATTTTTGAATTGGGTTGTTTGTTTTTAATTGTTGTTGTTGAATAATTTACATTCTTAACAAGTTCCCACATGATGATGATCTGAGAATCACACTTTGAAAAACTATTGCTTTAGATTATATATGTCAAATGATGGAATGCCAGGCTTATTTGTGACTTATAAGACAAGCAAAATTTACTTGGTGTATAGTTTTAATCACTTCTTAGGTACCAGACTTTTGATAACTGATCATCTGTGGCTTTCTTGGGATTTTGCTATACTACCTTGTTCCCCATGCAGCAACACTGAAAGTCAAGGTAACCTTTGAGATTGAAAAATCCCAGTACTATGTCACCCAACACCTTCAACCCCCCCCCAGAGATTGTATCTGGATGTTATAATGTTCTGTAAATATACATTTACTAAAGCTGGACCTGAAAAAATGTTATTACTGACCTGAAGATTTTGGAAACATGTTTACATATCATCATGAAGCCTCAAAACTCTTGATGAGTTGGAATCATTTTATACGTGTGTTTTTTTCTTTCTTTAAGAATAATTATCTTAAAGAACTCTGCTTATTAGACTGAGTTAGAGGAATTATCATTGGCCATGTGAATATGTAATTACCATGATTTATTTGCCAAGTACTGAACATAAGTAAATTTCCACAGTTTTATTGAATTTGAGAAGTTAATTAGTATGACTATTAAGCAAAACCCAGACATAATTATACATGAAATATTTCCTTATAATTCTAATAAATTGATTTCAAAACCTATTAGGCTTGAAATTTCATTCAACGTGCCTACACATTTTTTTCCCTTTGGTTAATGGATCTCTATACTTATCCTTCTCACTAGAAATATTCTAGGTCTACTTAAAAGATTTCAGTATTTCTTGCTGGATGTACATAATTGGGTTTGTTTTCTGTGAAAATCTGTGGAAATGTCCTTTGGAGTTAATGGAAAAGTGTAATTTTCCTTTTTATTGTTTCTTGGTATTTTTGTAGCACTTCTTATATCCAGAGTACTGTGTAATCACTATTTCCTCTTGAGCTGTTTTTATGTTATTCATTATAATGTCCTTTTCTTACAATATGTGATTTACTTGTGTTATTGCCTTTCCATGTAGTTCAAGGGAGAAAGGGAATAAGAAGGGCTCTTGTAATACATTGGGTTAGGCGTCCCCAAGATCACCTCCAGGTTTGATTATTTACTAGGAAGACTCATGGAACACAATGTTTATTCATACTCACAAGTATGATTTATTACAGCAAAGGATGCAAAGCACAATCAGCAAAGGGAAAAGGAATATGGGATAAAGTCTGGGGGAAATCAGGTGGTAGATTCCAAGGGTTCCCTCACAGTGGAGTTGCAGAGTATGTGTCTAATTACCCCAACAGCAAGTTGGGATGGCATTTGCAGAATGCTGTCTGCCAGGGGAGCTCATTAGAGACTCCACGCCCACGGTTTTTATTGAGAGCTGATCACAGAGGTAACCTCTGCCTGGCACGAACCATATTCCAGACTCCCAGAAGTATTCAGGTTGTAATGGTTATCTTCCGGTGTGTCTAGCCTGCTGGCCCACCCTGTGGATTGTGGACTTGCCAGCCTCCCCATAATCGAGGGAACAAATTCCTTAAAATCTCTCCCCTCTCCCCCCATCTCTATCTCATAATGTAAAAATAGCACAGGGAATGCTGTAGCTTGTTTATGGTTTTATATGTAACAAGAATGTTCCTCCAACATTGTGGACACCAGACCCCCCCCCCCCGGTTTATAAACAAGGTAGACATGCACAAGGATCCATCAAAGAGACAAGGAGACCCTTCCAATCTATCTCAACCTTAGACTGCATTACCCAGGTAACGAAGTTAGTGTCAAGAAAATGTTGATCCATCTTTGTAGTCCTCAGATCTATGCTGCTTGTGGTTTCTGTCCTATGATTTTTCAGCAGATACCATAACTTTCTCTTTTAACTTCTCAGGAAATGCCATGCTTGAATGTGCCCTGAGACATCAAGCATGACAAGAACTAGCGCCCAAGAACTCATCTGAATAAAAATGGTCTGACAGTAGGTGCTCCTGGGGCTCACCCCTCTCCTGCAAGCCATCAACAGGGAAGATGCTCCCAGGATGGAGAGATGGTAACTTTCCAGGCATAACTGCTATTTTTAGAATCTGTACTTGTTTACTCAGTAGGTCCAGATAAAGGGCAGACATGGAAAACATGGGGAAAACACACGTTTTAATTCTTTGCCATCTCAGGCTTTCATTTTTTTCTCATTATTTTGACAATGTCTTGTCTAGACTCCTGTGTCTTCTCTCCCTTCCCCATTTTCAATTTATTTCATATCTTGGTATAAGATTTTTTCCCATAAACATGAATCTGGTCATATTGTCTCAATGAGCCCCAACTCAGTCTCCACAGTCTACTAAATAAATTCTCAAGTTCTTGGCATTGCATTAAGAGAATGTCAAAGTGTGATCTAAATTTATGGTCTCAGCCTCATTTCTAGTCACCTCCCTATCAAGGGTGAGTCAGTCATTTCCCCTTTGACTCTCTAAATCTAAGAATTCATCAGATTTTAGAAGTTTCTGCTGCGGCCCCAATGGTCAGGGCTCAGGTTTGATGATCCCCAGCCTGGCACAATAGGTTAAATGATCCTATGTTGCTGTACCTGCAGCAACTGATCCCTGGCCTGGGAATTCCATATGCCTTGGAGGCGGCCAAATAAAGAAAAAAAAACCAAAAAGATTCATCTGCTAAAAAAAAAAAAGAATTCATAAAATTCTGTGGTTTTCTAAGATCCACTATCAGTAAGATGCATTTTTTTTTCAAGGAAACTTTGTATTGAAATATACACAGAAATGCACAAATCTTAAGTGTGTAGCTTGATTAATTTTCAAAACAAACATACCATCACAAATCAAGAAATAGACCATCACCAGTACCCGTTAGTCTCTTGAGACCCTCTCTCATTCACTCCCTGCCCTCTGCTTTCTATCACCTGTAGTTAGTTCCTCCAGTCTTCAAATCTATGTAAATGTGTGTTCTCTTTTGTATCCAGCTTCTTTTGCTCAACATACATTTATGAGGTTTATCTGTGTTAGTGTGTGTAACAATAGTTGGTTTATTCTTATTGCTCTGCCATCTTATTTTGATGTACATTAGGTTGTTTTCATTTGGGGGCTATTAGAAATACCTCTACTCTCAATATTCTTCTGTATGTGTTTGGCAACTGCATGTATGCATTACAGTTGGATGTATACCCAGGAATAAGACTCCTGGGCCATAGGGTATGTATATTCCGAGCTTTAGTAGATACTGCTAAGCAGTTTACTCAAGTGGTTGTGCTAATTTATATTCCCAGAAGCAATGAATGAGTGTTCATCTACATTCTCAGCAATGCTTCATGTTAGCTGTTTTGGTGGATGGGTAGTGCTATCCCATTTGTGTGTGTGTGTGTTTATTATTCAAATGAATTTATCACATCTATAGTTGTATAATGATCATAACAATCCAATTTCACAGGATTTCCATCCCATAACCCAAGCACATCCCCCCACCCCCCAAACTGTCTCCTCCAGAGACCATAAGTTTTTCAGTGTCTGTGAGTCAGTGTCTATTCTGCAAAGAAGTTCATTCTGTCCTTTTCTCAGATTCCACATGTCAGTGAAAGCATTTGATGTTGGTGTCTCATTGTATGGCTGACTTCACTTAGCATGATAATTTCTAGGTCCATCCATGTTGCTAAAAATGCCAGTATGTCTTTCCTTTTAATGGCTGAGTAATACTCCATTGTATATATGTACCACATCTTCTGGATCCACTCCTCTGTCGATGGACCTTTAGGTTGTTTCCATGTCTTGGCTATTGCAAATAGTGCTGCAATGAACATCAGAGTACATGTGTCTTTTTGAGTCGTGGTTTTCTCTGGATAGATGCCCAGGAGTGGGATTGCTGGATCAAATGGTAGTTCTATTTTGAGTTTTCTGAGGCATCTCCATACTGTTTTCCACAGTGGTTGCACCAATTTACAGTCCCACCAACAGTATAAGAGGGATCCTTTTTCTCCACACCCTCTCCAGCACTTATTGTTTGTAGACTTTGGATGATGGCCTTTCTGGCTGGTGTAAGGTGATAGCTCATGGTGGTTTGGATTTTCATTTCTCTAATAATGAGTGATGTTGAACTTCTTTTCATGTGTTTTTTGGCCATCTACATATCTTCTTTGGAGAACTGTCTATGTAGATCTTCTGCCCATTTTTTGATAGGGTTGTTTGTTTTTTTGGCATGGAGCTGCAGAAGGTGTTTATAAATTTTGGAGATGAATCCCTTGTCAGTTGATTCACTTGCAAAGATTTTCTCCCATTCTGTGGGTTGTCTTTTCGTTTTGTTTAGGGTTTCCTTTGCTGTGCAGAAACTTTGAAGTTTGATTAGGTCCCATTTGCTTATTTTTGTTTTTATTGTCAATACTCTGATAGGTGGATCTGAGAAGATGTTGCTGTCATTTATGTCAGAGAGTGTTTGGCCTGTTTTCCTCTAAGAGTTTTATAGTGTCTGGTCTTATATCTAGGTCTTTAATCCATTTTGAGTTTATTTTTGTGTATGGTGTTAGGAAGTGTTCTAATTTCATTCTTTTCCATGTGGCTGTCTAGTTTTCCCAGCACCACTTATTGAATAAGCTAACCTTTCTCCATTGTATATTCTTGCCTCCTTTGTCATAGATTAGTTGGCTGTAGGTGTGTGGGTTTAATTCTGGGCTTTCTATCCTGTTCCACTGATCTATATTTCTGTCTTTGTGCCAGTGCCATACAATTTTGATGATTGTTTCTTTGCAGTATTGTCTGAAGTCCAGGAGCCTGATTCCTCCAGCTCTGTTTTTCTTTTTGAGGATGTCTTTGGCTATTCTGGGTCTTTTGTGCTTCCAAACAGACTTTTTTTGGGGGGGGGGAATCATTTTCTTTTTTTAAAAAATTTTTTTTTTGGTCTTTTGTCTTTTTAGGGCTGTACCCGCAGCAGATGGTGGCTCCCAGGCTAGGGGTCAAATTGGAGCTACAGCTGCCGACCTACACCATAGCCACACCAACGCCAGTTCCAAGCCTCATCTTTGACCTATACCACAGCTCATGGCAACACCTGATCCTTAACCCACTGAGCGAGGCCAGGGATAGACTCCACATCCTCATGGATACTAGTTGCTTCTGTTAACCACAAAGCCATGATGGGAACTCCTAAATTTTTTAAAATTATAGTTAATTTACAATGTTCTGTCAATTTCTGCTGTATAGCAAGTGACTCAGTTATATATATATATATAACACACGGTGGATATAGTTCTATATATATTGGATATAGTTGGATATCATTTGGATATAGTTCCCATATGATCCAGCAATCCACTGCTGGGCATATATCCAGACAAAACCACAATTTGAAAAGATATATGCACCTGTATGTTCATAGCAGCACTATTCACAATAGCCAGGTTATGAAAACAACTTAAATGTCCATTGACAGATGAATGGATTAAGAAGATGTGGTACATATACACAATGGAATACTACTAAGCTACAAAAAAGACCAAAACAATGCCATTTGCAGGAACATGGATGCAAATAGAGATTCTCATATTAGGTGAAAAGCCATATGATATCATATATGTGGAATCTAAAATATGGCACAAATGACCCTATCTACAGAATTTAAACAGACTCACAGAGAACAGAACTGTGATTGCCAAAGAGGAGGAGGAAGACAGTGGGATGGTCTGGAAGTTTGGGGTTAGTAGATGCAAACTGTTACATTCAGAATGGATAAGCAATGAGATCCTGCTATAGACAGGGAATGATGTCATTGTGGTTTTAATTTGTGTTCCTTGGTGACTATTGATGTTGAGAAACTTTTTATACATTGACAGCCTGTTTTGATTTTTTTTTTTTTAATTTAGGGCTACACATGCGACATATGGAAGTTCCCAGGCTAGGGGTACAATCGGAGCTATAGCTGATGGTCTATGACACAGGACACAGCCACAGCAATGCCAGATCCAAGCTGCTTCTGCAACCTATGCCTCAGTTTATAGCAATGCTGGATCCTTAATCCACTGAGTGAAGTCAGGGATTGAACCTGAATCCTCATGAATACTAACTAGTCAGGTTCTTTATCTACTGAGCCACAGTAAGAACTCCTTGATTTTTGTTTTCTGTGAAGTGTACATTCAAGTCCTTTGCTCATTTTTTTTTTTCTATTGATTTCAGGAGTTATTTATATATTATGAATTACGTATCCTAGATATAGGAAATTTTATACACATACTCACACAAGTGTGTATATTTATCCCATTCTGTGTTTTGCCTTCTCACACTCAGTGTTATTTTTTGATGGACACAAGTTCTTAATTTTAATGAATTCCAATAAATTCATTTATTTTCTTTATGGTGAATGTTTTTTTGTATCTTGTTGAGAAGTCTGCTTGCTCAAAGTTTATGAAGATATTAGAAGCACTATTGTTTCACCTTTTACATTTAAATCTGAAATTGTTTAGACTTAATTTATTTTAAATATGATGTGAAGCTGGAATCATAATATGATTTTTCCATATGGATATCCAGTTGATCCAGTTTATTGAAAAATCTATCATTTCCCCCATTGCACTGCAGTGTTACCTTTGTTATAAATCAGGGAGGTGTATTTGTTGTGAATCTATTTCTGGATTTTCTATTCATTTTGATGAATCTATTTATCTATCCTTATGCTAATACCACAGTGTCTTAATTACTACAGCTTTTTAGTAAGTTTTGGTATTTAGTAGTGTTAAGTCCTCCAGGTTTGTTCTTCAAGGTTGTCTTGGCTATAGCATATTATTTACATTTTCTTGTAAACTTTAGAGTTAATTTGTCAATTTTCACAGAAACAAGCCTTCTGGGATTTTGATTGGTATTTCATTGTATCTGCATATATATTTGTGTGAAAATGTCTATTTTTATATCAAATTTTCCAACTGGTTTATTCATTTACTTAGGACTGCTTTAATTTTTGTAGAAGTGCTTTACAGTTTTCTGTAAGAGGTCTTGACCAGCATATTGTTTAGGACTTTAGCATTGATGCTCATGAGAGATACGTTCTGTAGTTTTCCTTTCTCGTAATGTCATTGTTAGGTCAGGCTGGCCTCGTAAAATGAGTTGGGAAAGGTTTCTGCTCTTGTATTCTGTGGAAGATTTTGTTAAGACTGGTGTTATTTTGTCTTTAAATAAGTTTGAATGAATTTACTAGTGAGGCCATCTAGCCCTGGTGTTTTCTTTGTGAGAGAGTTTTAAATTGTAAAACTTATTTGTAAAACAATTTATTTACTACATAGATGTTTAAAATTTTTAATTTATTTTTCTGTCAGTTTATTAAATTGTGGGGGGTTTTGGACGTGTATATTTTGTCTAAATTGTCGGTGTGTTGGCATAATGTTATTCACAGTACCATCAGTTTTTAGCATGTTTATTCTAAAATGTCCGTTTGCTATTTCCAGTATTGACTATTTATTACTTATCTCTCTTTTTCTTATTAATTGTGCTCAATATCTATCACATTTAACTGTCTTTTCAAAGGACCAACTTTGGACATTGATTTTCTTGTTTTATATTTTCTATTTCATTAATCTCCCCTCTTTGTTATTCCTTTTTTCCCCCCACTGTACAGCAAGGGGATCAAGTTATCCTTACATGTATACATTTTTCCCCCCACCCTTTGTTCTGTTGCAATATGAGTATCTAGACATAGTTCTCAATGCTACTCAGCAGGATCTCCTTGTAAATCTATTCTAAGTTGTGTCTGATAAGCCCAAGCTCCTGATCCCTCCCACTCCCATCAGGCAGCCACAAGTCTTTTCTCCAAGTCCATGATTTTCTTTTCTGAGGAGATGTTCATTTGTGCTGGATATTAGATTCCAGTAATAAGTGATATCATATGGTATTTGTCTTTGTCTTTCTGGCTCATTTCACTCAGTATGAGAGTCTCTAGTTCCATCCATGTTGCTGCAAATGGCATTATGTCATTCCTTTTTATGGCTGAGTAGTATTCCATTGTATATATATACCACATCTTCCGAATCCAATCATCTGTCGATGGACATTTGGGTTGTTTCCATGTCCTGGCTATTGTGAATAGTGCTGCAATGAACATGTGGGTGCACGTGTCTCTTTTAAGTAGAGTTTTGTCCGGATAGATGCCCAAGAGTGGGATTGCGGGGTCATATGGAAGTTCTATGTATAGATTTCTAAGGTATCTCCAAACTGTTCTCCATAGTGGCTGTACCAGTTTACATTCCCACCAACAGTGCAGGAGGGTTCCCTTTTCTCCACACCCTTTGCAGCACTTGCTATTTGTGGATTTATTAATGATGGCCATTCTGACTGGTGTGAGGTGGTATCTCATGGTAGTTTTGATTTGCATTTCTCTTATAATCAACGATGTTGAGCATTTTTTTCATGTGTTTGCTGGCCATCTGTATATATTCCTTGTTATTCCTTTTTTTAAACATTATTTGAATTTAATTTACTGTGTTTTAAAATATTGCATGTGATGGATACAAGGTAGATAGGCATTTTAAAACTTTTTAATTTAATTTTGTAGTATTGGTTTTTTTTTGTCTTTTTTGTTGTTATTGTTGTTGTTGTTGTTGTTGCTATTTCTTGGGCCGCTCCCGCGGCATATGGAGGTTCCCAGGCTAGGGGTTGAATCGGAGCTGTAGCCACTGGCCTACGCCAGAGCCACAGCAACGCGGGATCCGAGCCGCGTCTGCAACCTACACCACAGCTCCTGGCAACGCCGGATCGTTAACCCACTGAGGAAGGGCAGGGACCAAACCCGCAACCTCATGGTTCCTAGTCGGATTCGTTAACCACTGCGCCACGACGGGAATTCCTAATTTTGTAGTATTGTTGATTTACAACGTTGTGTTAGTTTCAGGTGTACAGCAAAGTGAATCAGTCATGCATATAGGTATATCCATTCTTTTTTCCCATATAGGTTATTACAAACTATTGAGTAAATTTTCCTGTGTTATACAGTAGGTTCTCTTCAATCATCTATTTTATACAGTAGTGTGTATATGTAATCCTCATCCTCCCAATTCATCCCTCCTCCCAACGGTTTCACCTATGGTAACCATAAGATTGGTTTTAAAATCTGTGAGTTTGTTTCTGTTTTATAAATAAAAGCAGATATTGTATCATTGTTATTAGATTCCACATATGAGTGATAGCATATGATATTTGTCGTTCTCTGTCTGACTTAGGGAAGATATGCATTTAAAATGCTTTCTCTGTGGTAGTTTAAAAAACTATCTGTGGTGATGGTTTTCATTATACCTTTTACCTCTCTGTCCATTGTATTTTGGGGAACCCAAAGCACATGTTTTCAAAAGATGGTCCCCTCACAAACTAGGGATATAATTCGTTAGTATGAAAACCTTATTTTTTTCAAGACAGTTTCTATGGTGTAGAGCTGTGGCCATAATTATAATTGTTAGTGTAATAACTTAAAATGTTGCCCAGTGGTCTGGATTGTGGAAATCATCTCTCACATAACCAACTTATTACATAGTAGGAAGTGACTTATACAAAGAAGAATTGACTACTGGGCAGTGGCCTTGGGCAATATGTCATTTTTCATCTCCTTTTGAGATTTAGCTATCAGTAGGACTGTATTAGTTTCCTAAGCCTGCTGTGACAATGTACCACAAACTGGGTGGCTTACTGAAATTTATTGTCTCACAGTTCTGGAGGCTAGAAACCTGAAATCAAGATCCTCTGTGGAGTTCCCGTCATGGCTCAGTTGTTGACGAATCCGACTAGGAACCATGAGGTTGCAGGTTTGATCCCTGGCCTTGCTCAGAGGGTTAAGGATCCGGTGTTGCTGTGAGCTGTGGTGTAGGTCGCAGACATGGCTTGGATCCCCCGTTGCTGTGGCTCTGGTGTAGGCCAGCAGCTACAGCTCCGATTCGACCCCTAGCCTGGGAACCTCCATATGCTGTGGGAGTGGCCCAAGAAATGGCAAAAAGACAAAAAAAAAAAAAAGAAAAGAAAAAAAAGATGCTCTGAAGCCTATAAGGGTAGGATCCCTCCTTGCCTCTCCCTAGCTTCTGGTGCTTTGGTTTGCTGGTTATCTGTGGTATTCCTTGGCTTGTAGATGAGTAACTCCAATCTTCAGTTTTCTCATGGCCCTCTTTCCTCTTTGCATATCTGTCTCTATATTCAAACTTCCCCTTTTTTGTAAGGACACCAGTCACTTTGGACTAGAGGCCACCCTAATGACCTCATTTTAACTCATTTTAACCTGATTACCTCTTCAAAGAAGTCTGTTTCCAAATAAGGTCATATTCTGAGGTCCTGGAGGCTAGGACTCCAACATATCTTTTTGGAGTGATGCAATTCAACCTACAACAAGAACAATTCCAGTGCTTGTTGGGAAGGCTCCACAGGCAATGGAAAAGGGCAGGAAAAAATCCCATAAACAGGTAGGTAAAGCACTCCCCTTGAACATGGAGACATACTGTTCCAGTGATTGAAGTGCTGCGCTATAGACTCACCAGCCAGCCTTCTTGGGCAATACTATTTCCAGCATTTGGTTCTATTTGTTTTAGTCCTTGGGGTAAACATCTAAACACATGTAGCTTCCATAAGAACAAACACATGTGGTCCCAGGACTAAGGTTAGCATTGTGAGGAATGCTTAGGAAACCTGGCTTAGCACTGTGAGGACAAATTATATTAACTGCTGTCAAACCCATGCGTATTCAACCAAATCTGTATTTTCAAGGTGGCAGTCACCTTAGGAAAAAGCAGTTTTTTAGAAAATAATCTGAAGCTAATGCATGCACTTCTAGACTATGTTGAAGCTCCTCTCTGCCACCTCTTACATTTCAGGAACTTAATACCTGCTCTGCTCCTGAGATTCTCTGTGGTTGTCTTCAATGTTTCTTTCTAAATTGCACTTCAGCAGTATCACCCTCTAGGCAGCATCAATAGATTTTTAAGACCAGAAACCAAAGGGGCAAATGAACTACTAAGAATAGCTACATTCCTGGGTCAGTTAAATCCAACTTGACATCCTTAGTGCATCTGTAATTTGATAATAATGATGATCTACCTCATAGCAATGTTGTGAGAAATAACAAATTAATGATTGCAAAGCACTCTGAAAATAGAAAGTGCCCAATAAAAGCTTATAATTATTAATGCTAGTCATTTGCAAGTGATCTAGAAATTACTGTTAAGTTATTGTATACATCTTGTCATCCATTCTTTTCTTGTAATTTTTGGACTTCCAGCCCTAGGACTCTGAAAATAGAAAGTGCCCAATAAAAGCTTATAGTTATTAATGGTAATCATTTGCAAGTGATCTAGAAATTACTGTTAAGTTATTGTATACATCTTGTCATCCATTCTTTTCTTGTACTTTTCGGACTTCCAACCCTAGGTTCTGTGTTGAGAGAGATTATATGTTGCTACACTGCAGCCCTCAGGAGTCTTCTAAGTAGAAACTTAGAAGCAGCACTGTCCCAGCATCTCTTACCTCTATGATTTTCTCTTCCTCATGGTTGAAACTGGAGATAAATTCTTGACATTTATTCATTCACTTATTCATTCATTTACCCATTCATCTACCCAACTGTTATTTATTGAATATCACAGGTATAAAACTGGGTTCTGGGAATACAAAGGTGAAGAAATAAACATGGTACCTATTCCCCTGGAGTTTATAGTTTTTTAGAGGTAAAAATAAAATAACCTGGCAATTGTAAAGAATATACAGTGTACTAGGATGGGAATAGCAGGGGATGCTAGGAAGGGGCAAAAGACCCCACACTAGGAGCATAAATATATAGCCTGGGACTGGATTGATAGGGTATTGGGGTTTTTTGTTTGTTTGTTTGTTTGTTTTTGCTATTTTAGGGCTGCACCCTTGGCATATGGAGGTTCCCAGGCTAGGGGTCGAATTGGAGATGTAGCCGCCAGCCTACGCCACAGCCACAGGAATGCGGGATCTGAGCCGCGTCTTCGACCTACACCACAGCTCATGGCAATGCTGGATCCTTAACCCTCTGAGCAAGGCCATAGATCAGACCTGCATCCTCATGGATCCTAGTCGGGTTCCTTAAGCACTGAGCTGTGAAGGGAACTCCCGATAGAATATTGTTGAGTTGAAACACCACGTCTCTCCCTTAAGGGTCATCCCGTTCCCTTCCATAACACTTTGCTGAAGGAACTGTACTTATGGACAAACTTCCCTCACCACCTTATTTCTCTAGGTAACAGTTTGTCAGTGTCCTTTATCCTTCCTCTCTCTAAAAAGTGAACAGGGAGTTCCTGCTGTGGCACAGTTGAAATGAATCCAACTAGAAACCATGAGGTTTTGGGTTAGATCCCTGGCCTCACTCAGTGGGTTATGGATCTGGCATTGCTGTGAGCTGTGATGTAGGTCACAGACATGGCTCAGATCCCATATTGCTGTGGCTGTGGTGTAGGCCAGCAGCTGTAGCTCCAATTCAACCCCAAGCCTGGAAACCTCCATATACTGTGGGTGTGGCCCTACAAAGAAAAAAAAAAAAGTGAACAGAAGAGGCAGATTTTTACCAAACCCAGGAGGGCTTACCCTATCTCCCCAGCTCTCCAGAGGTTAGAATGAATCTCTCATAACCAGCCACCAGAAAGATGTGCAATATTCTGTTAGGTTTCCATGGCTGTTGTACCTTGAACATTATCTGTGAAAAATAAGAGCCTCTCCTGCAAGTTCAGCTTTATCCCAGGACCAACAATGGCCCTAGCTGGAGGAATATCCTATTCAGGACTTGAGGTTTTTAATCCTTCTACCCTCAATGCCTCCATATCCTGGTATCCTGGTCTCTCCTCCTTCCTGTGTCTGGGTAGGTTAAGGTCATAATTGATATCCCAGTTCCTCAGAGGCAAGATGTATCTCTTTTTCTCTATACACTGGCTTTTTCATCTTATACCCTAGCCCATCTTTGCGACTGGGAAATCCCACAACCCACCTCCCTAGTGACTGAGACCCCAGTCACAACACCAGCTGTGGGTTGCCATCCCACAACTGGGAGCTCAGCAATGGCTCTTTCTGTCCTTTCCTGACACACGGGCTTGGACCCCAGGTTTGTCTGGAGTCAATTATTAGTAGCACTTAAATCTGGCCTATTCACTCCTCCTTGCCCTCTCTGCCTTCCACAGTTATTTACTGGGTCCCTCCTCTGATCTCCATGCAGCTTTTTACCCTGGGGATACAAAAGTTTAAACTAATGCTCAGAGTTCCCTATACAGCTTTCTTTAGAGTCACCAAACACTAGGAGAACCCATGAAGCTTCTCAGCCTGCCAGGGTGAGAGACATTTAAAAATAAGGCCAGGTGAGGCCAGGGCTTGAAGCTATGATTTCAAAAAGTGCCTGCTCCCTGGGTACTCACCAGAGCAGCAGGCCACTGCCTCCAACCAGCTCGGATCTCTCTGTTCTGATTGGAGCTCATTCTCTCAGCTTTGCTCAGCCATCGTCTTTCTCTTATGAGCACAGTCTGACCCAGTAAACAGCTATTCTTTCTGCTCAACACATCCTCTAATTCCTGTAATTGTTCCTGGACTCTGTAATAGGCTTTGTAACTATGAATATTTTTTTCTGGTCTTGATTTTCTCAAGGGCCCAAGAAAAGTACTTCACTCTGTGATTTCTTGGCTTTGACCTGTTGAGCAGAAGTTTTAGGAGTTTAGTCAGGTACATGGATCCCAGCACCCATGGATCCAGATCCCTACCTGGACTCCTAGCCTGCTCTACCAGCTGAGAGAGGTAGAGCATTCTCCTGCTACTGCTGGAGCGTGGTTTAGCAGAAACGGGAGGGTGCAATGATTGCTTGCTTGAGAGTTGCTTCAAGTGGTAGAAAGGACATGCCTGGGGCCAACCATTTGGAACCCGGCGCCACCACCTAGAATCTGTGTGATCTTGGACAAATGACTTAACATCTATGAACCTCAAATTCTCCTCCGTAATTCAGGGAGGCAGAATCTATACACCTGTTGTGAATATGAAATAGGACAGTAAATGCAAGGTACAAGCACAAAGCCTGGCATAGAGTAAGTGCTCAAAAATGTTGGTTCCTTCATAATGTTCATAGCTGCTGCTTCAAATCTGTCACATCAACTGAATCTCTCAAATCTCCATAAGTTTCATTTTTTGTTTTCTTCAAACATCATCATCATTACACACGTTTCTAAACCAGACACAGGAAAAGACACGATGGGTTAAAATCAACCAAGATTAGCAAGCTCAAGGAAAGGGTATAGTTTTATGTATATTCTTTAATTCAGATCACTCAGAATAATGTCACCTCATCATGCTTTGTAAATATCTGTTTGTTATATAGATAAATGTGTATAATAAGTATATAATAAATACAAAGAATAGAATACTCTGTACCATGGCTTGTATAATTTAGGAATCAACTTCTAGATCTAGGTCAGACTTGTCCCACATTGCCTATTTTCTAAACTCCAGGATTTGGAGAGAATCAATTTTTTTTTAAAGTGATTGTTAAGGAAGCTTGTAAGGCTATAGTTTAGCACAATTATGATGCTATATTCTAGGACTGCTACCCTGGCAGTCCTATGACCCCTAAGGACAAATTAATTTCAAGTGAATGAAGAAGAATTGTAATTATTACCTTCTGTAGGGCCAAGGAGTGCTTGTTAGGAACAAAGTGTGTGATCGAATGCTAATGATGGTTCTGCAGGCTGAGCATTTCTGAATACTTTAGGTACATACATAGCTCTTGGTGGATATAACTTGGTTTCTTGCAAAATTTGCTCCTTGGGGAAGTATAAAAGAAAAGTATGTATTTTTTTAGGTCTGTTGTTCGGAGAAAAATGCCACTGCTTACAGATGATGAGGAATAAAGTAGGAGAGGGTGATGACTATATCACAAGTGTTTATCTCCATTTTATCATTCTCCAGGTTGGCTTTAGTACAAGCGGTTAATCCGTCCCGTTGGATCTCCATTTTGTCATTCTCTGTTGGGGATAACACATGTGCATCTGAGCATCATTATAGAACACAGTTGCTATTAATCAAGTACATTGCAATGGTTTTTTTTGCAATAGAAGTCTTCAGGTGACATAGCAAGAATATGGTGAGTTCCTTTTCAGTTGTCACCAAAGGAAGACAGTACCTTTGAAAAACTCAATTTTTCTAGACAGAGCTGGGACTCTGTGCCTCCTTCAAGTACCCTGAGGTTAAGTAGGATAATGTTTCTTGGAAATGCATGTAGTGAAATATTGTAATAAAACAATCATTATACTCTGGATTTGTAAAATTTAAAAAGAACTTTTAGATGCTTTCATGTGTTTTCTTTCTTTTTTTTTTTTAAATCCTTAGGAATATTTTCTACCTATGCCTCTGTACGTTAGCATAAAAATTATATGATCCTATGGGATTATTCACTCTAAGGTTTTGCTCTACTGAGAGGAACAGCCCTTTTGAATGCTTAGCCATGGACCCGGAATCTGTAATTCATAGATTTTAATAAATTCCCAGACAGCGTCTTGCTTCAGGTAGATGTAGTACTTTCACCTTCCTGGACTTTCACTTGTCTCTGCAAGAAAAGAAGGCTGATATAGAAGAAGCCATTGAATTGCTTGGCTAGCAATGTTACCTGTGCAACGTGACATTCAGTGCCCCAAGAGTCCTACATGGGCTTCCAACCAGGTTGTGAGGGAGGTTGCCGGTGATGGTTTGCAAAAGGTGCTGGAGGATATAATCACCAAGGATCCACCTAACTTTGCCTTCCATATCTGCACTTGGGTGCTCCAGACTCCTCCATTTGTCTCTAGCCTGAGTTAGGAGTAGACATCCGGGATTCTCTGTTACTTTGGTGGAAACAGCCACCGAGGTAGTGCCCCTGTAGACTCAGGCATTCATTAAGTTATGCCCTGGGCAGGTGCCCGTGTGATTCATTGGAATGGCTGCTTTGCCCTGAGATCTTTAACACACCAAGATTTGCAGTCATCTCTGAGACTGCAAGGCCATGTCCAGTCACTCATGAGATCTCATCGGATCTGTTTTCCCAACCTCTTTTCTTCATCCCGTTGTCTCATTCTTTACTCCTTTGAAAGTGAGGCTTCAAAAAAATGCTCATCTCAAAAAGAAATCAATGAAATGACCTAATAAATTCACAATTTCACACCCAAATGGCTACACAATTTTGCATGTTTTTGAAAGCTAATTATATTTGTATGTGTCAAGAAAAAATCTCTCAGACATACAGAATAAAGTCTCCTATATTTCTCATTCTTTCTCAACTCCTTCCACCTTTTAGAATATCAAACTAAAGGATTTTAGGATAAAAATAAATGTTCAATGATGCCAAGAATGGATGACACCAACTCACATCTTTAATAGCACGAATTTTCTTTCCTACTCATATCTGTTCTTCTGTTCACATTCACAATATTTTAAGCTTTGGATTTCATTATATTATACCACAGCATTACAGGTCTAATCCTTGCCACTAAATCAGAGTCCTGAACTGATTCAGCAAATTGAAGGGACTCAACATAGGTGGATTTGCTGCTGAATGCCTTTCTTTGATCTAAGGATATGAAGTTAGCATACTTGCCTTTGGATGTCTGCCAGTCTTTACTTGAGAAATCCAAACCGAGATTTCCCCTCTCGACAATGTATACGTTAGGGAGGCTTCCAAACAGCGTCCCCAAAGACAAAGCTGCCGAAGAGATAGTAAACAACATTCAATAAATAGAACCTGTCTCAGCGAATGCCTTCTGGTGTTATATGTTTGATGCAGCACTTGGAAGTTTTCCCAGTCAGTTAATAATTGATGGGCTATTTGAACATACTAAGGCACAAATATACAACGTAAATGGAAAAATTCTTGTTTGTCCTTATTCCCCCAGTCATGGTATTCTAACAGTGTCCTTCAAAAGTAATTCCAGGGTTAAAGAAGACATTAAAAGATAGTTTTTAGTAACCTGATGTACTCTGCATAGCTTCAAGGAACTTCTCGGGGTTAACAATATCAGGTACTTGATTTGATTTGATTTGATCTGTGGTTTTTGTTTTTTTGTTTGTTTGTTTGGTTTTTTTTGCTTTTTTTAGAGCCTCACCCACGGCATATGGAAGTTCCTAGGCAGGGGTCAAATCAGAGCTACATCTGCCTGCGAGCCTACGTCACAGCCACAGCAATGCTGGATCCAAGCTGTGTCTTCAACCTATGCCACAGCTCACGGTGACACCAGATCCCCAACCCACTGAGTGAGGCCAAGGATCGAACCCACATCCTCATGAATACTAGTCGGATTCGTTTCTGCTGCACCACAATGGAAACTCCCGACAATATCAGGTATTTTAAAGTTACTCTACTAAAAGAGAGTGGATGGGAACATTTTTAGAAAAATGATTATTTGTAAAGCAATGTCTCTAATTGAACGGATGAGTGAGAGGATGAATGATTTGGCTTCTATTTTCTTGGCAGAGAGAGAGCTTTTTCCAGTGTTCTGGAAAGTTCAGCCCAAATCTCTCCTTATTCTGGGATGGGGCTGGCCACCACTGGGGAGGCAACAAAGCCTCCCTTTGTTCTGAGGCCAGCCGGACTTTAGCTGTAAGAGCTGACAGGCCCCCAGTGTTCCCATCAGGCATGCAAAGGAAAAGTCTGGTGTGGATTTGTGAGGAGAAGAGCAGGAGAGAGCTGAGTTTTAATTAATCAACAAATTAATTAGATAGGGTACAAGGTAGTTTGCAAAAGTACCTAGCATACAACCATGCAGAAAACGAGCAAGGAAATCAAGAAGAGTGGTGTGTGAAAGAGAAAGGAAATGAAGGGAAGGGTTAGGATGAAACTCGGCAGGAAGTTGGTACCCCAAACAGCCATAAAAGCCCAGGATATATAAAGAGGGCAGAATGATCGGTTACATTTAAGACCAGAGCCAGCTTGGTCTCATGGGATGCAGAGCTTTCTTCCAGCTTCCGACCACAAAGAAATTCCTCCAGCACTTTTTATCTGGACTATCTGCAACCTCATTCCTACATCAAACACAGTGATCGGATTTTCTGTGGTTATTCAGTTTAATTCCGTCAGTGTCGGCAGAAGAGAGATCTCATACTCTGAAGTCAAATCATGGGACAAAGCTTTCTTTCTGAGACTCAAAACAATCTACCTCTGTGTTCTTCATCTTCTCCTCTCCTGCCTCTCTTTCTAGCTCTTCACAGAGGAGGGAGGATAAAGAAAAGGAAATAAATATTCAATTTTTCTTACTGTATATGTTATGTGCCGGGCTAGGAGATTTGTGTATGCTATTTCATTTAGTCCTGACAATAAACCTATAATGGAGGTACTATTTCTCCCATTTTGTAGATGAAGAAAGAGGCCCCCACACCAGAGGTTAAAAAATTTACCCAGTGCTGGTATGTGTTACAGGCATGGTTTGCACTCACAGCTGCCTCTGATGATAAATCAAATATAGCTATAATATCTGCTCAGATTAATTAATCAGGAAGATCTTAGAAAGCTCTTACCTATGTCCCGCTCTGGAGATGTTCCATAACTCCACCAAATTCCCCTATTCATTTGCTAACTCTCAGCCTGGGGAGAAAAGGCAGGAGGAAATATCTGTGGTTTAAATAGAAGTGAAAGGGATTTGATCTTTTTACATTTCAGTGATGTTTCATTTTTCTACTTTATTTTTTTCTGATTGTCCACGCTTGAGCAATATATTGGTCAGGATATTAAAAATGAGCAGAAACTTTTTTTTTTCCCCAGTTACTCTTTATCTAAGCAAGGCATAGCTAGTAGAGGTAATTTCAATCCATTTTGGAGAAAAGATTGCCTGCCTTTGCATGTTTTTTATCCCTAATACCGTCAGGCTGTAGATGAATCCAGGACAAAGCGTCTTCATTGTATTATATGGGAGAGAATCAGAGTCAAAGTCATCTTAACTTTGTAATGAATAGCATTTGTCAGAGTGAATATTTGGCTCCTGGGAGGTTAAAGGAGAAACAGGACTAAAATGCTTTAATAGTCCAGAGACTAGCACAGTGAAATGAATTTATTGCTTTTAGTAGAGTCCCTGGTGGACAGCACATAATGAAACTTGCTATCTGATAAGGCTGCCTCGGTGTAGGAGACTCAGTGGCAGGCAGGAGCAGCATACTGAATACTGGGCTGCCAGGAAACCTGAGGTGACCTTCACACCTGTTGGGGTTGGGGGGGGGGCAGATTTCTCTGCTGTCTGGGTGGACTGATATGCAGAAGAATATTGAAGGGTCTAAGTGGAGGCGGAGGGCAGTGGCCACCGGCCTATCAGCTGCTGCTCGAGACCATCCATTTTCAGGGATGGCTGTCCCAGTATTAGACAGATTGGACACGAATAGGACACTAACAGCCCAACTCTACTTGGATTAGCTATAAAATAAATCACACCAATTTGTGTCCAGCAGGAAATGTTTTTAACAAACCTAAAGGCCCAAGTTAGAGCTCTGGATGCAGAATAATAAATTAATTTGGTATCTCTGGCCTCTAACCACAAAGCCACCCTTTGGACAGAGGACAATTGACAGAGAAGGAAGGACAAACAACTATTGGAAAAGGTGGGTGGGAGGGTGGGGTTAATGCTTTTTTGTGCAGAACAAAAGAATTGTAGGGAGGGGCATCCAGTTTTGTCAAGGAATAAAAGGTTAGAATATTTCTACAGACTCTATGATGGAGAGGAACCCAAGATACTCACGAAATAAAACAGTTTCAAAATTAAGAAAACAGGAGTGGAGGGAGAGAAATGCAAACATCTATCTAGATGCATCTCCAGTGACTATCAGTTGAGAGGGGGCCAAATCCATTTACCACTTTCTCCTCATCGCTGAGAGGTATATCTTGAAACTTCAATTCCATTGGTCACCCAATTTACACATGTGTCATATTAAATCATTTCATTAAGTTTTCCTATATTCTGCTGGTTTGAGTGTTGTCTAAGGGTAGAGACCAAATGGGGGGTGGGGAAAGGAGTGCAAGTTAGTGCAATCACTTTGGAAAACAGTTTGCTATTGTCTTCCAGAGTTTGGCCTTTATGTGCACTAATACCTAGCAATTCCACTGATAGACGGACAGCTGAGATGGGTTCTTGCACATACACAGCTGGGGATATGTATAAGAATCTTCATAATATTAAAACCTGGGAACAAATATCTATAATGAGTTAAAGGTAGAGTCACATAATGAAATGTTATGTAGTAATCAAACTAATGAACCACGGCAATTTTGCTGCACTGTGGATAAATCTCTGCTCATAATGTTAATGGGGAAAACCAAGACTGGATGAAAACAGGAAATAATGGCCATAGAATCCAGGGTGATGTGGAATGGGTTCAGGAGACCATCTAGTTGGATGAGGGTTTTCAAAGTTCTGGCTTTTGTTTTGGTTAGTGGGTTTACAGTATTTAATACAAATGACTAAATAATGAATAAACAGAAGTGGGCCAAGCATGGGCCAATAATGGAGTGAGACGAGGATTAAGATAAATCCAATTCTGGCCACCCAGAAACAAAGGAATGAAAGAGAAAAATAAGAATGAATTATGCTGATCCTAGAACACTTCATTTAGTACTTGGTGTTTAACAGGATTTCATAACCATGATGATGGAATAAAATATTTGAATCTAATTAGGCTCCTTGGTAATGGGGTTACTCATAATTAGTATTCCAAATAGAGTGGTTCTCATGTGCTGGTCCAAGTTTTTAAGTCTTAACTCAAGCAATGGCATAATTCATATGAAGAAATTATTTTTCTAAATATTCCAACTTTTTTCAACATCTTATTATGAAAATTTCAAATTTATAGCAACATTGAAAGAATTTACAATAAACACCATATGCCTACCACCTAGATTCTACCACTAACATTTTACTTGACTTATTTTGTCTCATACCCATCCATCCTTCTATCCACCTATCTCAGTTTCTTGTTGCATTTCCAAGTAAATTGCAAATATCAGCATACTTCTCCATAAATTCTTCAGCATTCCTATCTTAACTAGTTTCAACATTTATTTTCTTGCTGATTTACCAGGGGCTATAGATTTAAGAAATATATCAAGGCATTTTTGAGTGAGAAAGAAAAGAGTGTCAAGTAGATTTGAATTGGGAAGCAATAAAAAGAATGTGGCTTTTAAAAATGGTCTTAAATAAGTGAGCTGCAGCATCTCAGGAGCAGCTTGACCAGGGAGCAGAGTGCTGTTCTGTCAGCAGAGAACAAGTTGATCCTGAATGTGGCCCAGGAGAAACACAGTCCAGAGCCAGGCAGCGCAAAAGTAAATGCACCTGTGGAAGTGTTGACAGGAAGAATCAAGTCCCCACTCTCTGATAGCCCCCGTGTCAGTTTATGTGGACTTTACAGTAGGAGCACTTAATAGCCTCCCTGGAGCATTTATGCTCCGTCTGGCTTCTGAGCTCAACTGGATGTGATCCTTCAAGAAGGTGAAACCCCAGCCCAAAGACTCTTAAGGCAAACACAGCAGACTTCGGAAAGGCATTTTTTACCCCAATACAATATCATGATTCTCTGACAGAGGGGGCAAGATCACTACAGCTACCACTCCCCTAAATCAGGGCCCTCCTGCTGGGCACTTCCAGGAAGTTGGAGAGACTTCTGCTCCATATTCTATAAACTCTAGTTCAGAAGAGACTATTGACTGAGTTACTATCGTCCCAGTTTAACACATTGCATAGGCCTGCCACATCCCACCAATTAATTCCTCCTTTGGTCCAGTTCTACCAAAACCATCCAGGAAGTCCAGTTCTTGGCATTTATGGCTGTTAACAGAGGGCTCCAATGAACACTCATGCAACTTAAGGAGCACAGATGTACCCTGGATGGAAGCAAAACATAAATATACTTAGTTTGTAAGATTCGCAATCAATCATTTAGAAGGGTGCAGTACTTTAAGACATGAGTCAAAACTATGGTTTGCCTGTCAAGTCCAGTCCACTTGCAGCCTGCTTTTGTAAATAAAATTTTATTAAAACTCAGCCATGCTCATTAATTTACCTATTGTCTGTGGCCATTTTCATAGTCAAAAGCAGTGTTGAGTGGTTGCAACAGAGACCGTATAGCTTGCAAAGCCTAAAAATATTTACTCACTGGCCCTTTACAGAAAATGTTTGCAGACCCATGGGTTTAATGCAATGGCTTTCAGGGAAGGTACATTTTGATGGAATGAATATAGATTGTGAAGGCTTTTAGGCAGTCCTATGGAGCCACTATGGATGTGTGTTCCTTTCCAGACTTACCACTTCATCAACCAAAGAAACTCTGCTCCAATTTCCTTTACACTTTGGGTTTCAGCATAAGTGTTCACTTGAACAGAATGCTACAGCTTTCAAAAACATCAAAACAAAACACTGTCAATAGCAATGATTCTCAGTCCTGGCTACACAATAAAATAGTCTAGGAAGACTTAAAAAAAAAAAAAAACACCAGCAGTCTGCCCTAGAATTGAAATAAAAACAAACTTCCTGGGTGATTCAACTGTACTGGAAAACCACTGGAGTAGGGAAGATGGTCAATTCCAGGTGAGGTGCCCCTGCTAAGGCCTTGGATGGTAAAGGGGGTGGTGAGAGCTCTGAAAAAACTGTCACACCGACAAGAGGGAAGCCAAAGGGGTAAGACAGACACAAAATGTAGGAGTTGAATCAGGACTTTCATAGGTCAAAGTCTCTTAAAGTTGATGTATAGCTAACTGTTGTAACTGTCGACGAAGCAAATCAGCTTAATATGTTCCCTCCAGACCACTTAAACCAGGATGGCTGCAGCTAAAAGGTATAATTCAGGAACATATTTAAAGTGGGCCTGAATGTGAAAGAATAACCTACCCAGAATTTTAAAAGATGCAATGCTACCACACACCATCCTGTATCTGGTCCTGTGTCCTTAGGTCTTAGTGGGAGGTCATTTCAGATATTGGAGTAGATGATAAAATGGCAATGAGGAAGAAAATATAGGACAAAGATAATACTTTGGTTTCCACTGGTGGGAACTTAAGCTATATTCTTATTCTCATATGAGATTTTTCTCTAGCATGTTCTGTAGAGTTGTTCTGGAATTTTTTTCCAGGGTCTTTGGAGCTCAGAAGGTCAGCTACACATAAGGGAGGGGAGGAATATGGAGGCGCTGAGTTAGGGTGTTCCTATGGGGGCAGAGGAGGTAATCTCTAAAGACTTCTCTGTAAGAAGCATCTCCGATTCTACAAATAAGCAACCAGAAACAGGGCACTCAGGGATCTCACAGCCAAGGGGAGAGGTTTTTCCTTTCATTCTGAGAATTGTGACTCAAGTGAACTGACCCCCTACAGAGTTCCTACCCTGGCCTACTCGGCCTGGAAGCTCCCAAATACAAGGTAGGAAAGACTCTGAAATAGTCATAAAGAAGACATTCCTCTTTTTTGAGGTATAGTTGACATAGAACATCATATTAGTTTCAGGAGTACAAGAGAATGAATTGATAATTCATTCACTGAGAAACGATCACCACAGTTAAGTCTAGTTAACATCTATCACCATGCATAGATACTACATTTTTTTCTTGTGTTGAGAACTCTTTAAGATCTACTCTTGTAGCAACATTCAAATAAGCGATACAGTCTCATTAACGACAGTTGCCATGTTGTACGTTACATCCCCAGGACTTGTTTATTTTGTAACTGGAAGCCTGTACCTCTTGACTCCCTTCACCCATTTCAACCACCCCTTGCTGGAAGAGATTCCTTTTGAAAGCCCACAAAAGTGCTGGAGGTAGGAAATGGGGAGGGCAGGGAAGGGGATTGGGTGGGTGTACTGCCAAGTATGAAGAACAGGAACACAGCCTTAAAAGTGCATTCTTTTCAGCTCTTGAAATGTTTATTTTCAGAGGTTATTTTTTTTCCCCTAGAATGCCTTTCATCTTACAATACCTGGAAAATTTTACACATATTTCAACACCTCTTTAAAAGTCATCTCCACTGTGAAATCTTCTCAAGTTGGCCCCGATGGACTTGGTCACCCCCATTGTGCTTCTTTAGCACTGATTTATCTTTATTTCAGTATTGTAATGATGTGTCTCCAAGTCTGTCTCCCATTGATCTGTGCACTCCTTGGGAAGCAGACAGTTTCTCAGAGGAGACATACAACATAAGCTTAGGGAGCAAATATATCCCTCTTAACACTATGCTTAAATTTTTTTTTCATCGCAATAAAAATCTAAAACTATGATTAAATTACCTGTTATAAAAAGAACAGATAAATGATGACTTAGAAGATACATTCAACTGTAAACATTCATTAGGAAACAATTATGTGCCAGGCACTGTGGTCTGTATTAGGAATGCAAAGTTAAATGTAATACAGGATAGTTTCTGGACTCAAGCACATTATAGTTTAGTGGGGAGACAAATAGTTACAGGGAAGTGAGCTGAGCCACTTCAGAAGCATGAACAAGACAGTGCAGGTGCAAAGAAGGACGTGTTTACCTCCTGAGGCTATTCCAAGAAAAACTGCCCAGAGGAAGTGTGAGAATTTAGGTAAACTCCCAACAGTGAATCTTTGTGTGTTGGGTGGATGAGGATGTGGGGGAGGGATGGAGATGGGGAAGATAGGTAGGCTCTGTGTGTGTGTGGGGGGGCGGTTAGAGGGGTTTAGGTCTAGAGTCATGGTGGAAGGGAGTAAAAAATGTGCTCCCAGCTGATTACTCTGAGGACACCTACTCTCTTTTCCTGGACCATGACAGTTCAGGAGACATAGAGAAAAAAGAAGAAAAGAACCATTTCTACAGCCCACTAGTTTGACCAAAAATTGGCAACTCCCATTTTAAGGGATCATAAGGTAGAAAAAGCTTTTTCCTGTAAAATTAGTTGGATTTTACACAACCCAGCGGGCAATAACAAGGCTCCCACAGCATTTTGTCAGAGAGAGGCCAGTAATTTTCGGGTGGGAACCGATCCATTTACACAAGGGGAGAATTTCCCTCATGTACAAAGTGCTCCATAGCAATTTGTGGCCTCACAGAATGCCATTTATAGTTCCTGCAGTGGCAGGAAAATTAGGGGGCAGAGTGATTATTACTCTAATTGCAAAGCTGAAGGGTGCATTGGTCATACTGGTCTATTTTACTTTTCCTGCCAGCAAGGGACTGTTCAACTTGGCTTTCAGCTTTGAAGAAGCAAAGTGAAAAGGGCCGATCTGTTCTCCCTCTTAGATATTAGGTTTCTGCTTGAAAATTTCCTTATCAGCTGCTAACTACAGCGTAGGGTCTGAAGTCATTACATAAAATAATGCCCCATCTTCATTTAGAAAATATCTTAAATCCTTCTTTGGGGAGTCAACATGAGCTCAGGAAGCTGGATTTCAATGAAAATGAGGTCCCCGAAGAAGCACTGACTGTACTGTATAAAGTCTCGCCATCATCATCTCTAAGCAGTTAATTTAAATGTTGTACTTTATTCTTGTTAAATACTTAGATGGTTCCCAATTTGCACTTTGCAAGGTAGAAATAAACATGATATCCCAGTCTGGGTTGTGTGGAGAGGTATTCATAGCAGGATGTCCCTTAGTTGTGCTCAGCTAATTGCTAATTATGTAGTGATGGATGTAAATTGCACAGTTGGCACTTGAGGCTCACAAGCTCACTATCCATTTCTGATACTTAAAGGAGAATGAATGGCTGAAATGTTAAGAGATTACCAACCATATCTCAATCCATGAAAATAAAGTTAAAATGGGTGAAATAACACTTTGCAAGAGTAGAAGAGGTTTTAGGGAATAGACCGTTAGAGGAAGGTCCTGCCCAGACTCTACCCTGATTTTACAGCTTAGGGTTATGAAGAAAATGTTGAATCTCAGTTAATATGGAAAGAAGAATAGATGCTCTTATTTGCAGGAGAAGCAACACCCCTAGTCTCCGAATGCTTTGTTCAGAGAAGAACCAATGGCACTAATTGTAATACCTAGTCTTTGAAAGGCGTGTTGAAATTTTAAGCCCTTTTTAGCTGTTACCTCCCTGAATCATCTAATAATAATATTATTGAATGGGTCACATTGTCAACTCCATTTTGTACATGATGAAATTAAACAACCCAAGAAACACTCATGATTCACTAAGCCACCCTACTTGTTAATGGTAGAATAGGCAGACCCCAACACTGCCTCTGCCGTAAGGGTCATGCCAGTGTGGCTGTAGCTAGGTGGCTATCTCTCTTCACATTATATTTATGTGATTTGGAATTTTGGGTTGCAGATTCATCTTGAGTAGGAAGACTTTCATCTATGACTTTCTCTCGTCTTTTCTCTCTATTGCATCCTCGATGCTTAGATAGAAGCTCAGACCAAGAAAATATTAAAATATCTGCCCTACTACTCATCACTCTGGGATAACAGGTAACAGATAAAGCCAGCTACAAAATGTAAAGTAACTAGTATATCTCCCAAGGACACTGCCATTGTAAAGTCGCACATCAACCCCCATTTTTAAGGGGTGTTTCTTTTATTTATTTTCTGTGAAATCTTGTTTTCTAAAATCACAGATTGTCTGAAATTTTGCAGTTTGAAATTGTGTCAGTAAAAATGAGCATTCCACTTTTTCTTTTGGCCATGCCCACAGCATATGAAATTCCCAGGCCAAGGATCAAACCCGAGCCACAGCAGTGACCTTAACCTTAACACCAAATCCTAGGCCACGAGGGAACTCTGAGCATTACACTTTTGCCTAGAAGATCTAAGTCACTTTACAACAGAGAAGCAATGACCAACCCAAGCACAGAGGCTCAGATGTGGAGTTTCTGAACATATTTCACTTTAACTGCAGTTTTCAGGAAATGAGACCCCGATTACTTCACAGTCCTAACCTGATGTTGACTGTTATTCCCAGTCCTGTTTAGCTTTGAGCCTATCAAACACTGCTTCATTCTGTAAGATGATACCACTTCGTACCTACTAGGATGCCTATAATCAAATCCATGGAAAATAACAAGTGTTGGTGAGGAAGTGGAAAAATTGCAACCCTCATGTATTGTTGGTGGGAATGTAAAATGGTGCAGCTACTGTGAAGACAATTTAATAGTTCTTCAAAAAGCTGAAGATGGCATTACCAGGTGGCCCAACAATTCCGCTTCTGGGTATATGTCCTAAAGCATTGGAAACAGGGACTCAGACAGGTATTTGAATGTCAGTATTCATAGCAGAATTATTCCTAATAGGCAAAATGTGGGAACAACCCAATGTCCATCAATTGATGAATGGAAAAACAAAATATGGTCAATCCTTACAACGGAATATTATTCAGCCTCAAAAGGGAAGGAAATTTTGAAACATGATGCAATGTGGATAAACCTTGAGGACATTATGCTAAGTGAAACAAGGCAGGCACAAAAGAATATTGTGATTCCACTTACATGAGGAGCCTGAAGTAGTCAAACTCAGAGACACAGAAAGTAGGAGTAGCTTCCAGGGGCTGAGGGGGTGGGGGTATGAGTAGTTAATGGTTAATGGCTACAGAAATTCAGTTGCACAAAATGGAAAGTGTTCTGGAGATGGAGGCCAGTGACGGTAGCATGATAAAGTGAGTATACTTAATACCACTGAACTCCACTCTTCAAAATGGTTAAGATGGTTTTAAAAAACACCTCTTTAAATTTTACCTATACTCTATTCTTCCCCAAATGCTGTACTAACCCTGTTTTCCCTCTTTGTTGGGTGAGACACTCATATTTTCTCTGGAGTCCTGTCTTGCTTATAGCAATGAACCAACAAACCTGATTTTGTTGGACTGTAAGTTTGTTCCTGGTGGACTTTGATTGATTGGACTAAGAAAGTGTTCACTATTCTCTAACAAACCAGATATTATTTTAATGGAATTTGGGGAATAGTGGCACACTGTGGCCTTGGGAATATTGCAGGTCCATGTACTAAGCCAAGGGGAAAATGTAATTCAGTCCCCAGTTGCGGACTGGTTTGTTCTCTCCTCTCCCAGGGCCCCAAGTTTCCATAAAGCCGTGGTTCCAGGCAGAAAGTGGCAGCATCTGTGTTCAGCATCTTTTCTAGAACAGAAGACCTTGACCTAATCTCTAGGCTCTCCATTCACATGGCTTCAGGGCCATCCAGGGAGAAGCAGAGTTCATCCTTCTCATTCTATAGTGGTGGCTGCTCAGGTGTTACTTCTGGCTTCCTGACCCAGATCCCAACTAGGCTGGGGTTTCTGTCTCTCGCTGTTCTGAGGTCCTGTTCTGCTTCTGGTCCACAGAGATACTTATCTTATTTTCTTACACCAACTATGCCCACTTAGTTATCTATCATTGCTCTTGGTTTTGATCAGGGCTTGAGGGCGAGGCATAACAAATGCAGCAAAGCATGAGCGTCATCCTGACCAGAGGTTCTAGTTTAAAACTTTTCATGGCCTTGAGCTCTAAAAAGATTATAGAGCCTTTCTGCCACATGAATTTGAAATGAAAACACCAAGCTATAAAATAGTTGCTAAACCATCCAACATTGTTCTGACTTTCTTAAAGAAGACTGCTTTGATTTTTCAAAATATCAACTCTCAAATTATATCCATTTTCCTTGCTGCCTCTGCTTTGATAGTTTCCCAGCCCACCAGGAACAAACTTACAGTCCAACAAAATCAGGTTTGTTGGTTCATTGCTATAAGCAAGACAGGACTCCAGAGAAACTATGAGTGTCTCACCCAACAAAGAGGGAAAACAGGGTTAGTATACAGTGTGCCCACCAGGTAACCCAGCACCTCACTACCATGAATGGGTAAGTACATGTAGACCTGTGTAATAACCTAGTCTTATAAGTGGCGAGTGATCAATTTGAGCAATAGTGACTTTGCCCAGGAGAACAATAAATAGTGTTAATTTTGGGATTGTACCTTGTAGGGACTGTCACCTAAAGTCACCCACAATCAATTGCATGATTAAAAATTGTACACAGTGTCTTAACTTTGCCAAATCGGCCTACTTTGGTCAGCTGTGAATTTGATGGGGGGAAAAAACCCCTAAACTCCACTGTATTTTGCTTTTTACGCCCATACCCATGGCATATTGAGGTTCCCAGGCTAGGGGCCAAATCGGAGCTGCAGCTACTAGCCTACACCAGAGCCACAGCAACTCAGGATCTGAGCTGCATCTTTGACCTACAACACAGCTCACAGCAACGCCAGATCCTTAACCCACTGAGCAAGGCCAGAGATCAAACCTGCAAACTTATGATTCCTAGTCAGATTCGTTTCTGCTGCGCCACGACAGGAACTCCTAAACTCCACTGTTTTTAATAGAGCCTGTTTAGACAAAATTGTGACGTTAGTGAAGTTGCTTTATGGTGCTTTTCCTTTTTCCTTCTGGGGATGCACCTACAATTCCTATTTCTTGCCCCAGGTATCTCTCTCATGTCTCACTGTTGTAGAGCTTTGGAAAGAAACTGAGAAACAGAGTAGGGAAAAGGCACTATATAGGGAATAAAATCAATGAATTTTAGTTTAAGTTCAGCCAACAGTTGACTTCATGACCTTGGATAATATCTTTGAGTCTCAATTTATTCATTATAAATTTGGAGAAAAAGTAGTAATTGTATTACTAAGCTCTTTTTTTTTCCTGCCTACAAATTTCAACTATTTTAGAAAACCTCATTCCCAATGACACATTAGCTGATGAAGTGTCATTTTTCTCTGAGATGTAATAGGGAAATCTTGGAAACCAAAAATTTTTAGATCTTTACTGGGGTTTTTTTGTTTGTTTTTTGTTTGTTTGTTTGTTTGTTTTTGCTATGTAGGGCCACACCTGTGGAATATGGAAGGTCCCAGGCTAGGGTTCAAATCTGAGCTACAGCTGCCAGCTCATACCACAGCCACAGCAATGCAGGATTCGAGCCAAGTCTACAACCTACACCACAGCTCATAGCAATGCCAGATCCTTAACCCACTAAGCAAGGTCAGGGATCAAACCCTCATCCTCATGGATGCTAGTCAGACTATTTCTGCTAAACCACAATGGGAACTCCTTGGTCCTTACATTTTTAACAAGATTATTTCAGGTGTCATAGCAGGTTGATGGAGAAATATTTTTCTGTGGAAATCTTTCAGGAGACTTTACATCACACAAAAAAGTTGACTTATCTGTAAATCTGCATTGGGGAAAGGAGAGGAATCATGATTTTTATTTGCTAGTTTAATCACTTTCACCAGTTTGAAATTTGACTCTTTACCAAGCACTAATGTGAGGGTCCTGGGATCCTTTTCTCTTCTAATGAAGCACATTTTGTGTAGCTCCTTATTTTCCCCCCCATTTTTCTCTGGTGTTTGTTTATGACTTTCATGATATACATTGCTTGTGGTAAAATTTATGTTGCTAAATAATACTGTTGTAAATTAGACCACTATTCCCTGGTCTTGTTTAGATCTCATCAGTGGAGCTCTGTTCACTCAGATATTTTCAGTCACAGATAAATTGCTCTGTCCCATTTGCATTTCAGTAATTTTCTGATTTAGACATGGAGTTGGTAATGGGCATATAATTCAGGAGGGGTGACTTGAGGGGAGGGAATCTCCTGAGAGCCTGGCATCCTTAGCAACATCCCCAAATAGTCACTATTTTCCACTATGGAGTATCTTCTTGTATCAGAATAAATAAAAGTTAATTGTCTTTATAAAGCAGTGTTGGAAATGGTGTCAGCTATTTTCCTCTCTTTGTGTATCCTGCTGCCAATTTGGATTCAAATTGGTTTGGTAAGGAGTTTTGCCCCAGGGGTCCATTTTAATAGCTGCATTTCTGACTTGTCATAATTTACTGGAGTACATGGACTATTAAAACCGTGATTTCAAAGGCCAACTCTTAGAAGAAAGACATTGATTGTTGGTTATGTGGCTTGATTTCCGCTGTGGCCTCTCAAGTCTTCACTCTTCCATTAAGTCTTTGCTGATAATTTCCTTTGTTTTTATGTTGTTCTTTCTACTTTTTCAAAGAGTATGACCATCTTAAGGAAGAGACCAGTTTGTTTACTTATAGGACCTAATCCAGTTTTGGACAATTGTAGATACATGGAAAATAAAATTGACTTCTCTATTTAAATCCCAAAATATAGTATTTAACTTACAAGCATTTTATTGATTAGTTGTTTTGTCTTCAAAATGTCAAACAAATGGTCTGAATGATTTTTTTTCTATTATTGAATTTATGTATGTGTGTGATGGGGGATGGGGAGGGAGCACTTAATCAACTATCCTGACAGGTTGTTTTTGCCTTCTGAAAACAGCTTTTAAACAGAAAACCTGGATCCATTAACTGATACGAAATTGCTTTAACCCCCTGCACTGCACGAAAGGTGATGTGTATGTATGTGAATGGATTCACACACGCAATATTGAAATTATGAAAGGGAAAAGAACTAGACCATTGCCTTTTTAGGTGCTTCTCCTTTGAAAAAAGAAAATGTCATACATATTATTAAAAATAAATACTATATTAACAATATATTAACATATTATATTAACAGAATATTAACAATAACAAAATCTCCCTTTCCTTAGCCCCCTGGAACTACCCTCCAGAAACAATAATTATTCACTGCTTTTTATATATCCTTCTAGAGATGTTTATTGGACACACGCACACCTTCTATAGACTGTTTTGTTTACTGCTTGAATGTTGGCTATAATAAACATCTTTTCATATTGGAAAATGTAGTCCTATCTCCTTCATTTTAATGGCTACAAAATATTCCCTTGTATGAATGTACCAAATTTATTTAAGCAGTCTCATATTAATTTACACTAATATTTGCTATTTAAATTAAGTTGTGAACAAACATCTGATATATATTGGCACACTTGTGTAAAGTATGTTTGTTTAAATTTTGGTAGATATTGTCAAAACAAAATGCCGATTTATATTTCAACCAATGACATATCAAAGTGTGTTTTCTTGCACCCTCACCAACACTGAGTTTTATCAAGATTTAAAAGTTTTTCCAACCTGATAAGTGAAATTTGGTGTTTTATATTGTTTTGAATTGTCTTTTAAACATTATGAACAATGTTGAACACACTTTGTATTTTTTTTTTTTTTGCCATTTATATTTCTTTGGTCTGTGAGCTCTCTCTTCATACTGTTTGTCCATTTTTGTTGAATTGTTCTTTCTCTCATTTATTTGCAAGGGTTTGGGGGTATCATAAAGAAACTAGTCCACTGTCATATTCATTCATTCACTAGTCAAAGAATATTGAGTGGCCATTATGTTGTAGGCATTGGAGATGGTGCAATGAGCAAAATGGATAAAATTCTTGCTCTCGTGCAACTTACATTTATTGGGAAAAGATAAAAATAAACAAGATAAATAAAATTGTGTATAGGCTAGATGGGGAGATGTAATGAGAGTTTGATAAATGTCGCTTCTGACTGTTTCTATTCTCTTAGCAAGATGGGAAACAGCATCATTGCTAGAGGGAGCAAGAGGGAGGAGTAAGAGGACGTGCTCACTTTCAAAAAACATCAAAAAAACACATCTACATGTAAAATGACTCGCACAGAACATCAACTGAATGCTGGCAGAAGAACTTAAACCTCCAAGAAGGGCAAGAAACTCTTGACATAATTGGGTAGAACAAAAGGGAAAAAAAAGAGAGAAAGAAAAGGAATCAGGATGGTACTAGCATTCCCGAGAGGGAGCTGTGAAGGAGAAAAGGAACCCACATCCTGGGAAGCTACCTAACTGACAGAAAGATTAGCTGAGTCGGAGGGACCTCGAAGTCACCAAGAAAAGTGCAGCAGCTGGATTGAGGACAGCAAAGCAGAGTAAGAGCCGCACTGATCATCTGAATCACTGGCCTGGACACCACAGCCTGAGATTCTCGGGTGGGGGCTGGGCACTGAGACTTAGGCTCCTGAGGTTAGTCCTGGGGAGAGGGCTGGGGCTGGCTGAGTGCGGGCAGCCTGAGGGGGTAAGGAGCAGTGTGCCATGGGTGGGGGAGCAGTGTACCACGGGCTGAGGAGGGGAACACCATGGCAGAGGGAACCCAGGAGAAGGTCTGGGCCTGCAGGAGAGGCAGGTGAGAGGAAGAGGGCCAGACTGTCATAGGAAACTCCCTGTACCAGAGCGTGTGCATGCCTGCAGGTTCTCAGAGGGCGGGGTGGCTCTGGTGCAGGCCCCGGTGGCGAGAAGCCTCTTGCTCATTTAGGGGAGACTGGGCGCTTCTTGTGCAGGCTACTGGTGGCCAGGCACCTCCTGTGTGGGCTAAGGGCATCAGGGGGCTAAGTGCAATGTGATGCCTCTTGCACAATCTACAGGTGGCAGGAGACATACTGTGGCAGTCATCTCAGAGGCCAGAGGGAGGCCTGGCTTGCCACCAGTGGGGGCCTGTGAGTGGGCCCCATCTGCAACCCCAGTCACCTCAGGGGTCAGCAAAAAAGAAAAAAAGAGGGCACTGCAACCAAGCACCATACACTGTTGCTCTAATTCCCCTGGGAACACACCCGCCCTGCAGCTGCCACTGCAAAATGCTGTGGGCAGTGCCCAGACACTTGGTCACTGTCCCTTCCCAAGACCCTACAACTAGGAGCAGCTGGTGTAGCACCTCCTGCATGGGCCGGGGGGACAGGGTTCTTCTTACATGGTCTGCAGGTTAGTCGGGGCAAACCGCTGCAGTTATCCCTGATTCTAGAGGTGGGCATGCCCACCACCACTGGGGATATCTGAGCAAAAATCACTTGCAGTCCCAGACACCTCAGAGGGCACCACAGAGAAGGACATTGTGATGGAACACCACCTGTTGTTGCTCTTGCTCCCCTGGGAGCACACCAGCCCTGCTGCTGCCACTGCCAAACCTCTGGGGAGTGCCCAGGTGCTTAATCACTGTCCTTTCCCAGGAACCTGTAACTAGGAGCAGCTTGTGCAGCACCTCCTATGGGGGCTAAGCAGGATGAAGTTCTTCTGGCATGGTCTACAGGGGGTGGGGGCAAACCATCACAGTTATCTTTGGTTCCAGAGGTGGGAGTGGCTCACCACCACTAGGGGTTCCTGAACAGACACCACTTGCAGCCCCATTCACCTCAAAGTCACCGCAGAGGAGGGCATTGTGACTGAACACCATCTGTTGGTGCTCTCGCACCCCTGGGAACACACCCACCCTGCTGCTGCCACTGCCAAACACTCTGGGCAATACCCACACACCTGATCTGTCACTTCCCAGGATCCTGCAACTAGGAGCAACCTGTACAGCACCTCCCATGTGGGACAAGTGAGATGGGTTGCTTCATGAATGATCTACAGGTGGTGGGGGCAAACTGCCATAGTTATCACTGACTCTAGAGATAGTCATGGCCTGCTCCCACTAAGGGTCACTGAACAGCACCACCTGTGGTTCCAGTCACCTCAGAGGAGGGCATTGCAATCAAACACAAGCTGTTGTTACTCTCACTCCCCTAGGAACTCATGCAACCTGCTGCTGCTACTGCCAAATGCTCTGATCACTTTGTAAATCTGCCTAGAGCTCATTACCACTTCCCAGGGCCCTGCAACTAGGAGTAGCCTGTGCCACCTTCCTGCAGGTCCTTGCTGCTAAGAGCCCAAAGACCAGGCCCTGACTGCTGGCCCTACCCATTGCCTCCTTTTCCCTGAAAACACATCAATATCCTGAAGATAACAGCCTGCTCACACCAAAGAAAGAGACAGCAAATATTCAAATTCCCACACCAAAAATAAATATTAACCCCCCCAAAAAATACAAAGGGGTATTCTTGCATAGAGGTAGCCTTACAAGACTACAGTTTGGCTTCCCCAAACTCATAGAAAAAGAGAAACATAAGCAAGATGAAAAAGCTCAGAAACCATCCCCAGATAAAGCAACAAGATAATTCACCTTAAGCAGTCAACAATGAAACAGACCTCTGTGATCTGACAGACTTTGAGTTCAAAAGGGAGATAGTGAAAATACTGAAGGAATTAAGAGAGGATATGAACAGTAATGCAGATTCCTTTAGAAAGGAACTAGAAAATATAAGGAGGAGCTAAGAAAAACTAGAAAACTCATTTGCAGAGATATAAGCTGAGCTAAAGGCAATAGATACCAGAATGAATAATGCAGAGGAACGAATTAGTGACATGGAAGATAGAATAATGGAAATCACCCAATCAGGACAGCAGACAGAAAAGCAAATGAAAAAACATGAAGGCAATATAAGAGACCTATGGGATAATATGAAATGGGCCAATCTACACATAATAAGAATTCCAGAAGAAGAAAAAATAAAGGGGATTGAAAATATATTTGAAGAAATTTTGGCTGAAAACTTTCCAAATGTAAAGGATATTGATATCAAGATACAGGAAGCACAGAGGACCCCAAACAAGTTGAACCCAAACAGGCCCACATGAAGACATATTGGCAAAAGATAAAGAGAGGATTCTAAAGGCAGCAAGACAAAAGCAAAGCATTAAATATAAGGGAACCCCTATAAGGCTATCAGTTGATTTCTCTACAGAAACACTACAAGCCAGAAGGGAATGGCAAGATATATTTAAAGCACTGAAAGGAAAAAATTTGCAACCTAGAATACTCTATCCGGCTGAATATCATTTAAAATAGAAGGGAAAATAAAGAATTTCTCCAACAAACAAAAGCTAAAAGGGTACAGCAATATTAAACCCATTATAAAATAAATTAGAAGAAGAATTAGGATGGAGGAAGCCACAATTGGAAAGCAATCACTTAAATAAGCTAGCATACAGATCTAAACATGAAGATGTTAAAAAAAAAAAGACATCAAAATCATACAATGTGGGGAAGGAAAGTAAGAAAATATAGATTCTTTTTTTATTTTAATTATGTGTTTGAGCCTATATGACTATCAGGCTAAAGCAAGCAGATATAGGAAGGGGTTAACATACTTAAAAAACAAATGAACAAACAAAAAACCCACATATCAAAATCGAACATTATATTCACAAAAACTGAAAAAAAAGTACATAAGTATAAAATAAATGGAAACCATCCAACCAAAAAAAAAAAAAAAGAAGAAAAGAGAAACAAGGAATCAACTGGAAAACAAGGTTTAAAATGGCAATAAATACATATCTATCGATAATCACCTTAAATGTCAATGGATGGAATGCTCCAATCAAAAGACACAGAGTGGCAGATTGGATAAAAGAGCAAAAACTTTCAATCTGCTGTCTTCAAGAAATTCACGTTAGGGCAAAGAACACATATAGATTGAAAGTGAGGGGATGGGAAAAGATATTTCATGTCAATGGACAAGACAGGAAAGCAGGAGTTGCAATACCCATATCAGACAAAATAGACTTTAAAACGAAGGCCATAAAGAAAGACAAAGAAGGACACTATTAAATGGTTAAAGGATCCATTGAAGAAAAAGATATCACAATCGTCAATATATATGCCCCTAATATAGGAGCACCCAGATACCTACAACAAATACAGACATAAAAGGAGAAAGTGATGGGAATACAATCATAGTAGGAGATTTTAACACCCCACTCACATCAATGGACATATCCTCTAGACACAAAATCAATAAGGCAACAGAGATCCTAAAGGACACAATAGAAAAGTTAGACATAATCAACACTTTCAGGACATTACATCCAAAAAAATCAGAATATGCGTTCTTCTCAAGTGCACATGAAACATTCTCAGGGATCGATCTCATACTGAGGCACAAAGCTAACCTCGACAAATTTAAGAATATAGAAATTATTTCAGGTATCTTCTCTGACCACAATGGCATGAAACTATAAATCAAGCACAGGAAAAGAAATGAGAAAAAACTTACTACATGGAGACTAAACAACATGCTACTAAAAAACCAATGGGTCAATGAGGAAATCAAGAAGGAAATTTAAAAATACGTCAAGACAAATGATAATGAAGACAAAAAACTCCAAATCTATGGGATACTGCAAAAGCAATGCTCAGAGGGAAATTCACAGCAATACAGGCCTTCCTCAAAAAAGAAGAAAAATCTCTAATCGACAACTTAACCCACCACCTAAAAGAATTAGAAAAAGAAGAACAAACAAAACCTAAAGTCAACAGAAGGAAATCATAAAGATCAAAGAGGAAATCAATAAAATAGAGATTAAAAAAACAATTGAAGAAATCAATAAAACCAAGAACTGGTTCTTTGAAAGGTAAACAAAATTAACAAACCTCTGGCTAGACTCACCAAGAAGAGGAGAGAAAAAAACCCAAATAAACAAAATAGGAAATGAAAAAGGAGGAGTCACAATGGATACTATAGAAATACAAAAAAACATTAGAGAATACTATGAACAATTGTATGCTGACAAATTTGACAACCTAGAAGAAATGGACAACTTTCTAGAGACTTACAGCCTGCCAAAACTGAATCAAGAAGAAATAGATCACCTGAACAGAACAATCACTAGAAATGAAACTGAATATGTCATAAAAACACTCCCTACAAATAAAAGTCCAGGACCAGATGGCTTCACAGGTGAATTCTACCAAACATACAAAGGGGAACTTATACCCATCCTCCTTAAACTTTTACAAAAGGTTGAAGAAGGAACACTCCCAAAGACATTCTATGACACCACTATCACCCTAATTCCAAAACCAGACAAAGCTACCACAAAAAAGAAAACTATAGGCCAATATCTTTGATGAATATAGACAAAAATTCTCAACAAAATTTTAGCCAACCGAATCCAACAACATATAAAAAAATCATACACCACGACCAGGTGGGATTCATCTCAGATTCACAAGGATGGTTCAACATATGCAAATCAGTCAACGTCATACACCACATTAGTGAAAGAAAGTCAAAAACCACATGATCATCTCAAAAGATGCAGAAAAAGCTTTTGAAAAAGTCCAACATCCATTCATGATCAAAACTCTTACCAAAGTGGTTATAGAGGGAACATACCTTAACATAATCAAATCCATTTACCACAAACCACAGCAAATCTAATACTCAATGGAGAAAAGCTGAAAGCCTTCCCACTAAAATCTGTAACAAGACAGGGGTGCCCACTCTCACCACTGTTATTCAACATAGCACTAGAAGTTCTGGCCACAGCAATCAGACAAACAAAAGAAATAAAAGGCATCCAAATAGGAAGAGAAAAGGTAAAACTGTCACTGTATGCAGAAGACATGATACTATATATAGAAAACCCCAAGGACTCAACCCAAAAACTACTTGAACTGATCAATGAATTCAGCAAAGTAGCAGGATATAAGATTAACATTCAGAAATCAGTCACATTTCTGTGTACTAACTATGAAGTATTAGAAAAGGAATAAAAAAATACAGTACCTTTTAAAATTGCACCCCAAAAAATCAAATACCTGGGAATACACCTGACCAAGGAGGTAAAAGACATATGCTGAGAACTGTGAAACATTAATCAAGGAAATTAAATAAGATGTAAAGAAATGGAAAGACATTCCATTCTCCTGGGTTGGAAAAATCAATATTGTAAAAATGTCCATACTACCTAAAGCAGTCCACAGAGTCAGTGCAATAATTACCCATGACATTTTTCACAGAACTAGAACAAACAATCCAAACATTTATATGGAGCCACAAAAGACCCAGAATTGCCAAAGCAATGCTGAGGAACAAAAACCAAGCAGGAGGCATAACTCTCCCAGACTTCAGGCACTATTACAAAGCCACAATCATCAGGACAGTGTGGTGCATACAGACTAATGGACCAGAATAGAGATCCCAGAAATAAACCCAGACACCTATGGTCAATTAATCTTTGACAAAGGAGGCAAGAATATAAAATGGGAAAAAGACAGTCTTTTCAGCAAGCATTGCTGGGAAACCTGGACAGCTTCATGCAAATCAATGAAACTAGGACACACCCTCACACCATGCATGAAAATAAACTCAAAATGGCTTAAAGACTTAAAGATAAGACACCATCAAACTCCTGGAAGCGAACATAAGCAAAACATTCTCTGACATCAACCTCATGAATATTTTCTCAGGTCAGTCTCCCAAAGCAACAGAAATAAGAGCAAAAATAAACTAATGGGACCTAATCAAACTGACAAGCTTTTGCACAGCAAAGGAAACCAAAAAGAAAACAAAAAGACAGCTTACAGAATGGGAAAAAAATAGTGTCATATGATACAACTGACAAGGGCTTAATCTCTAAAATATACAAGCAACTTATCCAACTCAACAGCAAAAAAACCAACAACCCAATTGAAAAATGGACCAAAGACCTGAATAGATATTTCTCCAATGAAGATATACAGATGGACAACAAGCACATGAAAAAAATGCTCAACACCAGTGATTATTAGAAGAACATAAATCAAAACTATTATGAGATACCACCTCACACCAATCAGAATGGCCATCATTAATAAGTCCACAAATAACAAATGCTGGAGAGGGTGTGGAGAAAAGGGAACCCTCCTGCACTGTTGGTGGGAATGTAAATTTGTACAACCACTATGGAAAACAGTATGGAGGTACCTTAGAAATCTATACACAGAATTACCATACGACCCAGCAATCCCACTCTTGGGCATATATCTGGACAAAACTTTCCTTAAAAAAGATACATGCACCCACATGTTCATTGCAGCACTATTCACAATAGCCAAGACATGGAAACAACCCAAATGTCCATTGGATTAGGAAGATGTGATATATATATACAATGGAATACTACTCAGCCATCAAAAAGAACAAAATAATGCCATTTGCAACAACATGGATGGAACTAGAGACTCTCATACTGAGTGAAGTAAGTCAGAAAGAGAAAGACAAATACCATATGATATCACTCATATCTGATATCTAATATACAGCACAAATGAACCTTTCCACAGAAAAGAAAATCATGGACTTGGAGAATAGACTTGTGGTTGCCAAGAGGGAAGGGGAGAGAGAGGGAGAGGGGGTGGGATGGATTGGGAGCTGGGGGTTAATAGATGAAGACTATTGCCTTTGGAATGGATTAGCAATGAGATCCTGCTGTGTAGCATTGGGGACTATGTATAGTCACTTATGATGGAGCATGATAATGTGAGAAAAAAGAGTGTGTACATGTATGTGTAACTGGGTCACCATGCTGTACAGTAGGAAAAAAAATGTTTTGGTGAAATAAAAAAGATAAAATAAAAAATAAAAACAAGCAAACAAAAAAACCCAACATCATTCACTGAAGATGAGGGTCAGGGAGAAGGTACTGGAGGTTTGAGGAGATAGGATATGGTACAAAGTAGTTTTGTGTGAAAGTTGGGAGAGCAAGTAGACGAATAATTCTTCAGGGTAGAATTATTGCCCTGGAACACCAGGTACTTCATTTAACGCTATTCATCTTGAGTTTAATGTGAGACCAATCACCATGTTTGAGTGGTTTGTTGTTGTTACTGCCAGATTCACTGCACAGCTACACATGGGAAGTTAACAGAAGGAGGAATTTAACAAAGATTGGAATTTTTCAAGATGGATAAGTTTGCTAGGGCTGCTATAACAAAATACCACATATTGGTGGCTTAAACAACAGAAATTTATTTTTTCACAATTTGGGAGGCTGTAACTCCAAGATCAAGGTACCAGCAATGTCAGTTTCTTCTGATACCTCTCCTTGGCTTGCAGATGGCTGCCTTTCCACTGTGTCCCCACATGGTTTTTTCTTCTCTGTGTTCATGCATCTCTGATGTCTCTTCCTCTTCTTACAAGGACACTAGTTCTATTGATTTAAGATCCCACTCTTATGACCTCATTTAACCTTAAGTACCTCTTTAAGGTCCCTATTTCCAAATGAATTTTGGGGAATATAAATCAGTTAATGACATCAACTGTGTTAGAAGAAACAAGGGGGGACAGATAAGTTTAAGATAGAGACAAAGGGAACTCCCCCCACACACTTCCTGTGGCACAGTGGGTTAAGACTCTGACTGCAGTAGTTTGGGTTGCTGCAGAGGTACAGGTTCAGTCATTATTGCTCTGGCATAGCGGGTTAAAGGATCCAGCATTGCCACAGCTGTGGCTCAGACTTAGGTCTCAGTTGTGGCTCAGACTCAATCCCTGGCCCAGGAACTTCCATATGCCCTGGGTACAGCCATAAAATGAAAAAAAAAAAAGATAGATGCAAGGAAGTGATTGTAATGATGGAACATGGAATTTATGATAAGAAGGAAATTAAAAACTCCAGGTGAGTGAGAGACAATAGGCTTAATGCTCTGGCATTTCTCTCTGGTTAAGAGTCAAAGATTGTTGGAGATGGGACACTAGAGGGAAGCCCATGGGAAATATGGAAGCAGGTACCAGAGAGCAGAATGCCTGATATTGAATTGTGGAGGGGTTGCAGTTATTGGTAATGAAATATTTGGCCATAGTGACTGAGATAAGATGGGGACATCCTTGGAGGAAGGAAAAGAGATCAAAGAACTCAGATGCCAGATGTTACAAGGATCATCTCTGTATATGCTGAAGTCATGATGAATTATAATGAGTAATGTTGAAGAGAAGGGAGGTGAACCAGGACCTCAAAAATCTTCAAGAAATCGAGGGAAGTGGCCTTGATTGATGGATGACTGTAATAAAGAGTACCAGTCTTAGGATATGACATCTGAGCTGGAAAGACAGAACCAATGACCTGGTCATGGTCATGAGATGCAGGAGAACACTGACTTGATTTCCAGGTCTAGAGATTAAGGGAGGAGGAGAGAAAAGAGTTGACTTTGGACAGGGCTGTGAGGAAGTACTGTGCTCAGGGATAGCTGGCCAGTAGTTAGAGTAAGATGCTGATGGTAATGTTCAGAGAAGAAATTCAGAAGAAGGAGATCTGCTTTTGAGTGATACTATGGTGGGAATTAGGAATGTGTCCTCCGAAGAGGAATGGATGGGCTAAATAGGAGTAAGGGGGAGTTCCCATCGTGGCATAGCAGAAACAAATCTGACTAGGAACCACGAGGTTGCAGGTTCGATCCCTGGCCTTGCTCAGTGGGTTAAGGATCCAGTGTTGCTGTGAGCTATGGTGTAAGTCACAGACGTGGCTTGGATCTGACCTTGCTGTGGCTGTGGTGTAGGCCGGATCCATAGCTCTGATTCAACCCCTAGCCTGGGAACCTCCACATGCTGTGGGTGTGGCCCTAAAAAACAAAGCAAAAACAAAAACAAAAACAAAAAAATTGGGAGCAAGGGTCCAAAGAATGAGGGAAATCTGGGCTTCTTGAAGTGATCGATGTAAACAGGGATGAGGTCATGTGGAGACTAGTGCTGATGATATCAGAGAGGTAAATGGGGGTGAAATTCTGAGGGTGGAGGTGAGGGGGCTGGAGAACTGAGTTGGGAGAAGAGGGAACTTACCATCAGCATGTAGAATTTTAGGGAGGTTTTTAACTCCTGCTGATTTAAGTGTGGGGGGCAGGTGAGGGGTGGTCATATTGTTGCAGATGCTTTTTTCCTCAGATTGTTGTTTGGTTTTGACTTTATTAATATATGTAATATTAATGATATATAATATGATATTAATAATATTTCAGTATCTCATACATTATCTTTATTAATATATACTATTAATAATATGTTAATATATTTATAGAAGTTTTTACTTATACTTTCAAAATTATCAGTCTTTTCTCTTTATGGCTTTTAGGTATATTTTTTACTTAAGAATGACTTCTTTATTCCAAAATCATAACAAAATTTTAAAAATAAAAAATTGTGATGATCATTGTACAACTATAAATGTAATAAATTAATTGAGTAATAAAAAATAAAAATAAATAAAAACATTAAAAATTTTTGTTTTAATATTTGTACTTCCCATCTGGAGTCTATTGTGGATTAGTGAGTATGTAAGAATCTAGATTTTTGGTTTTTTCTGCGTGGCCAGCTTAATGTTCCAATACCATTCATCAAATATTTTGGGGTTTTTTTCCTATGTTTTGAAATATCCTAAGTTGGCTTTTGAATGTTTACTTATTATGTATTCACATCTTTCTTTCCCAACCCGGCCCTCGACTAAAACCTTTAGTTCACAGCCTTTAAAAAATGTTTGTGCTCTTAGCATTCTATCTCTAGGTTTATAATGAAAATCTGAAAACAAATATCTCCTACCATTAAGATCTAAATGTATCCTTGAATGTTAAACATCTTACAGAGTTTGGTTGCAGCTTGTGTTTAGACAGTCATGCTAATTTAGACATTTGTGTTTTGTGGGCGAAGTTGGTAAAATAACTCCTGACGAAAACTGTCAGTATTTTCTTCCCTAATGACTTGATTTTGACCAACATAACTTCCCCAGAAGAATGTTGGGGTTCAAAACCTGGGAGAAATAACATATTCACAGTCCATTTATAGAATGCCAACCTCCAATAACTGTTTATACTTTAAAGCCTTATTGGAGGTATCCAGAGAATAAGTTAGAAGCTCATCCAGATCAAGTAATCTTTGCTGCATACCCCACAAAACTACCCTTATTTTTGTTGGTTTCTTTTATTTAGAGTCCCCTCACTTCTCAAATTCTTAAGAACTGCCTTAAGCTTATGACTTGATTCAGCATTGCCCTCAAGAGATGTGTAACAGGGCCATGTCGCTGATACCTGTAATCCATCCGTCAGAGGGAGGGGCCCTAGTTCCCATCCTCTCCCCAGGCCCTTGTTCAACTGTTATGTTCTGGAGAATTGCTGTGGTCTTCCTTCCTCCAGCTCTCTCCCTTCTAATCTATGGTCCAGGTGGCTTCCCTAGTTCTTTTTCCAGTATTCAAATGAGAACACATGGCTCCCTTGCTTAGGAAATCCTTCTGGTTCTCCACTGCCTACAGCAAGAACCCGAACCCTGAAGCCCCACATGCCAGATTCTTCACACCAATTCAACCTATGGCTTGAGCTGAATCTCCTGCCATTGTCTCCATGGACCCCCATCTAGTATCCCAAGTTTTGTCTACAGAGTTCCGCAGGCCTGTGATACAACCCCTGTACCACCACTCCCCCAAATCAGAGAAACAGAACAGATCCTGTAAGGCTCAGCTCAAAGGTCGTCACCTCTAGGGAGCCCTCTCTGGTCCCTCAGACAGAATCCTTCACTCCCTCATTAGGATTCCTATAGAGCTTAGTTTATACGATTATTAAAACAGTGCTCACTGTTTCTTAGCAGGTGGATTATGACACTGGCACCCTCACTGGACCGGGACTGCTTTCTTGATAGAAACATATTTAAATGTGTTGTACTGGCAGTTGCACTGTGCTGAGAACTTGCATTATCTCATTTCATCTTCCAAACAATCTTCGAGGCAGGCGTCTTTATAATCTTCATTTTCAAATAAGAAAATTGAGCCTGAAAAAGATGAAGTAACAAACATACATGCAGATTGTACACTCACTCAGTACATTCTGTGCCTGGAACACAATCCCCTTTGTGGGGCTCCAAAGACTAAGACTGAATGAAAGAACCATGTACAACTAGGTGTCTTCTTGAATAGAAATTTCCTTGTGTAGGAGCTCCATATGGCACTGAGAGCTTCTTCTGGTCTGTGTAACTTTGGGCAAGTTCTCAGCTCTCTATGTCTTTGGGCTTACATCTGTAAAACTAAGATAATGAACTGTTTAACTATCACACAGGGCTTTTGAGAGGATTAAATGAAATAATGTATGCAAAATACATAAAGGTTGGCAGCCTAAGTAAGTAATACTACTTGTTCTTTCCTTCTCCCTCATTGCCTATTTAATGAAAAAAAAAAAAACAGATTGTCCTCGGAGGAGTATCTGGTTGCCCTGACCAGAGAGGATACTATGCAGGGGCTAGAGAGAGAAGTAACCAATGGGATGGCAGTTTTGACAGAATTATGCATAGCTCATGTCACTTCTGTGAGGATCTCAAATCAATAATGATCTTTTTTTTTTTAATTTTTATTTTCCCACTGTACAGCAAGGGGGTCAGGTTATCCTTACATGTATACATTACAATTACATTTTTCCCCCAGCCTTTCTTCTGTTGCAACATGAGTATCTAGACAAAGTTCTCAATGCTATTCAGCAGGATCTCCTTGTAAATCTATTCTAAGTTGTGTCTGATAAGCCCAAGCTCCCGATCCCTCCCACTCCCTCCCCCTCCCATCAGGCAGCCACAAGTCTCTTTTCCAAGTCCATGATTTTCTTTTCTAAGGAGATGTTCATTTGTGCTGGATATTAGATTCCAGAGCACTTGTTATTTGTGGATTTATTAATGATGGCCATTCTGACTGATGTGAGGTGATATCTCACAGTAGTTTTGATTTGCACTTCTCTTATAACCAGCGATGTTGAGCATTTTTTCATGTGTTTGTTAGCCATCTGTATATCTTCTTTGGAGAAATGTCTATTCAGGTCTTTTGCCCATTTTTCCATTAATTGATTGGCTTTTTTGCTGCTGGGTTGTATAAGTTGTTTATATATTCTAGAGATTAAGCCCTTGTCGGTTGCATCATTTGAAAGTATTTTCTCCCATTCTGAAAGTTGTCTTTTTGTTTTCTTTTGGGTTTCCTTTGCTGTGCAAAAGCTTTTCAGTTTGATGAGGTCCCATGGGTTTATTTTTGCTCTAATTTCTATTGCTTTGGGAGACTGACCTGAGAAAATATTCATGATGTTGATGTCAGAGAGTGTTTTGCCTATGTTTTCTTCTAGGAGTTTGATGGTGTCCTGTCGTATATTTAAGTCTTTCAGACATTTGGAGTTTATTTTTGTGCATGGTGTGAGGGTGTGTTCTAGTTTCATTGCTTTGCATGCAGCTGTCCAGGTTTCCCAGCAATGCTTGCTGAATAGACTTTCTTTTTCCCATTTTATGTTCTTGCCTCCCTTGTCAAAGATTAATTGACCATAGGTGTCAGGGTTTATTTCCGGATTCTCTATTCTGTTCCATTGGTCGGTCTGTCTTTCTGTTTTGCTACCAGTACCACACTGTTTTGATGACTGTGGCTTTGTAGTATTTCTTCAAGTCTGGGAGAGTGATGCCTCCTGCTTGGTTTTTGTTTCTCAGGATTGCTTTGGCGATTCTGGGTCTTTTGTGGCTCCATATAAATGTTTGGATTGTTTGTTCTAGTTCTGTGTAAAATGTCATGGGTCATTTGATAGGGATTGCATTGAATCTGTAGATTGCTTTGGGTAGTATGGCCATTTTTACAATATTGATTTTCCCAATCCAGGAACATGGAATATCTTTCCATTTCTTTACATCTTCTTTGATTTCTTTGATTAAAGTTTTATAGTTCTGGGCACATAGGTCCTTTACCTCCTTGGTCAGGTGTATTCCGAGGTATTTGATTTTGTGAGGTGCAATTTTAAAAGGTATTATATTTTTGTATTCCTTTTCTAATATTTCATTGCTGGCATACAGAAATGCAACTGACTTCTGAATGTTAATCTTATATCCTGCTACTTTGCTGAATTTATTAATCAGTTCAAGGAGTTTTTGAGTTAAGTGCTTAGGGTTTTCTATGTATAGTATCATGTCATCTGCATACAGTGACAGTTTGATCTCTTCTCTTCCTATATGGATGCCTTTTGTTTCTTTTGTTTGTCTAATTGCTGTGGCTAGGACTTCCAAAACTATGTTGAAGAGCAGTGGTGAGAGTGGGCATCCCTGTCTTGTTCCAGATTTGAGTGAGAAGGCTTTCCATTTCTCCCCATTGAGGATTATATTTGCTGTGGGTTTATCATAAATGGCTGTGATTATATTCAGGAATGTTCCCTCTACACCCACTTTGGCGAGGGTCTTGATCATGAGTGGATGTTGGACTTTGTCAAATGCTTTTTCTGCGTCTATTGAGATGATCATATGATTTTTGACTTTTTTTTTGTTAATGTGGTGTATGATGCTGATTGATTTGCGTATGTTGAACCATCCTTGTGAGCCTGGGATGAACCCTACCTGGTCATGGTGTATAATTGTTTTGGTATGTTGTTGGATTCTGTCGGCTAAGATTTTGTTGAGAATTTTTGCATCTATATTCATCAATGATATTGGGCGATAGTTTTCTTTTTTGGTGGTATCTCTGTCTGGTTTTGGAATGAGGGTGATGGTGGCATCATAGAATGTCTTTGGGAGTATTCCTTCTTCCTCACCCTTTTGAAAGAGTTTAAGGAGGATGGGCACCAATTCCTCTTTATATGTTTGATAAAATTCACCTGTGAAGCCATCTGGTCCTGGACTTTTATTTGTAGGGAGTGATTTTATGACCTCTTCAATTTCATTTCTAGTGATCGGTCTGTTCAGTTGGTCTGTTTCTACTTGATTCAGTTTTGGCAGGCTGTAAGATTCTAGAAAATTGTCCATTTCTTCCAGATTGTCAAACTTGTTGCCATATAGTTGTTCATAGTATTCTCTTATGGTTTTTTGTATTTCTTCTGTATCCGTTGTGATTTCTCCTTTTTCATTTATAATTTTGGTTATTTGGGTTCTTTCTCTCCTCTTTTTAGTGAGTCTGGCCAGGGGTTCGTCAATTTTGTTCACCTTTTAAAAGAACCAGCTCTTGGTTTTATTAATTTTCTCTATTGTTTTTTGAGTCTCTATTTTATTGATTTCTTCTTTGATCTTTATAATTTCCTTCCTTCTGCTGACTTTAGGCCTTTTTTGTTCTTCTTTTTCTAATTCGTTTAGGTGGAGGGTTAAGTTGTCAATTTGGGATCTTTCTTCTTTTTTGAGAAAGACCTGTATTGCTATAAATTTCCCTCTGAGCACTGCTTTCGCAGCATCCCATAGATTTTGAGAGGTTGTGTCTTCATTATCATTTGTTTCAAGGTATTTTGTAATTTCCTTCTTGATTTCCTCATTGACCCATTGGTTTTTTAGTAGCATGTTGTTTAGTCTCCATGCAGTAGGTTTTTTCTCTTTCCTTTTCCCATGGTTGATTTCTAATTTCATGGCATTGTGGTCAGAGAAGATACTTGAGATAATTTCTATGCTCCTAAACTTATTGAGATTAGCTTTGTGTCCCAATATGTGGTCGATTCTTGAGAATGTCCCATGAGCATTTGAGAAGAATGTGTATTCTGCTTTTTTTGGATGTAGTGTCCTGAAGATATCAATGAAGTCTAACTTTTCTATTGTTTCCTTTAGGATCTCTGTTGCTTTATTGGTTTTCTGTCTAGAGGATGTGTCCATTGATGTGAGGGGGGTATTAAGGTCTCCTACTATGATTGTATTCTCATCAATATTTCCCTTTATGTCTGTTAATATTTGTTGTATGTATCTGGGTGCTCCTGTATTTGGGGCATATATGTTGAAGATAGTAACATCCTCTCCTTGGATGGATCCCTTAATCATTAAGTAGTGTCCTTCTTTGTCTTTCTTTATGTCTTTTGTTTTAAAGTCTATTTTGTCTGATATGAGTGTTGCGACTCCTGCTTTTCTGTCATGTCTATTGGCGTGAAATACTTCTCCCCACCCTTTCACTTTCAATCTATATGTATCTTTTGTCCTAAGGTGAGTTTCTTGTAGGCAGCATATTGAAGGTTTTTGCCTTTTTACCCACTCAGCCGCTCTGTGTCTTTTGATTGGGGCATTCAGTCCATTGACATTTAAGGTGATAATTGATAGATGATTATTTATTGCCATTTGAACCTCGTGTTCCAGTTGATTCTATGGTTCTCCATTCTTCCTTCTTCTTCTTCTTTTTTTTTTGGTTGGATGGTCTCTTGATATTATCTGCTTGAGTGTATTTTTTTTTCATTTTTTGCAAATGCAATATTTGGTTTTGGCTTGTGGTTGCCCTGTTTTTTAAGTATGCTAACCCCTTCCCATAATTGTGTGTTTTAGCCTGATGGTCCTATAAGTTCAAACACTTCATTACTATATTAAAATTAAGAAGAGAAACATACAAACAAAAAGTGTTATTTACTTCCTAACATCCCTTGCCCACATTTTATGGTTTTGATGACTCTTTTTTATTTTTTTACTTTTTAATTTTATTTTGTTTGAGACCTGTTCATGATTAAATCTGTATGCTGGCTTATTTGAGTGACTGCTCTCTGATTGCGGTTTCCTCAGTCCTAGTTCTTCCTCTTCTTCTTTTTTTTTTTCTTTTCTTTTTTCTTCCCTTTCCTTCCTTTCTTTTTGGTTTAGAGAAGCCCTTTCAGTATTTCTTTTAGCCTGGGTTTTGTGTTGTTGTATTCTTTAAGTTTTTGTTTGTTGGAAAACCTTTATATTTCCCCTTCTATTTTAAATGATATTCTTGCTGGATAGAGTATTCTCGGTTGCATATTTTTTCCTTTTAGCACTTTAAATATCTCTTGCCATTCCCTCCTGGCCTGTAGTGTTTCTGTAGAGAAGTCAGCTGATATTCTTATGGGGGTTCCCTTGTAGGTAACATTCTGTTTTTCTCTTGCTGCCTTTAGGATCCTCTCTTTATCACTAACTTTTGCCATTTTTATTATGATGTGTCTTGCTGTGGGTCTATTTGGGTTCAGTTTGTTTGGGGCCCTCTGTGCTTCTTGTATCTTGAACCCAGTATCCTTTAGATTTTGGAAGTTTCCAGCGATAATTTCTTCAAATATATTTTCCATCCCCTTATCTTTTTCTACTCCTTCTGGAATTCCTATTATGTGTAGATTGGCCTGCTTTATATTATCCCATAGGTCTCTTATATTGCTTTCCAGTTTTTTGATTCGGTTTTCTGTCTGTTGATCGGATTGAGTGATTTCCATTATTCTATCTTCCATATCACTGATTCGTTCTTCTGCATTATTCATTCTAGTTTTTACTGCCCTTAGTTCAGTTTGCATCTCTGCAAATGAATGTTCTAGTTTTTCTTGGCTCCTCCTTATATTTTCTAGTTCCTTTCTGAGGGTATCTGCATTACTGTTCATATCTTCTCTTAATTCCTTCAGTATTTTCACTATTTCTCTTTTGAACTCCAGGTCTGTCTGACTGCAGAGATCTGTTTCATTGTTGACTGTTTTAGGTGAGTTCTCCTGTTGGTTTGACTGGGGGTGGTTTCTCAGCTTCTTCATCTTGCTTGTTGTTTTCTTTCTCCTGAGGGAGTTGTACTCTCCGTTATCGGGCAGTGTTTGCCTTGTCACTGCTGTGGAATATTTCCTGAGGGCTGGCGTTGTTGGTCAGTCTTTTTTGAGGCAGTGTGGCTTTTCTGGAGTGTTGACGGGGCTAACAGTGTTTCTTTGAAGCAAAGGAGGACTTCCTGAGGGCAGGCAGGACTGGAGGTCCACACCACGATGGTAGCAGATTTCACTTGGTCATGCAGAGCTTGCTCTGGTGTTTTTAGGCTGTGGGGTTCTTGCAGGGGGTTGGCGGTGTTGGGCAGCTGTTCCTCAGGAGTGCAGCACCTCCTGGGGGCTGGAGCAGCTATCTGGGTGACTGAGAACCTAAGAGGCTCTTCCCTAGGGCAGCCCAACTCCGAAGGATGGCCTGAGAATGTAGGCAGATCTTTTCACAGTCTGGCCAAGCTTGTTGCAGCTTTTCTGGGCTGCAGGGGCTCCTCCATGGGGCTGGTGGTGCTGAGCAGCTATTCCACGGGAGTGGGGCACCCCCTAGGGGCTTGGGCGGGTAGCAGGGCCACTGGAAACGGAAGAGGCTCCTCCCCAGAACAGCCCGACTCAGAAAGACCGTCTGCCGACTCAGAAAGACCATCTGAGATCTTTTCCCGACTCGGCCAGGCTTGTTGCAGCTTTTCTGGGCTGTGGGGGGTCCTGCCTGGAGCTGGCAGTCCTATGCAGCTGATCCACTAGGGCACCCCCTGGGGGCTAGGGCGGGTAGCAGAGCCGTTGGAAAATGAAGAGGCTCCTCCCTGGGGCAGCCTAACTCAGAAAAACCATCTGAGATCTTTTCCCGACTCGGCCAGGCTTGTTGCAGCTTTTCTGGGCTGTGGGGGGTCCTGCCTGGAGCTGGCAGTCCTATGCAGCTGATCCACTAGGGCACCCCCTTGGGGCTTGGGCGGGTAGCAGGGCCGTTGGAAACCGAAGAGGCTCCTCCCCGGGGCAGCCCGACTCAGAAAAACCGTCCGGGAATTAGGCAGAGCTATTCACTGCCTGGCTAGGCTTGTTCTAGCTTTTCTGGGCTGCAGGCCTTTTCTCGGGGGCTGGTGGTGTTTGGGGCTGCTCTGCGGAAGTGCAGCCCCTCCAAAGGGCAAGCAGGCCTGTGCAGGGACAGCCCCTGCGATGGTAGGCTTCAGGCAATTGTTGAGGCCAGCCCTCCTGGATGGCAGGCAGCCCCAGGTTCGGCGAGAACGTAGGGGGTGGCGGGGGTTGGGGGAGGGGATGCACTGGGAAGCACAGCTTTCAGCTAGCTAGCGGGCCTGTAAGCTTGCTGTGGCGTGGGGGGTATTCTATGGGGACCCACCCCTTCTTCTCTCCCCTCCCCAGCACGGGCGCAGACCAGGCTCTTCTCCCAGGTTCCCTCTGATGCAGCTTTCCACTTCCCCGCCCCTAGAGTATTGCTCCCTTCCTCTGCGACAGCTTTGTTTTCTAGTCTCCCAGGCAGTCTCTGCCCCGTCAAATGGTTTCTAGACCTCCCAGGCAGTTTCCGCCCCGCCCAGCCCCCCCAGCCCAGGGACTAACCTTCTGGAGCCTAGGTCTCCGTGCCCAGCCCCCACCCAGGCGTCCCCCGGCCCTCTCTCGGCGACCAACCCTCGGAGGAGGGGTCTCGGTGCCCAGCCCCCACCCAGGCGTCCCCCAGTCCTTTCTCGGGGGCCAACCTTTGGAGGCGAGGTCTCGGTGCCCACCCCCCACCCAGGCGTCCCCCAGGTCCTTTCTCGGGGACTAACCTTCGCAGGCGAGGTCTCGGTGCCCAGCCCCCACCCAGGCATCTCAATTTTTGGTGTCTGTGCCCGTAGTTCAGATGGTCCGTTCGGTTCTTGATCGGCTTTTCCGTACTCCAACTTACTGCTACACTCTTCTCTGCATCTGGAGATTCCTCTGGTTCGTTTGATCTTTCCCCCGTGTAGGTGACTTTCCAGGGTGCGGGATCCCTTTCTCCTCCGAAGTTCCCTTTCAGGAGCACCTGTCCCGCTCGGATTCACCTTCTCTCACTCTCCTCTTTTCTCCCATTCTGCTCTGTAATGTCACGAACTTCTTGCCATTATTGGAGTTTAGGTTCTTCTGCCAGCGATTGGTTGCTATTCTGTGTGAGTCATTTATTCTGTAGATGTGCTTTTTTTTTGTTGTGTTTGTGGGAGAGGGTGAGCGTGTCCCCCTACTCCTCCGCCATCTTGTCCTCTCTCCCAATAATGATCTTAAGTAAACCCTACCATTGCTTTTATCTCCCATGTTCATTTTGGGGAAGAAATGGCCTCACAGAATAAGTAGAAAGATCAAAGTAACTGGAAATCTTCTTATGCTTGTCCTAAAGGGACTTGTTTTTGGTTTTGTTTGGTTTGGTTTGGTTTGGTTTTGGCCTTTTTAGGGCTGCACCCGCTGCATATGGAGGTTCCCAGGCTAAGGATCGAATCAGAGCTGTAGCTGTTGGCCTACACCACAGCCACAGCAGTGAGGGATGGGAGCCACATCTTTCACCTACACCACAGCTCATGGCAACGCCAGATCCTTAACCCACTGAGCAAGGCCAGGGATCAAACCCAAGTCCTCCTGGATACTAGTCCGGTTTGTTAATCACTGAGCCATGATGGTAACTCCTTTTTTTTTCCCTCTCTAGGGCTGCACCTGTGGCATATGAAAGTTCCTAGGCTAGTGGTTGAATCAGAGCTACAGCTGCCAGCCTACACCACAGCCACAGCAACACCAGATCCAAGCCACATCTGTGACCTACACCACAGCTCACAGCAATGATGGATCCTTAACCCACTGAGCAAGGCCAGGGATCAAAACTGCATCCTCAAGGATACTAGTCAGGTTCATTATCACTGAGCCACAAAGAGAACTCCCAAGACTGTCATTTCTTGACACAAGATCTCAGAGTTTGGACACTGGGTTTCAAATTCAAGAAAAAAACAACCCCTTAGAGATTCTTTTGATTTGCCTTTTTGGCACCACTAACACTGTTATCAAACAACTTCAAAGTTCTGGACTCCAGCAGTAAGACTGCAACAATTATGGCCAGTGAAAAGACAGGGGAGGAAAACATTTTTTTTAACACTTCGGGAGTATGGCTTTATAGAACTTTGTGTGTGTCTTTATTTAATTCAACTTTCTGAAAGCAAGTATATGTTTAACACCTATGGCATAGGAGGAACTAGAGTAAAATTGTGAGAACAGTCTCTGGGCCTTTCTAAGCTCTTCTAGTCTGAGAGGAGAGGCAGGCAGTGTTTGGTGGTTTGAGATAGATAGATATGCACAAAGTGTCAGGGGAATACAGGAAGAGATGCCCAGACCATCTGGGAATCAGAGGAGGTTGGTGGTAGTCAGGAGCTGCCGAGAGAAGGTATCCCAGGGTCAAAGTCTTGGAAGATGAGTGGGAGTTAGCCAGACTGAGCAGGAAGAAATGGTCCTCCTTAGCCTAAGAGTCAAACCTGCTATCAGATGTGGGATCAAATCTGAGTACTGATGACTTAAGCCTGTTATGAATTCCACAGACAGTATTTAATTTAATCTTCACATCCATCTTTTAGAAATGAGATGATAGATATTTTGAACAACCTAAGGTCCCATTGCTAGTAAATGGAGAGGTTGGAATTTGAATCCAGGTTAGTCTTTAAAATATTTGGACTTTTTATTGTGCCGTGCTGATTTTACAAAGTTTGTAGTAATTTTTGCATTCACCACCAGACAGTTATATTGATCACTGTGGCATCATCATAAGATCTTAAAACTTAATCCATGTGTGTATGCTTTGCAGCTTGTTTTGAAAGAACAAAAAGAAAAAAAAAGCAAATCAAAGACAAACAAAAGGAGGTAGCTGATGATGCTTTGCATTTCCACTTGAGTGTGGACATGATTTCTGGAGATGCAGCAGCCATCTTGTGACTACTAGGTAGACCTGACTGATGCAAATTGCCTAGTTCCCTGGTGGCATCTCTCAGGGTTTGTCTAGACCTGCCTACCCTACTCAGGACATCTTGGAAAGCGAAGAAAAAAATCAACCTCTATTTGTCTACATCATTGTAGAACATTTCTGTTACTTAGAATCAAATACAAACCTGACTGATACATGATTTTTTATGCTCAATTGAACATATTACTCTGCAGCAGGGTGCTGTCTTGGGAATTTGGGCATGGGAATATTGCTGGCAGCAGTATAGCGTAGTGAATTTAGCATTAATATTTTAAGGCTATTTTATGTGAAACATTTCTTCCTTCCCCAGCTAGTGCAGATTTGAGTACATCAAGTATATTTGGATAAAGTAGGTGCTGACTTTACCCCAGATGTACTTCAAGAAGCCAAATGAAGTGTCTCAGATAATAAGAATGTAACAATGTCAGAACTGGAATTTCCAAGGTATCGCTTCCATAAGAAAATGATGTAACTGGGAGAAGAGAAGATGTTTACTGGGTATAATCAAATCAAACTGAACATATGGGATTACAGTTGTGAGTTGAATTGTGTGTATGCTACATTATTCAAGTGACTGAAGAGGGTTATAATGGTGCTTCCCAGTGGAAATCATTTACATTTTTATTACTGGATTTTAAAATATACTGAGGGAAGCAATGAACCTTGGTCAACATTTCTGGATCCTATTTGTACTCCACAATTTTACTCAGTGTCTCCTAGTGCCATGTTCTCAAATATAAAATGAGGATGATAATTCATGTCTTGTCTACACAAAATTGCTGTAGAAATCAAGTAAGATGAAATGTAAAAAAGTTCCATTTTATACTATATTTGCTATGCAAATGAGAGATGCGATAAACATCATCATAATCATATCATTTCATGTTTTACAAAACAGATGTGATCATTATTGTCATTTTATTGATTTGACTTTGAAGACGAATCTTTGTTGATTTCCTCTTACATAGAGCCCCTTCCAGAGTGGGCAATCTACCACAAGATAGATGTTGATGCTTGGGGTTTAAATACCCTGAGTTTCTAGACGCGTGACTAATGGAGACAAACATTCATATATTTCTGCACTCTCTCATATTAAAGCAAAACAATCCCTCACTATTCTAATTTCAACTCTATAAGTCAAATTGTTATGCTAGAAAACACCATTTAAATAGAATGTAAAATTTAAGGCAGGGTTTAAAGAAATATAAGCAATAAGATATATTTAACTCTACCAAATGTTAAAATTTTACATGAGGAAAAAAAATATATATATTTAGGGTCACATCAGCGGCATATGGAAGTTCCCAGGGTAGGGATCGAATTGGAGCTGCAGCTGCCTACCTACACCACAGTCATAGCAACATGGGATCCGAGCTGCGTCTGCAAACTGCATCACAGCTCAAGGCAATGCTGGATCCTTAACCCCCTGAGTGAGACCAGGGATCAGACCTGCATCCTCATGGATACTAGTCGGGCTCTTTTCCACTGAGCACAATGGGAACTCCTGAGAAAATATTTTTATTCTTATTAAAGGAGAGTTAAAAAACCACTCATTCATTGCAACCACTTCTAATGGCTTAATGTATGTTCTGGAGGTGCAGGTGGCTGCCAGGCATGTTCACCTCATCCTCTCAAGTCACATGGCTACAGGCAGCCTCTATGCAAGGATGTTCATGCTTTGGATCGTATGGTTCTGCAACCCTAGCCATTGCTCATGGAAACAGGCACCTGCGATTGTCCCAAAGACAGCAATACATAGATCAGACACCTGGAAGCCCGAGGTCTCTAAGATGATTTCCTGTGAGAACTTTGAGCCAGAAGGATGCTCTATACTGAATAGTGAAAAACAAAATGAATCAGCTCCTTCTTTTGGAGCTATAATAGAAAAAATATAGAGATCAGTGTAGATGGTAGGAGGAGCTGAGATGTGACAGAGGGAAAGCAATGAACAGAAGCCAGGAGGCAGTAGCCAGTAGGAGCAGTGGGTATGCAGAAACTAGGAGTGAGAAAGGGGGAACAGAGAAATATGGTTTCAGCAGTTGGCAGTGGCAGAAGGAAAGACAAGATAGAAAGGAACAGGGTCCTATGAATGACAGAAAGAACAAAGCAGACATCTTTACATCTCTGAGGAGATGACAAGGCAAGTTGCCACATGATTGTCACATGAGTTGTCATATCTCTTCCAGGTTTGCCAGATTAAAGCACAGAGCCACTGCTCTGTTCCAAACAGTGATGAGGCCCCTGTGATTCCATAAAGACTAAATGAGCAGCATTAGTTTCCCTTTCATTCTTCATCTTGAATCTATTCTTGTCTTTTGATATAATTAAACCTATGTCTTCTCCAATCAGCCCCAAAAAACTTAATACAGTTTTCAGTTATATATGTACACATGAACATATTTTGTCTGTATTTTAAATGGGAGTATCCATTTTTCTTGTATATTAATTTATTTCCCCCTAACATGTATTATAAATATCTGTCCATATTAATAAATGTACTTCTATAATTTTGTGGCCCTGCCTATGGCATGTAGAAATTCCCAGGCCAGGGGCAGAATCTGAGCCACAGCAGCAACCCAAGCCACAACAGTGACAATGCCGGGTCCTTAACCCATTGAGCCACCAGAGAACTCTAGTACTTCCATAATTTTATTTTGCTTTTTAGGGCTGCGCCTGGCATATAGAACCTCCAGGCTAGGGGTTGAATCAGAGATATAGCCACTGGCCTATGCCACAGCCACAGCAACACCAGATCCTAGCCACTTGTGTGACATATAACACAGCTCATGGCAACACTGGATCCTCAACCCACTGAGCAAGGCCAGGAATTGAACCCACATCCTCATGGATACTAGTTGGATTCATTTCCTCTGAGCCACAACAGGAACTCCCTTCCATAGTTTTTAATGATGGATTCAATGTGCACAGAAAACTTACCCATCTGCAGTAATATACAGAGAAATTACAGCTCAATTACAAAAGGATATTAAAACTGTATAGCTGTTTCTGAAAATAAGAAAGGGAATCATTTTGAACAAAAACCAGGGGAGCCCCAACCATTCAGTATTGGGGTAGTAAGTAGCAACAAAGTTGGGCTGATAGCTTGTGGTCCAGTGGGAGCTATAAATATATACTGTTATCCAGAGAAGCCATTCCTAGAATGCTGTGCGAAGATCAGGCTTTATACTAGAGGACAGAGGATATAAAACAGCCCCCAGTTACAGCTTGAAATGGTCCCGTTACCAGAGGCCAGGAGAGAAAAGATATTCTTTCTCTGCTTGGAAACCCAATAGTGTGCCTTCAAGTCTAGTGCTTAGAAATGTACCATCTCTAAGTCAACTGCCTGACTTTTAATTACATGCCCTCTGGAGGGCTGCAGGGGGGCCAGTCCTGAAATTGAAAAGTTCAAACAGCTACAGAAGATGAAGAACAAGGAAGGTGGGCAGGGAGCTTCTTATCAGGGATAAGATGCATTACAAAGCCACAACGATTGAAAGAGTGTGGCATGGAGGGTCAAAGAGCAAATAGATCAGTGATAGAGAATAAAGAGCTCAGAAACAGATCTTTTGAGATCTTCTCCAACCCCACTACCGGCACATCTTCTCCGGCCACTGAGCCAGAGCCAGTCTGAGCAGTGTCCTTGCTGTGGCCCTCCTTCTAAGAACCTAGGCGCCTGCATGGACACCTGCACTTGCCCCACTAGTCTGGGTTCCCAGCCCATGCAGCTTGCTTTCCACGCCCAGCCCTGCCAGTCTTGCCTCTGGACTGGGGCTCAATAGCCAGCGCATGTTGGTGGTGGGCATAGACCTTGGGTTGCAGAGCTGCTACATCACTGTAGCCCATGCTGGTGGCATCAGAACAATAGCTAATGAGTACAGTGACTGCCACATGCCATGAATGTGGGCCAGGCCAGCCATGTGCACTGGGGGTGGGAAGATAGCTCTTGCTCTGGTCTGTACCACGTGCAGCTTGGGGAATGTGGGCCAGGCAGTTACCTCCATTCAGAGCCAAGGCCCTGGTGGGTAGGGCACCTCCATTGGGTTTTAGATCACTAGTGGCTGCGACCCCTACTGTGTGGGTCTGTACCAGGGCCGAGCCTTTTTTCTGTGGCCCGCCAGCTGAGCAAAGGCTGTGAGTGGATACTTCGACCCACAGACGTCATGGGTAGGAGCTGGAGGGAAGGCAGGCCTGGGATGTGGGATGGACCGAGCTCCTCTTAGAGAGCATGTAATAGGCCCAGAGAGTACTGACGTTTCTTTAGCCCAGTGCAGAGTTTGGAGTTTTACACACGCAGCCACCTAATGAAAGTTAGTTGAGTTGAACAAGTTCTGGCATCTGGGGGTAGTAAGAGCATCCACAGTCCCACGTGAGTTAGGTGGAGCACCGGAGATCTTGAGGTTGGATTGGCACAGAAAGATAACAGAAAAGGATTTAATAAAATTTGATGCCTTTTGGGGTGGGGAAGGAGCTCAGAAACACATCCCTGCACACCACGGAAATCTGATTTGGAGTAGAGATGGCTTTACAAATTAGTAGAGGAAAGGAAGCGTTTTTTAATAAGTGAATTAGGGACAATTGGTTTTCAAAACGAAAAAATATTTATCCAGACCTCACAACATACACACACAAACATCATTTCAGATGAAATAAAGTTTAAACAAAAGAAAAAAATCCAGTTTAAGACAATTGGAATAAAATTAGACTACTGTTATAAAAATATAAGGAATCATATTAAAAGCATAAGCTCTAAAGGGAACTATAAAAATCTGACTACATCAATCAAAAATTTCAGAGAGTTCCCACTGTGTGCTGTGGGTTAAGGATCTAGCATTGCTGCAGCTGTGGCATAGGTTGCAGCTACAACTCAGATTGATCCGTAGCCCAGGAACTTCCCTGTGCCACAAGGGCAGACAAAAATAATGTCACCTTGCATGATAGAAACTCTATACTCATTGAGCAGTAAACCCTCATTTCCCTCTACTCCAGGCCCCTGGAAACTCCCATGCCATTTTCTGCTTCTGTGGCTTTAGATACTTCATATAAATAGAATCATGAAGTATTTGTCCTCCTGTGACTGGGTTATTTCACTTAGCACAATGTCCTCACTGTTCATCCATGTTGTAGTATGACAGGAGCTCCCTTTTAAAAAGGCTTACTAATATTTAATTGAATGTATATATACCACGGTTTGCTTCTATCAGTGAACATTTAGGTTTCCATCTCTTGACCACTATAATTAATTCTGCAATGAGAATTGGAGTGCAAATATCTATCTCTTTGAGATCCTATTTTCAATTCTTTTGGATAAATACCCAGAGGTGGGATTGCTGGACCAAATGGAAGTTCTATTTTTAATGTTTTGAGGAATCTCCATATGGTTTTCCCCTGGTGGCTGTACCAATTTACATTCTCACCAAGTACACAAGGGTTCCAATTTCCAAACACTTGTTATTTTCTGGTTGGGTTTGGGTTTTTGCTGCTGTTTTGTTTTGGGGTTTTTTTTGGTAATAGACATCCTAAGCAATGCATGGTGATAGCTTACTACTGTATTTTTGATTTACATTTCCCTGACGATTAGTGACATTAAGCATATTTTCATATACCTGTTGGCCATTTGTATGTCTCCTTTGGAGAAATTTCTTTTTCTTTTTTTTTTTTTGTCTTTTTGCCATTTCTTGGGCTGCTCCCACAGCATATGGAGGTTCCCAGGCTAGGGGTCTAATCAGAGATGTAGCTGCTGGCCTACACCACAGCCACAGCAACTTGGGATCTGAGCCACGTCTGCAACCTACACCTCAGCTCAAGGCAACGCGGGATCCTTAACCCACTGAGCAAGACCAGGGATCGAACCCGCAACCTCATGGTTCCTAGTCAAATTTGTTAACCACTGAGCCACGACGGGAACTCCTGGAGAAATTTCTGATCAAGTCTTTTGTCCATTTTAAAATCAGGTTATTAGGGTTTTATTTTTTGTTGTTAATGAGCTGAATATATTTTTATATTTTATATATTCCTTCTATATTTTAGGTACCCTTATTAGGTAAACAGTTTACAAGTATTTTCTCCCATTCTGTAGGTTGCCTTGCATTTTCACTCTGTTGATTGTTTCCTTTGCTGTACAGAAGTTTTCAGTTTGAAATAGCCACCACCCCTTTCATTCTCTTTCTCTCTCTATCTGTATCTCTCTCTCTCTCTCTGCTCTTATTGCTTTTGTTTCTGATGTTATATCAAATAAGTCATTGCTAAGAACAGTATTATGAAATTTTACCCCTATGTTTTCTTTTAGGAGTTTTATAGTTTCAGGTCTTATGTTTAAGTCTTAATCCATTTTGAGTTGTTTTTTGTGTATGGTATAAGATAAGGGTCCAGTTTCATCCTTTTGCATGTGGATATTCAGTTTTCATAGCGCCATTTGTAGAAGAGACTGTCCTTTTCCCATTGTGTAGTCTCAGTACTCTTGTTGAAGTCATTTGATCATATATGTGTAGGTTTATCTCTAGGCTCCCTATTCTGTTCCATTGGTCTATACATCTATCTTTATATTGGTACATACTGTTTTGATTATTGTGGCTTCATAATATGTTTTGAAATCAGTAAGCATAAGTCTTCCAGCTTTGTCCTTTTTCAAGGTGGTTTTGGCTATTTGAGGTCCTGTGTGATTTCATATGAATTTTAGGATTGCTTTTTTTCTGTGTATGTCTGTTAGGTAGATCAGGTATATAGTGTTGTTCTGTTTCCTTATATGATCTTCTGTATACATTATGGAAAGTGGGGGTGTTGAAATCCCCAACTATTATTGTGTTGTCCGTTCCTGCAGTTCTGTCAGTGTTTGCTTTTTATATTTTGATGCTCTGCTATAGGGTAAATATGTATTTATAATTGCTATATTTTCCTTGTGAATTGACCCCTTTATCATTATTTAGTGTCCTTCTTTGTGTCTTGTGACAGTTTTTGACATAAAGTCTATTTTGTCTAAGAATGGCTACTCCTGCTCTCTTTTTGTTAATATTTGTATGCAGTACCGCTTTCCACACTTTCACTTTCAGCCTATGTGTGTTCTTAAATCTAAAGTTAATTTCTTATGGGCAGTATATATTTGGGTCTTTATCTTTTTTGCTACTTTTTTTTTTTTTTAGGGGCACAACCAAGGCATGTGGAGTTTCCCAGGCTAGGGATCCAATCAGAGCCACAGCTGCTGGCCACAGCCACAGCCATAGCAATACAGAATCTGAGCCACATCTACGACCTGCACCACAGCTCATGGCAACGCCAGATCCTTAACCCACTGAGCGAGGCCAGGGATCAAACCCACAACCTCATTTTTCCTAGTCAGATTGGTTTCTGCTGTGCCACAATGGGAACTCCCTATTTGGGTCTTTTTCTAAGTTTGGGTCTTTTTCTAAGTTTGGGTGTTTTTTTTGTTTTTTTTTTTCATTCAGACCCTCTGTATCTTTTGTTTGGGGGGTTAATTTACTTACATTGAAATTAACTACTGATAGAGAAGATAATATTGCCATTTTGTTAGTTTTCTGTCTACTTGTAGCTTTTTTTTGTCCCTCTTTTCCTCTCTTGCTGTCTTCCTTTGCATTTTTTATAATGACATGATTTGATTTCTTTCTCATTTTATTTGATATGTTCCCATAGTCATTTTCTTTGTGATTACCATGGGGCTTACATAAAACAAATCATAGTTATAAGAATATATTTTTAAGCTGTTAACAACTTCAACTGCATACAAAAACTATCTTTTATTCCCACCCCCCCACTTTTAAAATTTGGTTTTACAAATGACTTCTTTTTATATTGTGTATCCATTAACATAGTTTTTTTGTGTGTGTTTTTGTCTTTTAACTTCCATACCATAATTAAAAGTGATTTACAACCACCATTACAATTTTACAGTGTTCTGCATTTGTCAACAAATTTACTTTTTTCCCATGAGCTTTGTATTTTTATACGTTTTCCTGTTGATATCTAGCATCCTTTCATTTCAACCTGAAGAATCTCTTTTAAGCATTTCTTGCAATGTATGTCTTATGGTGATAAATTCCTTCAAGTTTTGTAATTCTGGGAAAGTCTATATTTCTCCTTCATTTTTGAAGGATTGTTTTCCTACTGTTCTTTGTTGGCATTTTCTTTTAGCACTTTGAATATATCATCCCATTCCCTTCTGGTCTGCATGATTTCTTCTGAGAAATTAGCTGATAGTGTTATATGGGTTTCCTTATATGTGGAAAGTTGGTTTTCTCTTGCTGCTTTCAAATTTTTCTCTTTGTCTTTGACTTTTGAGATTTGATTATAATGTGTTTCTGTGTGAATTGTGGGGGATTAATTATGGTCGGGATTTTATGACTTCTGAATCTGAATCTTATTTCTTCAAATAAGTTTTCTGCCCGTTCCTTCCCTCTTCCTCCTCTGAGACTGTTATAATGCGTATGTTTATTCACTTAATATTCTCCCATAAGTCCCTTGGGCTTTTTCTCTCTTTTTCAGCCCTTTTTCCTTTTTGATCCTCTGACTGATTAATTGCAAATGATCTATCTTTGAGTTCACTGATTCTTTCCTCTGTTTGATGAAGTCCACTTTCAGCTCCAAAACTTCTGTTCAATCTCTTTTTTGTTTTCTATCTTTGCTAATATCTTCATTTTGTTCTTGCATTATTTTTTGAATTCACTGAGCATCTTTATGATATTTATTTTTAATTCTCTTTTGGGTAATTTATACACATTCCTTTTCTAGGGTTGGTTTTCATAGATTTGTTTTTTTTTCCTTTGGTTTATCCATTTCACCCTGTTTCTCCCTATGGTGTTGGGCTCTTTGCATGTAAAACAGCATTCGCCTCTCCTAGTCTTTAGGGACTTGCTTCATAAAGGGAAAGACCTTCACCAATCAACCCAGTTAGAGATTCTGAGCCTCAATCGTTTTCTGGATTTCTCACAAAGGGAATTGATCCACATATTGCTGTTCAATCATTGTCTCCAATGGGGTAAGGAGAACCTGAGGTTTTCTATTCCACCAATTTTCTCACCATGTATATATTTTCCAGTTTTCTGGTAATTACATTAAAAAGAGTCTTAAAAATTATCCTAGCAGCCACTTGTAAAAAAAAGTGGAAATAATATTAATAATGTATTTTACTTAATCCACTATTAAATGATAATCCTACATATTATCATTTAAACATGTAATCAATAGAAAATTATTAATAAGATATTTTATATTCTTTATTTTGTACCAAGTTTATGAAATCCACTTTCTTTTTTTTATTTTTTATTTTATTTTTTTTTAATTTTTTTTTTATTTTCCCACTGTACAGCAAGGGGGTCAGGTTATCCTTACATGTATACATTACAATTACATTTTTCCCCCACCCTTTCTTCTGTTGCAACATGAGTATCTAGACATAGTTCTCAATGCTATTCAGCAGGATCTCCTTGTAAATCTATTCTAAGCTGTGCCTGATAAACCCAAGCTCCCGATCTCTCCCACTGAAATCCACTTTCTATTCTTAGGGCATATCTCAATTCAGACTAACCACAGGTGTTCAATAGTTATATGTGGTTAGTAGCTGCTGTACTGCATAGACCTACAGTATAGAAATTGCTCCTATACACAAAAATGAAAAAAGAGGAGTTCCCGTCGTGGCGCAGTGGTTAACGAATCCGACTGGGAACCATGAGGTTGCGAGTTTGGTCCCTGCCCTTGCTCAGTGGGTTAAGGACCCGGCATTGCCGTGAGCTGTGGTGTAAGTTGCAGACGCGGCTCAGATCCCGCGTTGCTGTGGCTCTGGCGTAGGCCAGTGGCTACAGCTCCGATTCGACCCCTAGCCTGGGAACCTCCATATGCCGTGGGAGTGGCCCAAGAAATAGCAAAAAGACAAAAAAAAAAAGAAAAAAAAGAAAGACAGAAAAAAGATAACTACAATGATTTTTTTTTCTTTGTCTTTTTAGGGCTACACCTGCAGCATACGGGAGTTCCCAGACTAGGGGTCAAATTAGAGCTCCAGGCACTGGCCTACGCCACAGCCACAGCAATGGGGGTCTGAGCCACGTCTGCGACTACATCACAGCTTATGGCAGCACCAGATGCATTAACTCACTGAGCAAGACCAGGAATCAGACCCGTGTCTTCATAGATACTAGTCAGGTTTGCTACTGCTGGGCCACAATGGGAACTTCTATAATGATAATTTAAGGCTATCCACAGAGAAGAAAATTCGAATGAGTGTAAACATGTGAAAAGATGCTTTTCTATCATGGATGGAGAAATACAAATCAGAACAATAAGATACCAGTTTTTGTTTATTAGATTATCAAGAAGTTTATAAGAGGAAAGAAAATGTGGAACTCTTGCATAGTTCTTTCTGTGGCTGCCTTTTATCAAACAGAAAGGAGCATTCTTTTCTCCTTCTGCCTGATAATGAGCTAATTTGCATTTACATCGTCATTTGAAAGTAATAAGATGGTCACATTTGTTTTTTCCTTGTACTTACAGATGAGCCTTTGATTTAATCATTTGATTAATCAAATTACATTAGGATCTAGGTTTTAAAAAAACAAAAATGTGGTTTAAATGTTTGTATACAAAAATGCTGCTTTAGCATAAGCTTTTATTATAACCCAAAAGTTTATTTACATTTCTGAGAGGTTTTAGTTTTTGATGGTTCTGACAGGTTGACTTTAAATTTATCTCCAAATTAATCTTTACTCTCCAGTGAATTTTCATTCAATCTTTAGTTATAGTAACTGATTGGTAAGCAATTACCTAGAGGAATAAATCTTGGGAGGATTCTTTTTGTAAAGAATCCCTTTAAATGCTTTCATGTTGGAAAGTTCAGGTTTCCCCAGAGTGAGTATTTTTAGACAGGGGCTCATTTACAGTGGGTAAAATGTTTTAAGCTACCAGCTTTAAGACCTGTCCGATATCTGCCTGTGGTTATCCTTAGTCCAGTACAGCCATTGATAAGAACAGGAATTCCTTTCATTGGCTGAAATAGAGGACTAAGGGAATTGCCCTTAAAATAAAGACAAAAAGAAAAAAGAAGGGCAATGTTTTATCCCCTGGGTACCATCATTCGAGAAGAGACCAGAGCATGAGGAAGCTAACGAATGGATTTCATTGAAATAAGAAATCTGGGCCAGACCAGCCTGGGGCACAAGGAATTGCGGGGAACCAGTGCCTCTGAATGTCATTTAAAAGGGCTTCACCAGGTGCACAGACCTTGAAATGATGTTCCTAATTGTTCTTCGTTTTCTTTTTTCCCCTCTCCTTTGGCAAATTACAAAGAAAAAGGGAAAAATTGCCCAGCGGGAAGATCCAGCTGCTGAGCCTGTTAAGAGAAAAAAGCATGGATATGATGCTAATTTTGCTTCCTTTTCTTACCCTCTACAAATGGCTGGCTGGCAGGTGAACACTGCCCAGAGAATCCAGGAAGTTTTGACCAGGGATAGCAGTCTATCTAGGGTGACCATATTCTCTAAAAATCTCCACCAATGAGGGTAGGAGAAAAGAAACAATAGCCAGTATGATTTCCATCAGTTCCCCAGGATGATAGCTCGCCAGTTGATTGGGAGAAAATAATAGCCTCTGCTCTCTTCAGCTGGAGACGTTCAGCATCCAGAACACAGGCACATTAAAGAGAAGCTGCAACATATGCTGTGATGACATCTGGGGAAGAAAACAGGCTTCGAACTGTATGCACATCAATATCCAGAGCAAAGGAAGCCCTTGCCCAAGCTAATGTACTCAAACATACACACACACACACAAACACACACACACACACACACACACACACAGCCAGAGAACCAGGATCAATTGCTAAGGCCACACACAATAGTCTTGATCTGCTCTTCGTGAAATGCAAACCCTGATATCGGGGAAAAGCCGGGGGATGAGGATTTTTTTTGTTTAAAGCGAGAAGGAGAGTCCATTTTCCTGAGAAAATCAATCACCCCTGGAAGACAGAAAGAGCAGTTCACAGTTTTATATCTTTTCCAAGTAGGACCTTTCAGACCACATATCTGGCCTAACCAGCTGGTTTTGGGGCTGGGTCTGTGTTTGACTGAAAACTATACTAAGCATGTCAACATTTCTTTCTCGAGTTTCAGACAGTTCACACATGCTGCCACCACTTTTCGGCTCAGACAACGACCTCCTCTCCAAGATTGAAAGTCATGGTCCTGGGTCACTTCAGACAGTTTGGCAGCTCAAGCCTAGCCCTACTGGCCTTACAGTTTCTTCTCTCCAAGCAAATTCACTGGCCTGCTGAATAAAGATGCTAGCCTGCCTCTGCCAGCCCTGGTGAGATAATTTACTCTCAATCCTGGCCCATAAGAGTCAGTCTTTTTTTAATCTTTTTTTTTTTTTTTTTTTTTTTACTTTTTAGGGCCTCACCTGAGGCATATGGAGGTTCCCAGGCTAGGAGTCGAATTGGAGCTGTAGCCAGCGGCCTATGCCACAGCCACAGCAATACCAGATCCAAGCCTCGTCTGCAACCTGCACCATAGCTCATGGCAACACCAGATCCTTAACCCTCTGAGCAAGGCCAGGGATCGAAGCCAAAACCTCATGGTTCCTAGTTGGATTCGTTTCCACTGTGCCGTGATGGGACAGTGATCAAGAGTCAGTCTTGATGGGGAAGGAAGAGTCCATTGCCAGGGTGGGCAGATCAGTTATGGAGTCCAGAATTAGAACTGCAACTGTAAACCCATTCACTGTCCAGAATCTCCGGTGTGAGCCATGGACTCCTGCATGCCTCTTAGGGTGAAGATGTCCCCTGATCCCTGAGATGTTGCCTCTTCTTGCATCTAAACCATTTAAGCTATTGTTTAAACACAGATCCTGAGATCTCACCCCAAATTCACTGCATAAGGATGAATCTGGAAATCTGTATTTTGACACCAAGAGAATAGCCTATGAGAAGGAATATAATGCAATGATTAAGAACACGAGCTTTGGTGATGACCTTCCCCTTCACTTACTATTAACGTGATCATGGGGGAAATTTACTTAACTTTCCTTGGCACCATCTATCAAATGGTAACAATAACCTTAATACCTACCTCATAGAAAGGATTAAATGAGTAAATCCATTTAAAGTTCCTGGAACAGTGGTAGGCACACAATCAGGTTTCATACATGCTAATTATTACTATTATCCTGTAACAAGCACCCTTGATGATTTTTTATAATCAAGTTTGTGATTCAAACTTGATCAAGTTTGAATCCAGTATGATCAAGTAAATTCTTAATCTGCTTTTTGCTCAGACCTATGTCCTTGCTCAGACCTAAGTCCTCCTAGCTTTAGAGCTCTGTGTTGTCTTCCCCAAGTCATGTAAGTCTTTCCAATCTTTCTCCAGGGTACCAGGAACAGGTGTCTTACCTTGTTACCATTTGTCCTTCAGTCAGAATGGGCTGATCGCTGAGAATAGGGATGATGCTGTTGGCTTGAGGAACTCCCACTCTTCAAGTGGGGAAAAAGCAGTTTTCTGTAATTGGGGCCCAGCTATAGAATCAGAAGTTCCTAATTGTTTAATGTAATTCAGTGTTGATAATCATTCAAACTTAGCCAAAGCTGCAAGGCTACTTTGGACGGTCTCTTGGAAGAGAGTTCCTTCTCTTAGGCACCTGCCCTCAGGGTTACCAATTGTGTCAGTTTTCCTGGGACTGCACTGATTTTTGCACTGAAAGGCCCCGGTTGTAGGAAAGCCCTCAATCCTGGGTAAACCAGGATGGTTGGTCCCACTGTGCCTTATAGTTACTGGGTTGGTTCTCCAGTTGACTGGGCAGGGCATAACTGGGGTCTGGGCTCAGCCTTACTAACTTTCAGAGGTAGGAAGCTCAGACCAAGAGAGCCCCCTGACCCTCTTGGTTTAGGACACTCTGGTCTGAAAAATATACTAACACTTCCTGTTTACTAGGCTGACATGGAGCAGAATTATACTGATTGCCTCATAGTAGGGACCTGAGGAATTCTGCATTATGGTGCTTCATGTATGCACTCAGAACTGGCATCCTCCAGTCTGCCATGTTTTCTGATGTGCATAATACCAAGAGCTATAAATATCCATTCTTCCCTGGGTCTGGAGATTTGTATGCTGATTACATTTCAGGTGGAAAATGCAGAAGCACTTGCTTTCCTATTTTCCCAGAAGAAGAGGTGTTGGAGGGAGAAAATAAAGGATCTAGGTTTTATAGAGCTGTAGAAATTACACATGTTGCCAAGGTAATTAATCAACATTCAAAGATAACATAAAATCTCTTCCTGTGCCTGGACATATATACCTCAAACCCCAGTAGGTATGAGTAATAACATCGAAATGAAGGAAATTACCTTAAAGAAATTGCCTGAATGGGACTGTTATAAGAAGAGGTTAGGGCTTACTTAATTAAAGCACAGTTTAATTATTACTATATCGTAAGGAAATGGAGTGAGTGCCATGCAATCATATGGGAGTATGAGAGGTTTGGATCTTGTTGGATAACAATTTCACATAGTTGGGGGTGGGAGTGGAGAAGGCATGATTAAATACAGGAGCAGGCTGATGAATGAATCATTGGAGAAGTGCATTTTAAACTAAATGGAAATGAGTCTAGAAAGAATGGAGAAATCATTATAATTATCATTGTATGGCCCTGTTAGGGAGAAGAGAGCAGGTGGTCTCTGGGTCAGAATAATAGCCCAAAGGCTGAGCTCTGGACTCTGCCTCTTTAGTGGGACCCTTGATGCTCCTGGGTATAGGTCTGGGTAGTGATACACCCTTTACTACAACAGCGCTGCTTGTAAAGACCCAGAGCTTCCTCTGTCCTTGGGCTTATACCCTACTCCAAGCCACCACTTAAGTCCTGAGGTCTCCAGGAAGCCACAGTGCCCTGATGCAAAATCCACGTCAGGCTCCCCATCCCCCTGCTTGAACCCCTGGCAAAGATGTCCTTTTCCTGGAGCTTCTAGTTTTCTCAAAGAGAACCTCTCATTTCTTACCTAACTCAAAATGAAACTGTACAATAAAACAGCATATAAAAGTATCAGCAGGGGGAGAGATTTGTCTGGTTCATTTAAGAGAATTGTCCAAAATGAAGGAGAATGAGAAAAGGAGAAATTTCATTATCAATTACAGTATATATATATATGTGTGTCTCTGTGTGTGTATAATTTAAATAGAATTTTATGTTTAAATGTAATTTAAATGTTATACATAATTTAAATTAGTTTAAAATAATTTCAGACCTATCAGAAAGTTCAAGAATAATTGAGAGAATTTTTCACCTACCCTTTACCCAAATTCACCAATTGTTAAAATTTTTGCCTCTTTCCTTTCTCTACACAAGCACATACACACACTACACACACATTATTATTATTTAGAGCAGGTTGACTGGGTATCACTGGGTTTAATCCTTCAATATGTATTTCCTGAGAAAAAAGTTATCTACAAAACCAGAGTACAATTATAAAACTTGGAAATTTAATATTGACTTTATGAAGTACAAATTTCAATTTTGTCATTTGTCCCCCAAATGAGCTTTAGACCATTTTTTTCCCCTCCAGCGAGGGTCAAGTATCATGTTAAATTGTCTTGTCTCTTTATTCTCCTTTAATCTGGATTGTTTTTCAGCCCTTATCTTTCATAATATTGGCATTTTTTTTTGAAGAAAACAGGCCAGTTATTTTATAGACTGTGCCTCTATATGGGTTTGTCTGCTGTTTCTTCATGATGAGATGGATTGGTTGTACACTGGAGGCCAAAATAGCACAGAGCTGATACTGTGTCTTTTTCAGGGTATCGGATCTGGAGGCACAGGAGGCCCATCTGCCCCTCATTACTGATGGTAATTGTGATCACCCAGTCAAGATGTTATACACTTTCCTCACTGTATAATTACTATTTTCCCCTTGCAACTAATAAACATTCTGTAGGGAGACACATATACCAGATAATATGTTCCTCATCACACTCCCCTCAGATTTAGTGTCTACTGATGACTCTTTCCTGAAATAATCTTTATTGTGATCATTGCAAACTAGTGGTTTTCAACTCCATCACTCCCTACACATTTTATTGTTGGAAAGGTGTGAAGTGGTTATGAATCACTATTTTTTTAAATGAATGGGCTACATGGATGAGCTCTCCCTTCATATGTATGTATTACATATATACTTATGTATGTACATATGTATTATGTACGTAGGTGTGTATGTATGTGTCTACCTACCTACTTGCCTACCTATCTATCCACTCTCTAGTTATCTATCATCAGTATAGACTCATGATTTCCATTTTAAACAATAGATTATAATTCAGTAGAGTTCTTATTTATTCAGATGCTCAAATTAGCCCAGATTTAGCCAATGAGAACCCCTTCAAAGTCACTTTGGTATTTAGGAACAAGTATCTGGCAACTAGGTGTGCTGATTGCTTTTAGGTCCTTTTAGCAGTTAATACTAGGAAATATAAGTATTTTTATATTTGAAATCATAATTTCGTTATGTCTGTTTTCTGATTTTCCCTTGTTTCTTACAAAAAAAGTTAGTGTAGTATATAAAATCTTATACATTTTTTTATTTAATAAGATATCCTGGAAATTATTCCATGTGAGTATATAAAGATTTTCCCTGTTCTTTCTTCCAGCTGCATAGTATTCCTCTATGTACATGTTCCATGGTACTTAACCAACTTCTTAGGCTTGGATATTTAGATAATTGCCAAAAATTTGCAATTACAAACAATAAATAACATTATGTTTGTGTATTTTTTTTATTGTTGTGGGTGTATCTTCAGGATAAGTTGAAAGAAGTGAGGTTGTTGGATTGATTGAAAGGTAAGTACATAAGGAGTTCTGGTATATAATGCTAAATTCTCCTCCATTGGGTTACCATTTTGCATTTCTTCCAGCACTGTAAGAGTGAAAGAGAGAGAGTGTGTGAGAGAGAGCCTGTTTCCTTAATCTTAGCCAGAAGAGTATATCGATTGTTAAACTTTGAATGTTTGCCTATCTGATAAAAAGTCTAGTATTATGTATTTTTATAGAGTATAGCTTTTATTTTAAAATCTCTACATCTGGTATAATATTATATTTGTTATCTTTTTTTGTTCATTAAGGTTTTCTGAGGTTTACCAGTTATATATATATTTTTAATGATCTAGCATAAGGTTTATTTTTTAATGAATGTTTGTATGAATGACATATATTAGAAAGAGTACATATCAGTGGATGGAATATAGTAGAAATAGGGCTGTTTGGAGTCAGACAGACCTGAGCTCAAATTCTTTTCACAACTTAAGAGCTGTGAAGTCTCTGACAAGTTCCTCATATTCTCCGATGCTAAGTAGCCTCATTTGCAAAATGAATAATATTTAAGTCTGTCTTGTGTATCCTCAGGTTCCACATTTATGGATTCAACCAACCTTGGAGCAAAAGTGTTCAAAAAAGAATTCTGGAAATTCCAAAAAGCAAAACTTTGCTGTGTGCTGGCAACTGTTTATAGCCTTTATAGCAATACAGCTTTTTTTTTTTTTTTTTTTTTTTTTTAGGCCTGTACATGTGTCATATGGAGGTTCTCAGGCTAGGGATCAGGAGTGCAGCTGCTGGCCTACACCACAGCCACAGCAAGACCAGATCTGAGCTACGTCTGGGACCTACACCACAGCTCCTGATCCTTAACCCATTGAGCGAGGCCAGGGATCAAACCCATGCCCTCATGGATCCTAGTTGTGTTTGTTACTGCTGAGCCATGATGGGAACTCCTGTAGTAATATAGCTTTTAAACTGTATTATTAGTAATCTAGAAATGATTCAAAGTATATGAGGAGATGTGCATAGGTTATATGCAAATACTGAGCCATTTTATATGAGGGACTTGAGCACTGGAGGATTTTGGTATCCAGGTCCTAGAAGCAATCCCGAGGACACCAAAGGATGATGGTACCCAATCTGTAGTCTTGGAGGGATTTGAATAAGTATATAAAAGAACCCAACACACTGTAGGTATTCTTTATAAGGAAGAAGTATTCTTTTTGCTCTTACCTTCATTATTTTCTTCCTTGGGACCATTTTTCCCTCAAAACTCTTTTTTTTTTGTCTTTTTGCCTTTTCTAGGGCTGCTCCCATGGCATATGGAGGTTCCCAGGCTAGGGGTCTAATCAGAGATGTAGCCACTGGCCCATGCCAGAACCACAGCAACTCAGGATCCGAGCTTCATCTGCAACCTACACCACAGCTCAGGGCAACGCTGGATCCTTAACCCACTGAGCAAGGTCAGGGATCAAACCCTCAACCTCATGGTTCCTAGTTGGGTTCATTAACCACTGTGCCACAACGGGAACTCCTCAAAACTCTTAACTCTACAGTTCAGCATGTGCTTTTCTTTTTTAATTAAACAAGTGAGGTTTATAAATTTATTTCTAGATTCTGCTTGATCTCATTTCATGATTTGATATGTATTCATTATTTCTATTATTTTCTAAATGATATATTACTGTTTTATTTATTTCATTTTTAATGGTTATTAGAAGACTTTAAAAAATTCTAAATGGATAGTGGTTTTTTGGCTATAATTTAAATAAATTGCTTTTAGTTTTAGTGCATTGAGACTAGGAACTGTGGCCTATTGGATTGAATATAATTCTATTCTCTGAATTATTTGAGATTTTCTTCTTTTCTGACCATATGATTAATATTTGCTAAACATTCTACATCACTCTCAAAAAGAGAAGATCTATTTTATGTGGAAGAGAGAAGAATCAGGGGTCCCAGCTAGATTAAAATTCAAGTTTGGTTATGCCAAAGCATGAAGTTGGAACACACCAGTCACATGCCATGGGTGGCAAGAAACCCTATGGGCAGCAATGTGAAATCTATTCAAACTGGGATTTAGGCATCTACAGGCACATTCACTGAACTGGGGTGCTGGCAAGTTAACTAGGATTGCTAAGTGGAATTAGGTGGTTAAATAAAAGTACTATAAGGGAGTTCCCATCCTGGCTCAGCGGTAATCAACCCAACTAGTATCCATGAGGATGCCGGTTTGATCCCTGGCCTCGCTCAGTGGGTTAAGGATCCAGTGTTGCCGTGAGCCATGGTGAAACTCGAAGATGAGGTTCAGATCTGGAGTTGCTGTGGCTATGACATAGGCCGGCAGGTACAACTCTGATTTGACCCCCTAACCTGGTACTTGCATATGCTGCAAGAGTGGACCTAAAAAGGCTAAAAAAAAAAGAATCCTGTAAGAGAGAACAGAGTCAGGCATAGGGGCTGGACTCTCATCAAACTCTCTGATGGGGGGACTGATCTTAGAACAAGGCTGTGCTATCACGTACAGGCACCTAGCAACACAGATGTGCCCTGGAGTTTAAATAACCTTCCTGGGAGCTCCCTCTGTTGCTCCATGGTCTAGAAAGTGGAAAAATTGTCACCAGAGCCTAGGAAATGTTACTGTTTTCTTCTCTTCCTCCCTCTTCTATAGAAAGGGCATCTACAAGGTGGATCAGTTTTAAGGCAGGGCAGAAACATAGGTAATGGAAGCCAGTGAAGGTATGTAACACTGGTATGAATTGTATGGGAGGCAGCTCCCCTCCTCTGTCAGGGGAGAGGCCTGAGCATGGGCCCTGGCAGAGGAAGGCAAGGACGGGATGATATTGCTGAAGGGACTGGAAGAGGGGCTGTGCTCAGCACTTCATGTGCATCATCCCAGTCAGCTATCATTATCATCCCATTTCACAGCTAAGGAAGCCAAGGCTCAGGAAGATGAAACATCCTCTTTTTAAGTGAACCAAAGAGCTGAGAACTGAAGTGCCTGAATCCAGATTGTTTTAGCTTTTATGCTGTATTGCTTTTTTCCTGAAAACACTGGGACCACTAGTACAGGACCACACCCAGGATCTCATCCCTGGAAAGATGATAGACATATATGTTTACATATATGCATATATGGGTACATACATATGCACATATACATTTATGTAAATACATACAATATTTTTAAGTTATATTGCTCAAATATGTTAATAAATTGGGGGGCATGCATCCAGTTGCTCTGTTATAGACTGATGTGGCTTATAAAAATTGTGTTTCTGGAGTTCCCACTGAGGTACAGTGAGTTAAGAATCCAACTTACCACAGCTTAGCTCACTGCAGAGGCACAGGTTCTATTCCCAGCTCAGCGCCGTGGGTTAAAGAATCTGGCATCGCTGCAGCTGCAGCATAGGTCAGATCCAGTCCCTGACCCAGGAACTTCCATATGCTTCAGATACAGCCATGAAAAAAAAAATTGTATTTCTGCCATACCTCTTTTCATTCTAATGGCTTTTGCTCCAGATCTTTTGTTGCTTTTTTCTTTGACACAAGACAGTTTGTTATTGTTATGGCATTAGTTTTTTTCTTATATTTTTAATAGAAGTGTTATATAGTACATACACTGATTAAACAATACATATCAAAAACACACAGACACGGGCACACACATCCAATGGTTTTTCCACATCCCATCCATCACCCTTGTACTTGTGATCTATCACAGCTGTATGTGCTCTTGACTAAGTGTGAGAAAATCATATGCCATCTTTACTCTGTATGACACATGAGAAAATTAGTGAATTCTGCTCTCTTTTAAAATGTGGACACTCCTTAATGTCTCTAAAGTCTGACTCATTTGTTCATTGATCTTCATTTTAATGTTTTTTTTTTCATCAAACCTTTCAATAGTTTCCGTTTTTTTTGCAATAATGGTACCATTGGGTACTTTTGGGTGTGGGGATGTACAAGGCAGGTTTTGCATCCTGATGTGATCTCATAATGTCCCACAACATTTTTGTTAAAACTTATTTACCATCATCAGACAACAAGGGTGAAGAATCTTTGAATACGTGTTACAATGCTCAGAAAACAGCATCAATCCAGGTAATTATTGGGCCAGTCAAGATGTCTAAAATACCACGCTCGTTTCCAAAACACCATTGGATGATGATCTACAAAGTTTGCCACTGTTATTGCATGATTGCCTTCTTTTCTAAAAAGCTTTCAAGTTCCTTCCATACTATTAATGGACTAAGATATGGAACAGTTACAGGATCTGGGCTTGAGAGGTCCTATTCTAATTCTAAAGACTCTGTAACTCCTTTGCAAGAATCTGGTAGGCTGCTTGTAGGAAAGAGCTTGTATCCTTTAGTATCTTCCTATCCAAGGATCATGAGTACCAGCCATCTTGGCCTTTGGAAATATTGGACATATTGACATGGCTGTTGTTGATCTGGCAACAGGGATCTGAATACTTCAGACATATGAATTTTCCTGCCATTCAGATGTGCTATTCTATCAAACTTCCCTTGAACAGAGGTAACAGGTATGTGAAGACTAGAGGCTGATGCCCAGATGCAAGACTGCCTTGTCTGACTTGAAAAGAAAGATGGAAAAAAAATGCATATTTTCTGAAAATGGTCTTGACTTCAAAAAGTTATCTTTGCAGACTCCCAGAAACAGTGTGCTTGGAAGACAAAATCTGGATTGCTGCAACACCAAAAGCAGTGGTGGTGGCAATGGCCAGGCTCTCTTGAAAGTGAACTGTGGGCAGCCAACATTAAAAAAGAGGCTGGAGGAGAGGGCTGTGAGCATGGTGAGATGCTCTCAGACAACTCCTAGAATAGACTGCACACCTGGGGAAAGGGGCTGAGGGCCCTCCAGCCAGCACCACTGGGTTTAAAGATAACATAATCTCATGTGTACTGTCTGAGAAGTCTTAGGAAAGCTCAGGTTATAAATGAATAATAACTTAATAGTTTTGAAGGGGGTCCATGTAAAACACTAAAAATCACATACTCTTTGGAATTATATTCTGATTGGGAGCTTTTGTAGATTTGTCAAAACATAGGGTAGCTCAGAGTAGGGGCAAACTTCCCATTTCCTGTATTTATCACCATGGAATCAATCATTTGAGGGGATACTGAACACAGAGAGTTCACCTTGAAAGATTAAAGTCCAGGAGAGACTGGCGTAGGCCGGTGGCTACAGCTCCGATTCGACCCATAGCCTGGGAACCTCCATATGCCGCGGGAGCAGCCCAAGAAATAGCAACAACAACAATAACAACAACAAAAGACAAAATAAATAAATAAATAAATAAAGTCCAGGAGAGAAATATGTTTGATAAGAGGCAGAAGGAAAGCTGGCTGTCCCACTGCCAGACACTTCAAAGAGAATTTACCTTGGTGATTTAACCACACAGTCCAGGGTCTGGCCCTTTGTTTTTCAGGTTCAAAAACTGAGAAAATTGGTTTTGTCAGCACACTGAGGTAAGATCAGTTTATCGGGCCCCCAGTCATACTAACCAAGTTCACAAGAGACAGATGTGTAAATCAAAATGCCATTTTATTAATTTACAACGGCAAGTAGAATCGACCAGGAGATCAGACACACATTCTGTTTCAAGCACATTCTCTCCCTGTGGTGAAGTCTACGTGGGAAGTCAAATTATCATCAGAAGACAGCCAGACAGCCTGGAATCAGTGAGAAGAGGGAACTGGCTGTCTGAGTGGAATGTTAAAGGAAGCTGGATGCTTCAATCTCCACCAAAGGGTTTTACCTAGAGAGGATCAGAATTCTAACGACAGGTCACCACTCCAAGTACGGACCTAGGCCTTCCCAACTCCTTCTTTGTGGTGAACACTGCTTTGTCCCATGCTGGCCACACTTATGGGCTGACAGGTTCACTCTCCACCTGGGTCAATTTCACTGACTAGGTTACAGCCCCTGTCTCCCTCTTCTTTGATCTTGCTTTCATCCTGCCCACCTAATGAGGCTGGAAAATGGACTGTTGTCCCGGAGTGACCCTAACCCAGGGTTAGCAGTGCCTGTCGTATTCCGCTGAGGTTAGGAAGCCTTATATAACCACACATTATCAATGTGTTGACCAAACAACTCCTCCAGGCTTTGCCTGTCATCTTCCAGGCCAGTTCCAGCTGGGCAGAGGAGGCTAAAGAATTGTTAACAATGGGTGATCAATGCCTTTATCTCAAAATGGGAGGGATGGGGGGAGCTGCCTCTTCTCTGAAAACCACTGGCTGAATTGAATCCAGAGTAGGTTGCTCCTGGGAGCCAAGCTGATGAGAGGGCACAGTCCTAGAATTACTAGCTCATGCTGTGCCTCAGCCCTCGTGCATAAAATTTGAAATGCTCAGGATGATAGCTGACACTTTTATGGAAGGAAAGAAATAGCCTAAAGGTAACAGCTCTGGGTTGGTTTGTGGGGAAAGTGACTGACGTTCAGGGCATTCATTGCTTTGGCTGCTGCCCTTTGGTCTAATGCGTCTGTCTGCCCCAGTCATCCCTTCCCTAGGCATCTCTCTTGCCAACTGAATGATCTGTGTGAGCCTCCACTTCACTAAAATATATTAATAGATAACAGTTACTGAGAGCTCGTCATTTGCCAAGCTCTTTTCTAAGTCCTTTACGTATTAATTCATTGACTTCATAACTATCCAGTGGCATTTGGTACTATTTTTATCTTCCTGTTTCTGATGAAAAAATGAGCCAGAAAAGTCAAGTAACTTGCCCATTGTCATTAGTTAATAAATGGCAGATTTAGACTCCCAAACCTGTCAGTCTGGTTCCTGAGCCTGTCCCTTTTACCTGCAGCATGCAGTGGAGCTAAAATGGTTTCTCTGAATGTATTCAGACCTCCCCATAGAATTGTTTAAGTTTTAGCAGCCTGGACTAGCTCTTACTGAGTTTCCAGGAATCTGCTTAAAAATTGGAATATTTTTACAATAAATATTTGAATCTACTAGTTGTACATCCTTACATAAGTCAGTTATCTCTCTGGAACTCAGTTTAAAACAAGAGGGTTAGACTGCTGAATCTCTGACTTCCCTTCCAATACTGACTTTTTGAATTTACTACCGCGACCTTGACTACAACCTTGTATTTGTAGAGATTTTAACCATTGACATAAATTATTTTATTTTTTCATTAAAAAAACCATTGAGTCAAGAAGCAATACCTGGAGTTCCTGCTGTGGCACAATGGAATTGGCAGCATCTCTGCAGCACCTCTGCAGCACCAGAATGCAGGTTTAATCCCCGGCCCAGCACAGGGGGTTAAAGGAACTAGCATTGCCATAGCTTCAGCGTAGGTCACAACTGCAGCTTGGATTTGACCCTTGGCCTGGGAACTCCATGTACTGAGTTGCAGGAAAAAAAAAAAAAAAAAAAAGAAGCAGCAGCAGCAGCAGAAATACCTTTAAATACCTTTATATTTCCAGAAATAGCTATCACAGTGTTGGACAGAATAGGCACTGCTTATACATTTATCAACTTAAACTGATTTTCATAATCATCCTGTAAGATGGACAGGAAATAATATTGTCTTCATTATACAGATGAAGAAACTAATGCTTAGAGAGCTTTAATAAATAACCTTAAATCATAGCGTTCATTTCTATACCCTTCTTCGTTTTTATCCCTCAATGATGTTGTAAATGTACCCGTGTTTCTACGACAGCAGATTTTCAAGTAATAACAACAATACAGAGTGCATTTCCCAGGCAGAGAATCAGGAAGACAGTGCCTGGCATAATGTAATTTTTCTAGCTCATTTAAGAGAACAAATTGAATACTGAATACTGCAGGTACATGTCATCATCCTTCAACTTGAGAAACTGGAAGAGAAAGGTGAGCATTCCATTGCTTTTTATTGACTGAATTCTAAATTCTCAATGTGAACTCATGCAAGGTCACCAGGAATTTGACTTCAATATTGCAGCATGTCCACTCTTTTGTTATGGGCTAAGATAGTCCAGATTTCTGCAAATCCCAAATCTAATGGGGATGAAAACAGCTCATTAAGAATTGGATTTGTACTTTGATTAATTAGAGTTTTATATGTGATCATTAATGCCTTTCACCGCCGAAGATTTTCCAAAGAGATACTCTTTGAGCACGGAGGAAAGAGTGCTAATGATCTTAAGATCATTCTAAAGTTTTATTCCCGGAGGCTCTGTTCTCCGGGAGCTGTTCAGCTCCTCCAAGCTTCAGATTCTCCAGACATCAAAAGGAATGTGGCTTCAGATGGGATAATATGATGGGAAAACAGAGCCCCATGAATGCATCAACCCTAATTATCAGCATGAAAAAATTCTTCCTTGGAGACACTTGGGTATGGTCAGGACAGGGAAACATGTGACAAGAGAAAAGGGCCAAATTAGAAGAGAAAGTCAGAGAGTGACTTTAGCTAAAAAGCAAAATGGGCAGCTTAAACTCCTGTGGGCTCATGGAAAAGAAAAGCCTATAAACATGTCTGGTTATTAGGGGCGTAATATGCTTGCTTTTCTTCCTGATGAAATGGCCAGGCTCCTCTGCAGGTACTGTGTTTGTTTGTTTGTTTGTTTGTTTGTTTGTTTGTTTTCAGAAATGCATTTGAGGAGCAAGAAATAAATATCTAGACATAGCTATAATGGGATATTGTTTATTTTGTTTACCCACAGAAGTTCTTATACTCATCTAATGGTGAGCAACTTGAGGGCATGGATATTTTATTTTACATATTTAGCTCCTTTTTTTCTCCTCCTCATTCCTCCTTACTATCGACAGATAAGCTCACATTGTTTCTATAATGAATCTCCAGGGTATTCCCAGTAATTTTTAAATTAGAAAATCATCTTTCAGAGTAATATAAAATTTAAGTTTGGAGTTCCCGTTGTGGCTCAGTGGTAAACGAACCCAACTACTATCCATGAAGATGCTGGTTTGATCCCTGGCCTCACTCAGGGAGTTAAGGATCCAGTCTTACCGTGAACTGCAGTGTAGGTCGAAGAAACATCTTGGATCTGGCATGGATGTGGCTGTGGTGTAGGCTGACAGCTGCAGGTCCAATTCACCCCTAGCCTGGGAATTTCCATATGTCATGGGTATGGCCCTAAAAAGACAAAAAAAAAAAAATTAAGTTCACATGACCAACATCTGCTGAAGGGTAATATACTGAGGTGTTGTATGGCTTTTTTTGCTTTTGCAAATGGGTTTTTCCCTCACATGGTATCTTTTAATTAATTATTTTTAATGCGTAGGAGACCTCTTGCATTGATTACATATTGCCATTGATTAGATATCTGCATGCTATATGACAAATTGCCTCAAAATCTTGTGGTTTACAAGAACAATCATATTTTCTTCTGGTTTTGGGGTGAGAAGGGGGTGGTTCACATAGGCTGGACTCAGCCCAGCAGCTCTGCTTTGAACTGTGAGCCATTGGCTGGGCCAGCTCCTACTCTTTAGGTGTTCACTTGGGGCCAGGGTGATGGCAAAAGTATTAGTTACCAGGCAGAAAAACCAAATACCTTTTGAGGCCAATTATGGGTTGATTTGTGCCCCCCAAAGATACTTGAAGTCTTCATCTACCCCCTTTTCCTGTGAATATGCCCTAATTTGGAAGTAAGTTCTTTGCAGATGTGACCAAGTTAAGTTGAGGTCAAACTGGGTTAGAGTGGCTCCAATCCAAGGACTGGCATCCTTATGATATCTGCACACAAACACCCAGGGAGAAGACCGTGTGATGATGGAGGCAGAGATTGGAGTTATGTTGATACAACCAAGGAACTCCAAGGATTGCTGGCAACTTCTAGAAGCTCAGTCAGAAACACGGAACAAATTCTCCCTTTGAGTTGGCAAGGAGGAACCAACCCTGCCCAAACCTTGATTTTGGACTTCTAGAAGCCAGAACTTTGAGAGAGCAAATTCTTGTTGATTTGAGCCACCAAGTTTGTAGTAATTTGTGACAGCGGCCCCAGGAAATTAATGCAAGACCTAAGCCTGTCACTTCTACCTGCTTTCCATGGCTAAATCAGGTCATGTGTCCAACCCCAAATCAAAGAGCAGCAAGAACATGCTGAAACACTGTAAGGCCACCACAGGAGTGTGGAGAGGGGGAGAAGTGGAAATGGGGAATAATCATTTTAATCTACTGCACATAGGGTGCAGACTATATAAGAACACAGAAGAAAACTTTATATTCTGAAGTGTCTTTAGGAAAGACAGTAGAATCTAATGGTTAATAACATAGGTCTTGTATTAAGAAAGTGTGAGGCTTGAATTCTTCTTCAGATGCTTCCTGTGTGTGTGATCTTAGGCAAATTACTTAACTTCCAAGCATTATTTCCTTTATTTGTAAAATTAGAGCAATAATTTTGCCTCTCTCACAGGTTCATTAATATTATGTGAACTGATGTTTGTGAGATGCTTATTTTAGTTGTTGACATAAAGCAGAAGCCAATATATGTTACCTGCCACCATTATTATTGCTATAGTGATGTAACAATAAAGGACTTGGAAATATAGGGGATATTTTCCTGTTGGGATTTTAGAGGTGAGAATTTTAGCTATGCAAGGGTTGTGAAAATTCAAAATTTTGATTTATGAAACAGAGTCAAGCTATGTTAGTGATCCTTTGGGTGGGCATGGGTTATATGTCATGAAAAAAGGAAAGAGCCTTGTTACCTGGAGAATGACCAGTAAGTTTAAGAAGAGCTGACACTGAAGATACAGCAGGTTGAGATAAAGTTCCCAACTTCAGAGGAATAAGGGGCTTTGTCAGGAAATTCACAGGGGGGAAATTCACAGGCGGGGAGGGAGTGAGGCAGAAACAGTACTCGGAGCATTTGACATCTATATGCTAACATGCTGAGCCTTGGAATTCAGTGGATGTAACATAACAGTATAATCTCAGGACTTGATTGCCTCAACCTACGGGACGGACTCAGAATTTTAGTATAAGGATGGACTAAAGATGACTTTTTCAAAGAGAACCAGTTTATAAGAAAGGGATGTGGCTCTATTTTTGGAGAAAGGTTACCTGCTGGGGGAACCACAAACCCAGGGAAGCTGGTAAAGAACCTGTGGGAAGGGGTCAAAGAAGAAAGACTCAAGATGACATTTTTATTGAGTTGTCTTTATGTCACATGATTAGATGGAAAAAGGTTATTGTGTCAATTTCAATAAATGTCAGATAATAATAAAAATAATGGGAGTATGTGAAGGATTGAGAACTTGAACTCCCAGGATGTGACGGTTCCTCATTAGGCTGACAGCAGCAGATACTAGAAGCTTTTGACCTTCCATAGGAGTAGATGAAGCAGAAAAGGGGGCTGTTAATAGAATCTTAATTACAGACAATGAGGAATTTGGGGGAAGTATGTAGTATTCACAAGCAATAGCTAAAATTTACTATCTGCCAAGCACTTATCTAAATCATTATAGATCTTAACATATTTAATTATTGCAATGATTTTATGAAGTTAGTGCCTTTTCATCTTCATTTTCCAGGTAAGGAAACTGAGTCAAAAGAGGTTGTCGATTGCTGAAGGTCACACAAGAAGTGGTAGAACTGACCTCAGAGTACATGTCATTCACCATTCCTGCTCTCACTGCTCAGAGTGGGGCAGTATATGAGAAACTTTTGGAAGAAGGAGACCCCAGGGAGTGTAGTGGATGGTGATCAGAGCCAGCCAGCAGGAGCTAAAGGACCAGGAGATCTGGGCTCAAGTGACCCATGATATAGAATTAGGAAACAGGCTAAAAGGTGCATCTGCAATCCATGCTTTTACCATTTTGCAAGTAAAATCACACCTTTGTTTGAAGAAAGACAACTACCCTTTTGTTATATGTACTAACATCATCATTTCCTGAAATTCTTATGCAGTTTTGCCCCTTAGAAACTTTGTAAAGGCAGTTCCACTGCTTGGAACATCATTTCATCTCTCCTCTACCTGGAAAGCTCCTACTCTTCCTTTAAGGCTCAGCTCAGCTGACGTCCCCTCTTCTGAAGCTCTTTCTATCTCCTTGACCAAACTGTGAATTCTTGGGGGAAAGGCCAGTGTGTCCTGCTTACCTTGTCTGAGCTCTTTAAGAGCACAGGGCTTGGTCCAGGCAGGTTTCAATGCATATTGAATGGATACACATCAACATAAGTCCATATATTAGGCACAATAAAATGATCAAAATGAAATAAGCAACACACTGGACTATCTGTCTAGTATTTTGAAAGCATGTTATTGCTTATTCTAATTGAAATGCAAAAGTTAAAGATGCATGCAACCTATTTTCTTTTTGAAGGAAAATTTGTCTTACTGTTTTATGCAAGTATATAAAATATGCTCATAAAACAATCCGTTCTGAGAATGGCAAATGTTTCAGAAAAATTTCAGTGCAATAAGTTCTTTGTGATTTTATTACCTAACCCTCTGTAAAAATGACTGAAAAGACAAAAGATATTAAAGAGAGGGAATGACTCCAAATATTACAGAGGAAAGCAGAATAGCTGAGTAGGAATTTATCATTAAGGAAGATTTATGCAAATCTCAAGAGCACCTTAAAAGTTAATCTTTAAAAGAAATCCCTTTCGTCTCAGCAGATTACCCTTAGGAAAATCTTTTTGAGTAAACCCACGGGAAAATTTTTTTATTTCACAATTTAAAGGAAAATAATATACATTTGTAATAGCAATGTAGGTTTATTGTTTTAGGTAAAGTCACACCAAAAACTTTCTCTTTGATATATCCTGCCTACAGGTTTTCTAGGTTATTTGTGAAGATTCTTATTTCAGCTAAAATATGTATTAGTTACAATAAATCATCCAAATTTATTTTTCAAACAAAATACTAGATTAGAAAACTGTTCTTTTTGAAGGATAAGCCAATTAAATGTTGCATTGCTAGAGTTCACAGAATTGGAATTGATGGGATCCAAGTATACATTTGCTGAGACAGGGATAGAATAAAAGCAATGACAATAAATCTCATTACTTGTTGATTCATACACTTGCTCTAATCAACTAAGAAAAAAATAAGCTACCAACATGTAGAAATACGAATTGTGAATTTTAAGCATTTACATTTCTCATAGTTCCTGTATAGGGTTTGAATACAATGAACAATAATCTTAAAGTCCACACCAGACACATGTGCCAAATATGCCCTCCTCAAAAGCTCTGGTGGCTCTGTGCTATTGTCTCTTCTCTTTGTAAGGCAGTTCTCCTTAGACTTTCAAGACTGAAATGGAAGAGATCAAGAAATGTCAAAATTGGGAAGGTTTTAAAAGATGATTATAAGACCTCTCATTAACTGAGGGCTTACTATGCTCCAGTTACTGTGGAAAGCCCTCCCTGTGCTTTATCTCATTTATCTCTCAAAATAGCCATAAATAACAGTATTATTAGCTCTAGGCTTACAGATAAGGAAATGAAGGCTTTGAGAAGTAAATGCTCCAAAGTCTCAAGGCTGTTAAGTGGTGGAACTGGAATTCAGATGTAGGTCAGACTCCAGGGATTCCTTTGAACATGAATGAACATTGCATTACTATATGCTACTGTGCATTTGAATTTCTTACAAAAATCCCACCAGGTGATCCTAACCCATGTTTGAGGTCTTCCATGATATTGCAAGTCCTCTGAGATCAGAGATCTGGATTTGTTCTTAAAATTGTATGCAGTATATGTGGCACATAGCCTTGACAGCTGTTCATATTTGTTGAGTGAACAAACTCCCCCTTCTGTGCATATCAAACTTTCCTATGTATAGAACTTGAAAGAATTAATGTAATCATATAATTCTTCTGATCCATTAAAGAACATAGCTTTTAACAGATGGAAAAAAGTAAGCCTAAAGGATGGAATGAGTTGACCAGCATCTCAGAGCAAGCGGTGAGTGGCTTACATCTCTCTCCCAGGTCTATGCTTTGTGCCCAATATGTCTGTCCACTGTGTCTCTGATTTTCTGTCTGCCTCCACCTCTCTATCTTTCCATCATTCCATGACTTTTCATCTCCCACTTCATCTTTGCCTCTTATAAGTCATAGAGCAGAGACTGTACCATTTTACCTGGCTTTAACCATCTCTGTATCCCAGAACCTAGCAGACTCTTAAAATATTGATTGCTTAGATGGCTGAATTACTAATGAAGACATAGTTTTTATCCAAAGTATTCCTCTCTTTTTAGACCAAGAACACCCTCTGCCTTACAAATGTTTCTGTAATTTATAACTACAGAATGTAATTCTGTAATGTCGAAATGAATTTTTAAGCCATACTTTTGTAAAACAGCAGGAAAGCTGCCAAACAGAATACTCATCTGATGTGACCGAATGACTAAAGTCTGCAGTTGTTGTTGTTTTAATCCTTGAGAAATTGTATTTGTTTTAGCTAATTTTCTTCCTTGCTTTATTGATTAGTACAAATGAGTACACCATTCAGAACTGATCTTAGATTTGCATTCCAGAGAAGTTCTAAAAAAATCAGAATCATCGCACAGATGGGGTGAGACTATGTTGATCTCCACCTTTCCTGAAAGCAGCTGACAGTCCCACACATGTGGCCCTTTGTGTTCTGTGGCATAATGAAAAAGATCCCCCCTCCCCCAAATCACAAGGTGTCCGTTCTGTAAAATTGCAGGCCATGTACAGTAGCAGGTGCAGAATTACCGATGGTCTTTCAGTTCTAAGGACCATACTGCAGGTCTTTCGTCCTTAAAATGCTCTTTAGGAAGATTTCAAGGATAAGTTTGGGAAATACTCAGAGGCTAGCACCTTGCGTGCGTAGGCAAATGGGCTAATTTGTGGCTTCTCTTGGCATGGTCTTCTCTTTGTTTTGGCAATGAGGTCGTTACAGCACCTCTAATGAATCCTGCCAAGTTTTGCCCAAAAGGATGATTGCAGGCAACATTAGGCATCTGTTGAGAGGTAGCCATGTCAGTGTTAGCTATGGGAGTGGAGAAAGCATCTTAACACTAAGCAAATTCAAGCAAGTCTTAGCCCCACCCTGCCTTGCAGGAAGCACCAGACATTGCAGAGCTCTATGGCTGTGGGCATTTTCCTAGTGTACCTGCCTACAAAGACATCTGTGCCTACAAAGACAGCTATGCCTACAAAGACACATGTGCACAAATCAGTGTGGCGTCTCTGGATGTCTCACCGTTTAATGTGAAGAGCTTCCAAAGATGGGAAGCATAGAGTTTACCCTTAGTTCCTAAGCATTTTATGTTATACCAAATAAAGATCAGGGGAGATAACCACTCCTTCCACTCTGGAAGTATAACAGGAAAAATCTAAGGCAGGTAAAGCTAAAAGCCTACATCACCCAGTGCTGTGGGGAAAAGGGTGAAGGCAGAGGGGAGGTACTTAAATTGTCACATTAAGACAGTCTGGGCTCTCATGCCTTCACTCATCAGCTCTCTCAGCCCTCGTCGTACTGACTGTGGAAGGGGCAGTGTGTTGGTTCTTCATAATTTTTCCAGGTAATTCTGACACTTAAGCTTTTCTGGGTCATGATAGGAAAGGACCATTTTTCTCCACAGTCCAGAAAGCTTCATTATGTTTCTCTAGTCAACATGCTGGGAGGAGGTGGAATTAAACTTATCAAAGGAAGGGGGAGGGAGACTCATAGTTGCACAGATTTTACAGCCTAAAGGCATTATATCAAGTATCTGTATGTTATTGATGAGAGAAGAACCATGATACTCAATGACTGACCTGGGGCCTTGGGGCTCCTGAGAGGCAAAGAGGGCCTAAACCCAAGTTTCCCAACTCAGTGATCCTACTAAGAATGTTCTCCAAAGCTGTGTCTTCCCACAAGTTTCCTTTGCTTCTTTTTTGGAGTGCTAGGCAATCACAATGGTGGTTAGGACTGTCAAGAGACAAGACCATGAAACTGCAAGAGACTGTGGTCAAGGGAGTGCTCCTTTTTTTTTTTTTAATTTTATTGGGGTATAGTTGATTTACATGTTGAGTTAGCTCCACGATTACAGCAAAATGAATTAGCAAAATGAATCAATGTATATAGACATACATATATCCATTATTTTTTCCTATATAAGTTATTACACAACATTAAGCAGACCCCCCTGTGCTATACGTAGGTCCTTGTTAATGGTTTTTCCATATATGTGGATATATATGTATGTATGTGTTAATCCTATCCTTCCAGTTTATCCCTCCCACTCCACAGTCTCCCCCTGGTAACCCTAAGTTTGATTTTGAAATCTGTGAGTTTGTTTCTAGGCTATAAATAAGTTCCTTTGTATCATTTTTATTAGATTTCATATATAAGTGATATATAACATATGATATTTGTCTTCATCTGACTTAATTTGATAATCTCTAGCTCCATCTGTGTTGCTGCAAATGGCATTATTTCGTTCTTTTTTATGGCTGAGTAGTGTTCCATTGTATATATTCCATATTCTTTATCCATTCCTCTTTCCATGGACATTTAAGTGTCTCCATGTCTTGGCTATTGTAAATAGTGCTTCAGTGAACACCAGGGTGCATGTATCTTTTCCAGTTATGGTTTTCTCCACATATGTGTTCAGGAGTGGAATAGCTGGGTCATATAGTAGTTCTATAGTTAAGTTTTAAAGGAACTGCCATATTATTCTCCATAGTGGCTGTACCAATTTACATTCCCCTCAACAGTGAAGGAGGGTTTTCTTTTCTCCACACCCTCTCCAGCATTTATTGTTTACAGTGTTTTTGATAATGGCCATTCTGACTAGTGTGAGGTGATACCTCACTGTAGATTTGATTTGCATTTATCTAATAATTAGTCATGTTGAACATCTATTCATGTGCTTTTTGGCTATCTGTCTCCTTTGGATAAATATCTATTTAGATCTTCTGACCATTTTTTTTAAATTGGGTTGTTTGTCTTTTTGGTATAAAGCTGTGTAAAATATTTGTATGTTTTAGAATAAATCTCTTGTTGGTTGCTTCCTGTGCAAAGATTTTCTCCCATTCTGTGGGTTTTCTTTTTGTTTTGTTTTGTTTTTGTTTTTGTTTTATGATTTTCTTTGCTGTGCAGAAGCTTTTAAATTTAATTAGGTCCCATTTGTTTATTTTTGTTTTTATTTTCATTACTCTAGAAGATGGATCAAAAAAAAGATATTGCTGCAATATATGTAAAAGAGTGTTCTGCCCAGGTTTTCCTCTTGGAGTTTTATAGTATCTGGCTTTACATTTAAGTCTTTAATCCATTTTGAGTTGATTTTTTGTATGGCGTTAAAGACTATTCTAATTTTATTTTTTTACATGGAACTGCCCTGTTTTAAGGGAGAAGTCCTTTCATGTGGGTGTTCCCCACAATCACCAGCCCAGAAGCAGCTCCCTTTGCCCTGAGGACCCCCAGGCTTAACTCCCCTGGCTTTGGAAACTGCTAACTCTTCAGCTTCCAAGTGACCTTTCCTTTCCTTTTATCATGCCTGCAGCTTGCTGCAGCCTGCACTTTCCCCAAAATCAAATGTTTGAGATATAGTGTGTCTTTCTTTCTCTAAATACAATTTAATTTGTATTATTACATGCTCATTGGCTTTAAACAGTCATATATTACTAAGAGGTTCAGCATGGTGGGGCAGGGAGAACATCAGCTCCTTGTCACACCTCTGCCCATCTCTTTTACTTTCCTAGAAACAAGCCCTTTCATCTCTTTTAGGTAATTCATCTGATATTTATCTCCATATTTCCTACATGATATGCAGCTTCTGCTCTTTCTTAGTGCATCAACTTTAGATGACCTCCACTGACTCTGTTAAGGTAGCAAAATATTTAGTTCTCATCTATCTCTGTCTTTTATCTCACTTTTTCTCCAATATGGTTATATCACAACTTCTTTACGTTATTATGAGTATATAAATAAATGTCATTGATGAGTCAAATACTGTGATTTGTTTTGTGAGCATGTGGGTGGATTTTGTCCAGTTGTGAGCTCCTTTGTAGGGTGCCAGGGAGCATGCTGGTTTTATTGTTTCCCATTGTTAGATTCTTAATTTTTATTGTGTAGCTATCACTCCTCTGGAGCTACTCAGTTTCTCCAAATAGAATCCTCCTTTTCCCTTCCTGGAGTGGGAGGGAGATATGCCACACTGCTGGATTCCAGGAGTAAAGCCAATGCAGAAGACTAAGGGCCTTACAGTTCACCATGTAGCCCTTAACCACCCTGCTTGCAGCACCCAGCTTTCCCTGCCTTTATTTGTGCCTTGGGCCCCCAATTTCTGGTTCAGCTTCTCCAGAAAACAAATCAAAGCCTTCCCTCTTCTCACAGGAGAGCGAGCAAAGGGATGCTTACGTGGCTCTTCAAAGTGAGGTGGATCCTATTGGTTCATCAGCTCAACATGAGCCTTTCAGATAACTCATCTGTTTTCTACCCTGCACCATTACTCACTCCACTGGCAACCTGTATGATCTACTTTTCCCCTCTACACTAAATCAGTCCCTCAGGGATTAGTCTGCTTGGGCTGCCATAACAAAACACCATAGACTGAGTGGCTTAAACAGTAGAAATTTATCCTCACAGTTCTGGTGCCTGGTGGTCTGATGGTGGTGCCAGCATGGTCAAGTTCAAGTGAGGATCTTCCTGGCTTGGATGGAGCTGCCATTTCCCTGTGTGCTCACAAGACCTCTTGTTTTCATGCACCAAGAGAAAAAGAGAGATCTCTGATCTCTCTCCCTCTTCTTATAAAGAAATTCATCCTATTAGATTAGGGCCCCACCCTTATGACCTCATTTTACCTAAATTACTTTCCAATGACCTCTTCTTCAAATGTAACTTCAAAGTTACACAACTGTAGGAGAAAATGTCCCGATAAAAAGGTAGAAAGGAGAGACCCCAGCCATGATGACTAAGCAAAGTCCAGCCAACTGCCCCTAACCACCCCTCCCCCACACATCTGCTTCTGTAAATTTGCTTTTTGAAATTACAACCCTGCCTGTTCTCACCCTGGTCTGACCAGCCAAGCACGTACCCAGAAGAACTAGCCCACAGAAACCTTGTGAAACCCTTCTTCAGGGTTCAGACTCGGGAGAGTGATCTCCTCTGAGCCCGCCAGCGTAATAAACCTGAGTTCTCCAACCCTCCCAGAGCTCGCTTGGTTTTTCGCCAGGTAAAAGGGCTGCTGGAGCTGGTACACTGCAGCCACAGAGCTGCTGGAGCTGGTACACTGTGGCCACAGGGCTGTTGCTAGAGCTGATTCACTGCGGCCGCAGGGCTGCTGGGCAGCTGCCATAACACTACAACATAGGAACTTTAAGGGGACACCACTCAGTCTAAATCACCCCATATGCTTCCTGTTTCCCCTCAATTGATAGAAATCTTTTAGGTTTTGTTTTCCCCCTTTCCATTGCCATTCTCTTTGCCCATAGGTTAATACCTTTTTTTTTTTTAAATTCCTTTCCTATTTTTTATGTTGTGATCCACATGGGAAGTCCATCAATTACTCCCCCCCCCTTTTTTTTGGTCTTTTTTGCCATTTCTTGGGCCGCTTCCATGGCATATGGAGGTTCCCAGGGTAGGGGGCGAATCAGAGGTATAGCTGCCGGCTTATACCAGAGCCACAGCAACACGGGATCCGAGCTGCATCTGCAACCTACACCACAGTTCATGGCAATGCTGGATCCTTAACCCACTGAGCAAGGCCAGGAGTCAAACCTGCAACCTCATGATTCCTAGTCAGATTCGTTAACCACTGAGCCACGACGGGAACTCCTCTTTCCTATTTTTTAAATTGGAGTTTTGGAAGGGACGAATGTTTGGTCATTTCTCTATATGTAACAGTAAGTCCAGGTAGAGGATTCCAACTTGTAAAGCAAAAACCGAAACATAAAAAAAACTTCAAACAAAAGAAGGTCAACCAGATGGACAAGTGGGTGGGACCTGCCAGTATTGCCTCAAATGAGCATGCTCTTTCACAGCACCAGTCTTGCAGAAGATGAATCTTTACACCTTCACTGAACAGGAAGACACTGTCCCTTCTCTGGCATGCAGCCCACTCTTAGGCATCTGTAGCCAGTGTTGCTGGGCCTGAACTCCACAGCCAAGGAAAGCAGATGGCTTTCAAATGCTGATTAATCACTGTTCTTCCTCCACTTAGGTTTCCAGCTGTGGTTCTCTTCTCCTTCCTGGCATGAAGTCATTTTTGTTGGTTTCTTTTCTTCCTGGCAAAATAGGAGAAACATTTCTTCTGATCGTCAGCTCCAAGTTGCTGGTGGTTGGCATTGCTTTTTGGCTTATGGCAAAGCCACCCTTAGGCTATAATCTTCATCTGTTATGGCATGAAGAAAATCTATCCTTGTCTAGCTGTTTGACCTCTGGTTGCATGGTATGATAGATAGGAAGCGGAAGTCAAACTAAAGGAAAACTATGAGACAAAGAAGTCTTTCTGTATGTCTCCTAAAGTTGGACCCAAGAAAGGAGTCTTTAGGCTTTTTAGCTGTTTCTTTAGCTTAATTTCAAAATCACATGGCATATCAAAAACCAAAATAGAATGGGAGTTCCCATTGTGGCTCAGTGTATTAAGAGCCCAACGTAATGTCTGTGAGGATGTGAATTCGATCCCTGGCCTCGCTTAGTGGGTTAAGGATCGGAGTTGCCTCAAGCTGCAGCTGGATGAAGTTTGGATCTGGCCTTGCTGTGGCTGTGGTGTAGGCTGGCAGCTCCAGCTCCAATTTGACCCCTAGCCCAGGAACTTTCATATTCTGTAGGTGCAGCTATTAAAAAAAAAAAAAGGAGCAATTAATGATGAAGACTTATACTCTTGTGAAGTGTTGGTCAAATTTGTTAGCTCTGAAATAGTACGTCTTACAACTTGGTTTGGGGCTGTAGCAAACTCTCCTAACCACCTCTTTTCTCTAAGCAGTGACTCTGAACCAGAGATGTACATTGGGATTGACTTGGGAGTTCTGTCATAAGACATATGTCCAGCCCCCAACATGAGAGTTTATTAGAGCCAAAGCATTGTGTTTTGGAATAGCTTTCCAGGTGATTTTGGTTGAAGCACTGGTCTAAAGGACTGTCTCTAAGGTGAAAGGCAGCATGGTAATAATTATTAAAAAATAAAAACTCTGAATACCTGGGTATAGTTTCTGGCCTCAGCTACGTTGCTTCTCTCATTAGTAGGGAGACCGTATAATTTATCGTCCACATCAGGATACATTTGAGAATAAAAGAGGGAGCTATTAATAACTACATCAGGACAAGAGGCATAAATTGAAACTGTGCAGACAAACTGATCACCCTACTCATTAGTCAAATGAGAGATTGGAGTAGACAACTCTGAAGTTCCTTTCAGATTTATAATTCTCTAATTCATGACCACTGGGACAAGTACAGAATGTGTTTTCATTCCAAATGCATGCAGGACAGAGTTGTTTAGGCCATCACCTACACTTAGGGAAGATGAAGTGACAAACACATGCAGTTTAGAGGCTGAGGCTGGATAGCACTAAGGCTGAGAGGCTGGGGAGACAAAGCCAACAGGAGTGAGTGACCTTCCCAGAGCCAAAGCATCAAAAGGCGTGGGTTGGTAGGGACAGAGTCACAATCAGCAGATGCTATGCCATCAGAATCCCAAGGATAGGAATGAATGATATTTGAGGTCTGTTGACATTTACCCACACTTCTAGATCATACTCCAATATCCTCTGAGACATTTACACACATTTCTGTCTTATCTTCCAATATAATACCCAGAGACATTGAGACATATTTCTGTATTATCTTCCAATATGTTACACAAAGAATTTGTACAGCTATTTCCATGATGCCTCTCTGCCATGTGGCACGATTAGGGAAGAGAGAGTTTAGGTCCACCAAGTGTTCTGGTTAATTATAAGGTTGCCTATTAATTATACCACAGACAAATTACCAATTTTGTAAAAATCAAAGTGTAGTATAATATTCTTCAGAAATCCCCCAGGCCCTGATCATTTTATCTTTCATGTTTTAGAAAGCACCTCAGGTTTCTGCAGTGGCATAATAAAGATCATGTCACGCAGCAGCTGTGAAAGGTCAGCCTTATAGAATCCATGGTAGCAACAGGTTATAAAGAAAGCAGAAGTGTTGAGCTCAGTGCAGTCTGGTTTTTACAGCTGTTCTCTACTGTATTTTTATTGTTAATGCGTTAACACTTATAGAGAACATATTAAAGAAAATGCTTAAAGTTAGTCTCCAGGACATAATGAGAGGGACTGAGTGGATAATACCATCATCACAAAGCTAGCGGTTTATCATTCCAGAGAGGTGGGGTGAACTCTTGTTTGCGCAGTTTTAGGCATTAGGGTCATCAGCAGAATTGTCAGGAGAGAGACACATACAGAAAGAATGAGAAGATGGGGAAAGAAGTGGGAGAAGAGAAAGAGGAGGAGGAAGGAGTGAGGAGAAGGAGAGGGGAGACAGAAGGAGAGAGGGGAGAGAGGAAGGGGGGAGGAAGAAGAAGAAAAATGAAGAAGAGGAGGAAGAGGAGGAGAGGAGGGAAGGGATGGAGAGAGGCAAGGAAGGAGATACTGAAATACATAAAAAGAGAAGCAAATAGATGGAAAGAGATACCAGAGAGGGGAAGAGGAGCCAGGGTACACAAGTGAGGTTTCATGTACGTGTGCACACACTCATACACACCTACGTCCACATGCACATGGTAGTGTGTCTCTGGGAGAACAAAAGCAAATCCTAGGTTAGAATTTTCAGTCAACACCTAGAAAAGTCCTGTATCAGAACCTAAGAAATGCAATGGCTGACATGGCTTCTGCATGATGAACACAGTCAGCTTGTTGCACGTGGATTTGGGCTGCACTGTTGGGAAGGAGATTGCACACCGCAGCCATGCTTCAGGGGTGTAATCAGAGGGACTGGCATTGATGAAGAGCTGCTCCCACTGCTCCAGGAGGAAGCTGGCAGCCCTGTTTCCACAACTGTGGCCATATCATCTGTTTGCCAGAATCCATGCCCTGCATGCTTGTGGCTTGTGAACATGCTTAGCCCAGGATTGGAATTCTTCTGGCTGTAAAACAGTTTTTGCTGCTTTCTGATTCTTACCTGTGACAGAGAACAGCTGTACAATAAGGAGAAATTGCTCCTGTCTAGAGAGGGGTATTTTTAGAGAGCCCTGGAGAGAGTCTAAGAATAGATGAGAGGGAGCTGAGAGGCTACTGTTTGGCTCATCTGATGACATGGGTTGATGTGGCCGCAATGGCCAGCATGAAACTGGGGTCTCCAGGAAGAGCTTAGAAAACAAATAATAATCATTTGCTTTTACTTGAGGGATGCTATGTGTGTTCTCATCTCTGTGCTCTAAGAATGTCCTAATGGAACAGGACAAGGCCCGGGATGGGCCAGTGAAGTGATCAAGGGTTGGAGGATGGGACAGAAAGGAAATGCTGGTCTTCAAGCCAGAGTGGCAGAGGCGAAGAAGGGAGGGGAGAGATCTCTAAAATGGGGGAAGGGGAAGGATGGAGATCATACGTGTGATCACACGATTTTTGGATATCAAACCTTTGAGGGTTTGGAAAGATCATTTTAGGGAGAAGAAATCAAGCATGAATTTTTATAGTGAAGAGTCACTTTAGGAAACTTGCAGCTGGTTGGTTGTTCAACACCACTAATCACCACCCCATAGACTCTCATTGGCTTTGGGCACGAACTCTCTAGTTAAATCCAAGCAGGTGGTTAATAATTTGTCTCTCTATCAGAGCTGAGTCTGTATCCTGATATCTGCCCTAGGATATAGGGAATTTGCCCAACAAAATTTGGGCACCCAGGGAAAGGTGCAACACAGCCAAATTGCAGGCACAGAGCAAGGAAAAGGAGGGGCAGGGTTCTGGATGTGAGTTCAATAAATGCCATGCAGGAACAGCCGGCATAGACCAAGATAGCAAATTGCGGGATGATGGCACGGAAGGTCCTTAGAAGGTTTATGCCTCACCACGGAGGGTGGGAAGGGTCAAAACCTGAGAATGTGACATATTTGATACACTTAATGTCATTGTAATGTTCCTAAAAGATAGAAGAGCAAATGTATCCAAGTCTTCTTCTTTTTTTTTTTTTTTTGTCTTTTTAGGGCTGTACCCACGTCATATGGAGGTTCCCAGGCTAGGGGGTGGGTCAGAGCTGTAGCCGCTGGCCTACACCACAGCCACAGCAACACCAGATCTGAGCCTTGTCTTTGTCCTACACCACAGCTCAGAGCAATGCCGGGTCCTTAACCCACCGAGCGAGGCCAGTGATTGAACCTGCATCCTCATGGATACTAGTCAGATTCATTTCTGCTGTGCTGCAATGGGAACTCCCCAAGTCTTCTTGGTTGGTGAAGCTGTTTGGGAAATAGACCAAGTCAGCATTGCAGGGAGCATAGGACAGGAGGGTTGGGAAACTCCAGCCTGTTGTAGGGGTCCCTCCCCTGGCTCCCATGGTTCCCAGCACTGCTGCATCCAGCCCCTTACCATGCTTCAGAGTAATGGTCTGTTTATTTGTTTGATTTTGCTTGCCACTAGATCGTGAGCTCTGTGATGGCAGAAGCTCTGTGTCACCCATCCACAGAACTACTTGGCATGTCCTCAGTGTCTATTAGATGAATACACCATGTCGCCCTGGCTCTAGGTTGGCGGTGTGTCCTCCACGTAGTTTATCTGCTCTTCCTAGAGCCCCAGCACCCTTCCTGGAGCTTCTCCACTTCCCGATCCTCAAGTACAAAAGCAAATCAAAGAGGAATTGACAAGTCCTTAGGGAACATGGAAAATACCCTCTCTGCCCACCCATGCAGCTAAGGTTCAGACAAGGAAAGTAAATTTAAGCCAAAGTTAAACAGCTAATCTGTGGGACATTCCGAATCAGCTCAGGCTATCCCTACATCCTTTCTTGTTGCTAGGCAGCACTATCTCCGATGTTTAAAGTTTGCTGAAAATTCTAAAATAGACCATGTTAATTGATTTGCTCATTTTTAGCTTGTGTAGGGGAGAGAATAGAGCTGAAATGGGGTGAGCTAAAGCTTTGTCAATACTTTTAGATATAAACTTTCATTTCCCACTAGCTTTGTGAGAGAAGCATGTGCTGCGGTGCCCAGTGAAGGGAAGGAAGGAGGCAGCCTACAGGGAGAGAGGATCCGAGGAGACCTGTCCAGGGCTCGTTGTTGCCCTTCCTTGCTTATGAACTTCAGTTTTAACCAGCACATCTCCTTAACCAGGCTTTTAATGTCCTTCTTGATCTGGGCCCAACCTGCTTTTCAGGCTGTATTTTTCCTAAATAACAATGATAAATAGCAGTTTAGAATTTTCAAATGACTTTCACATCCACTATTTCACTTGATCCCTCCAAGGACTGTATGAGGAAGAAAACGTTGTCAAGAAAAGAATACTCAGGGGTTCCAGTTGTGGCGCAGCAGAAATGAATCCAACTAGTATCCATGAGGATATGGGTTTGATCCCTAGCCTCACTCAGTGGGTCAGGGAGCTGCTGTGAGCTATGGTGTAGTTCCCAGACTTGGCGCTGATCCCGAGTTGCTGTGGCTATGGTGTAGGTGGCAGATGTAGCACTGATTTGACCCCTACCCTGGGAACTCCATATGCCATGGGTGCAGCCCTAAAAAGCAGAAAGAAGGAAGGAAGGAAGGAAGGAAGGAAGGAAGGAAGGAAGGAAGGGAAGGAAAGGAAGGACGGAAGATAGAGAGATAGGAAGAGAGAAAGAAGTAAGTAAATGAAATAAATAAAGAAGAAAAATAAAAGAAAGAAATAAAGAAAAACACATCCAGAAAGCAAGAAAGTAACGAAACTAAGTAATGAAGTAATGCAGTGCAGGAAGGAAGTAATGCAGAGAAGGAAAGGAAAGGAAAGAAAGACAGACAGACAGACAGCGAGGGAAACAAGGAAGGAAGGAAGACCCAGCGTCCCAGTGGTCTGCTGACTTCTCCGAGGACCTGCGTGGAATCCCCTTGGCTCTGCTCCAGGTCACTGCAGATGCTGCCTCTTCCTGAATCGAAACCCACTTCCTGCAAAAAATCTGCCCTGAAAACTCAGGCCCCATGGCTCTCTCAGTTTTGGTGACTCTAGCTCACTTGGGTGGCCCTTACGATGGGCTGTCTTGGATTACTAAATAACTTGCATGTCTTTCTCTCTGGAGGATGTGGCTACAGCATAACTCAGTTTTCCCAGAGAGCCTCTCGCATGCCTGGCCCATCATCAGAACTGGTTGGTGGCTAATGCCTCCTCAAGGGATGTGACAAGGAGTGTGAACCCAACTTGTATGTCTCAAATGAGAGGACCCAGGCAGACCCTACTGCCTGCCTTCTGGGGAAACCACCTCTGAGACTGGGATCTCAAATTTCATTAATATTTTCTACTAAAAGCACCATTTCCCACTAATATTTGGAGGAGAATTGCTTTCTAGTAGGGCAGCTCAGGAGAGGAAGCGACTTCATAAAACCTCCCACTGAGCTGTCACAAATGAAAATACCCCTGGCTACCTGGAGACCAGTCAGGAGATTAGACAGGGCTCAGGTGAAAGCTATTTGATGAGTGGCACAGTCTTTAGAGGAAAAGTCATGTTTGTATTAGCTTTGGCTTGCTGAAGATAAAACAGAATGTAAAAAGCCAATCGTTCAAAGAGTTCTGGGAATCAAAAGTTGAGATGCTTTATGGACTCTGAACCATGCCAGATGAAGTGCCAATAGTTTATTTCATTTGAAGAATGCTTACAACTAGCATAGAGAACTTCATAAAGTTCATATCTTGCCCATCCATTGATGAAACTTGTGTACAAGAAACTCCTAGTAGATTGTTCTTATATGGTAAGAGGCTATTTCCATTTTACGAAAGAAACAAAATTTCAGAAAAAATTGGTGAATTTCCCTGTCACATCTCAAATATATAATAAGGCCTTTAAGAGATTTTTATGAGAATCCTCTTCCTTCAAACCTTGACAACAGTCTCCAAAGATTTATAATTTAACCTGTAAATAGTAGTTATGAACTTGACCCCTCTACTCTCTCCTTAGGTCACAGGAGATCTTGAAAGTGAGAAGAAATTGAGGGCTTGAATTCAGGTCTGCACATCTTCAGTTCAAGATTATAGACCCATACTCAGCCATAAAAAATAATGAAATAATGCCATTCTCAGTAACACAGACACAACTAGAAGCGCTCATACTAAGTGAAGTAAGTCAGAAAGAAAAGGACAAATACCATATGATATCACTTATATGTAGAATATTAAAAATGATATAAATGAATTTACAAAACAGAAACAGACTTACAGACATAGAGAACAGACTTGTAGTTGCCAAGAGGGACAAAGGAGGGAATGAGTTGGACTGGGAGTTTGGGGTTAACAGATGCAAACTACTACACTTGGAATGGATAGACAATAAGGTCCTACTGTGTAGCACAGAGAAATATATCCATCTCCTGGGACAGACCATAATGGAAAATAATATATATATATATATATTATATATATATAAAATATATTTTATATATTTTATTATATATAAAATAATATATATATATAATATATATGACTGAATCACTTTGCTGTATAGCAGAAATTGGAACAACGTTGTAAATCAACTTCAATTTTTAAAAAAAGAAGGAAAAAAAAGATCATAGAGCCAAATTCTATTGTCTCCCACAGTGCTATGGGGCACAGAGTTTTAGCCCAAGAACTGGTGCATTCCAGATCAATGTGGATAAGTCACTTTCTATAAAGAAAAAGAACACTTTTTTTTGGCTCCAACAGAACTAATCTTAGGGTCAGGAATATTCCTGAAGAACCTGGCAGTGACATAACTCCAGAGTGCTGGGCATCTCATTTTAAGGTTGCATGAGATTAAATCTATTCCTCCCTCATTCTTAATTGGTGACTTCATTTTCCTCCCTCCAACTCCCTGATCTGAGAGAAACATCTATTACTGACACAGAGAAACACAAGGATCTTTCCTCCAATTTGATATTGTGTTCTGTTCTGTGAATGGTAACAGGAGAAGTAACCCTTGAGAAGAGAAAGAAATCAGCCCTCTCCCTTCTCTGAGGGGCGCTGAAGCCAGATACAACAAGAAACGGAGCTCTCTTTTGAAGACTGAGTATGGATTTAAAAGTGGACTTTTCCGTTTTGTTTCCCTGCTCACTGACTGGAAGGAGCACATGTGTAGTGTCGGTACCTTGATCTGGCTGATTCCCAGCTATATTTTCATACTTGGAGGTAGAAGGTGAGGAAGCCAAGTGAAGGGGAATCGAGTGACCCTGTGTCCACAGTCGATGACTTATTACAAAACTGGATAATGCTGTGCCAACTGGTTTGTCCTTTTCTTGTCTTCAAGAATGCATGTATTAGAGTTCCTGTCGTGGCTCAGTGGTTAATGAACCTGACTAGGATCCATGAGGACGCGGGTTCCATCCCTGGCCTTGCTCAGTGGGTTAAGGATCCAGTGTTGCAGTGAGCTGTGGTGTAGGTTGCAGACACAGCTCGGATCCCGAGTTGCTGTGGCCGGCAGCCTCAGCTCCGATTCAACCCCTAGCCTGGGAACTTCCATATGCCGTGGGTGCGGCCCTAAAAAAAAAAAAAAAGAAAAGAAAGAAAGAAAAAGAAACTAAGAATGCATGTATCAGTGTTTGGGAGGATTTCTAATGTCATGCCGATGAATCTCTTCAAATGCTCCTCTTTGGGAGCATTTTGCCTTGATCTTGTTCATTTTCTCTGCTGGCATTTTGTAGAAAACATGGGCAACATTTCTCTTTGACTCCCCTGATGCAGACGCACACACAGTGACACACACAATTTTGGTTTAGATTTTTTTTTGCCTTCTATCTTACTTTTAAAGGAATCTCTTACTTGAGGATGGACTCAATTTTTACAACCTCATCTGTATATTAACTTTCCGGCAATACATTTTCTTTAGAAAATGACAAAGATGAAAGTTCAAAGGCTTTTTTATCTTAGCACAATGATGGGCATAAAGCAGGCCAACTTTTGGCTAGTTGAGGCCCCTACTCTGGGGAAACCTCTCTTGAAGCCACGTGCAATAAGATATCTTATTCTTAAAGGAGCAGGGACACCATAGTAGTTTGGGGAAGACTGTTAAGGATGAGAGGTCACTCGGTCAACAGACAGCCCTGTAGAATAGCCAAACTGTTCAGACCATGAGCTTTGAAACTAAGGTGAAGGCGATTCTAATCCTACCTCTGATGTTTACCAACACTGTAACCTTGACTGAGTTGCTTAAATTTTTCAAGCTTCCATGTCTTCATCTGTAAAGTGAGAACAATAGTACTACTTACTCGATAGAACTGTTGTTGAGAATTGAATGATAAGTGTGTGTCAAGTGCTTAGCATGGTGCCTGGCAGCTAAAAAATATGCCAAAATTGAGCTCCTGTTGTTATTATTTTTATAACACACAGAATCCAGAGACCTTCTGATGGAGGATTTTGCTTATGATTTCTCATGCTCCGAAGCTATTTATACCCACTCTTCCTACTAAAGTTCAAGAAGTAAAAACTCCAAGTTTGACGAAGAATGTGTCAGTGTAATTTATGGAGTAGGGAGGGCTTTTATGGGCTTTTCCTAAGATGCTCGAGGCTGAGCTGAAGAAAAGCTAAGAGGAGCATTGTCTGAGAAGAGATATTCAGCAAGCTTCACTAGAAGAAATTGGACCATCTTTCTCTTTTGAAAAGCTTTTTTTCTGAGAAGCTACAGATGAGCCACAAAACAATTCGATCTATCACCTTGGCAGGATGGTTATCCAAGGGCCCTGAAGCACTAACTGTAATCCTAAATGGTAATCTCTAAGTATCTGGGACAATTTCACAGAAAAAGAAGAGAAGCAAAGCCACTTTTCGTAGAGGTTCAGCTTTTTATTAATGCTGTATTGAACTCTCAAAAACAACTTAAGAAAAAAAGATAACATGACATTTCAACTAGTTCAGTGGTGATTTCCTTCCATAGCTTGTCAATATTTCTCTTGTTTTTACTAGCAAATCTACACTGAGGACAACTCTTCCTAACTTCCTTCTACTACTTAAGATGAATAGTAGAAGGAATACTACTTACTACTTAAGATGAATACTACTTACTACTTAAGATGAATACTACTTAAGATGTATAGTTTCATGAATTGACACAGCTTATAGACTCATCATTTGTAATATTGTTCAACTGTGGGTTTTCTCTCTTTTTGCTAAAACCAGAATTGTAGCGTGATATAGCCAGGGAGATTTTAGAGCTTATATGTGATAAGAACCAGTCCTTGTGCCGGACTCTGTGTGCTGAGTGCTTTATACATTTATTTTATTTTGTCTTCTCAATAATCCCATGAGGTTTACTAATCTCTCCATTTTACAGATGAGGAAAATGAGGCTAAAGATTTAATTGTTCTGCTCAGAGTCATCCAGGTTGTAGGGCTTAAACTCAAACACAGGTTGGACTGTGTCTATACCCAAACTTAACTAGAATGTGACATGATTCTTATATTTCAGATGAGGATCCTGGACATCCAGAAGAGTAATGTCAGTTTGCTCAGAGCTAAGTAGTGGCAGGAAGGGCTGGAACCTGGTTCTCTGGACCCAGGACTCTGCTTCCTCTACTGTGTATTTGATTCTACCTTTCATATTCTACCAAGAGGTAGAGCTCCTGGATCCATTTGGAACTCTCCTTTTGTTCCTGTGTTTGCAAAATTCACAGTTGAGTACTTTAAATGAAAATTAATTTTTATGTATTTCTTTCAAATTGATGGTTTCTGTTTTTCCATTACTCTTCTTCCAGTCTCATTCTCCTGGGGCAATTTTTATTTTATTTTATTTTATTTTTTTGTCTTTTTAGGGCCACACCCGTGGCATATGGAGATTCCCAGGCTAAGGGTGAAATTGGAGCTGTAGCCACCAGCCTACATCAGAGCCACAGCAATGCCAGATCCAAGCCGTGTCTGTGACCTACACCACAGCCCATGGCAACAGCAACGCCAGATCCCTAGCCCACTCAGCAAGGCCAGGGATCAAACCCACAACCCCATGGTTCCTGCTCAGATTCTTTTCCACTGTGCCACAATGGGAACTCCTGTTGGGGCAATTTAAATTTTCAGAATTATTAGATTCAGAAGTTTCACTTTGCTGTTGTTTTTTAAGATTAAAAAAAATTAATACACTTTTTAAGGGCTACTTTCCATTTACATTTATTAAAAAATACTGGCTGTATTCCCCATGTTGTATAATACATCCTTGAGCCTATCTTACACCAATAGTTTGTGTCTCCCACTCTCATATTGCTTCTTCCTACCTTTCCCCATTGATGCCCACTAATTTGTTCTCTATATCTGTCAGTCTTCTTTTTTTCTTTCTTTTGTTTGTTGCTTTTTAGGGCCACACCTGTGACATATGAAGGTTCCCAGACTCCCAGACTAGGGGTCCAATCTGAGCTACAGCTGCCGGCCTACACCACAGCCACAGCAACATCAGTTCCAAGCCGAGTCTGCAACCTATACCACAGCTCATGGCAACGCCAGATCCTTAACCCACTGAGCGAGGCCAGATATCAAACCGGCCACCTCGTGGTTCCTAGTCAGATTCATTTCCATGCACCACAATAGGAACTCCTGTTTCTTTTTTGTTATATTCGCTAGTTTGGGGTTTTTTTTAGATTCCACATGTAAGTGATATCGTACGGTTTTTGTCTTTCTCTGTAGGAAGTTCACTTTGAATAAGACATCTCTCCCTAACCACTTTCCCCCAAAACTCTCTGGATTCCTCAAAGAATGGCTCTGAGGCATCAGATTCCTTAGGACCAGAGACCAGACCATTCTAGTCGCTCAGTTCTTAGTCCTTTGCCTCTTTAGAAAGCAGAATTAAAACATACACGTTCCATCTAGAATGGGACTTAAATAAAGAAAATGATCAGTAAGAAATATACCCATATTCTGGAGTTCCCGTTGTGGCTCAGTGGTAACAAACCCCACTAGTATCCATAAGGACACCAGTTGGATCCCTGGCCTCACTCAGTGGATTAAGGATCTAATTGCCATAAGCTGTGGTGTAGGTCGCAGGCACAGCTCAGATCCCGTGTTGCTGTGGCTGTGGTGTAGGCTGGCAGCTATGGCTCTGATTTGAACCCAAGCTGGGAGCTTCCATATGAACCAGGTGCAGCCCTAAAAAGATAAATATATTTATACACCCAGATTCAAATTAAATTTTATTTGCTTCATTTTCAGCTTGTCCCTTCTAGTCTAGATATATCCCTAGTAGATCCTTAAACAAATTAATGGTGTCCATGTTTTATTATACACACCCATCAAATACCTCATAAGCTTTTATCAGATCAGGGCTATCTCTGGAACCTGAGAGGAGAGTGATAGATGAAATCTGCTCCTTTTGTATGTCACTGTTTATTTACTTTCTGGATGAATTCGTATTACAAGAAGATTCTAGAAGGGTTGTTAATTATCCCTGTAATCTTATTTATTGCTCTGGGCACCTGATATGTTCTATACCTTAAATAATGTTAATTTTATTCTTTTGTGAGCTGAGCCTGGTGTTTGCAAAAAGCTATAAGATGTTAATTTATTTCTTCCCACTCGCATTCTAAATATTAACTCTATTGAAAAATGATTAAATAGATTATGTAAATCATAGTCATCACATCCACTTTAAAGGTTAATCTTGCCATCGTGTAGCCAGATAATTAATTTGAATTTGTTCCCAAGCACTAATTCTCAGGGAAGCCCAGGTCTAATGGGTTGCAGTATCCTATTATGGATGTCACTGTATGCCTGCCTGGGATAAAATTTGGAAGAAACAAATCTCAAAGCTTTGAGAACAAAAGCTCCTTAGGGCCATCGAGAGACTCAGAGTATCATGGGATTAGAGTTATACTTTCTCTATTCTTTTAGGAGATGAACTTGACCAAGGTATCTTCCTCTTCCTCCAGTTTTTTTAGGTGTCACTTCCCCTGTGGGGAAGCCAGACATAGTTTTTCCAGTCCATTCTCTCCATTCTCTGATCTGCTCCATGCCCTGGGACACTGGCCCCTGTGGACTGAACCTCCAAGGCCCTTTGAAAACTGACTGCAGGTGGATTTGGTCTAGGGGGACTTTGTCAGTGTGTCAGAGAGGGGACCCAGGCAGCAAATGGCTAACCCCCTCCATGACTTCTGTTCCTGCCAAGTGGCCCCATTTCTGCCTTCCACTCTCCCCTGGCTCTGATAACTCTTTTTCCTCTTTGTCTCTCTGCCATAGGGGTGATAATGGCTTCCAACATTGCTAGTCTCCAGATATCTTTGTTCTCTGGTTTGTTTCTACAATCCTGGTTATCTATCTGTAGATAATTCTGCATAAAATCTCTTCATTCAAACCACCTGAGATGAATTCTTTTTTTTTTTCTGTAATTTTGGGGCTGCACCCATGGCATATAGAGGTTCTCAGGATCAAATCAGAGCTACACTTGCCTGCCTATCCCACAGCCACAGAAACTCAGGATCCAGACTGAGTCTGTAACCTACACCACAGCTCATGGCAATGCCAGGCCCTTAACCCACTGAGTGAAGCCAGGGGTCAAACCTGCATCCTCATGGATACTAATCAGATTTGTTTCTGGTGAGCCACGAAGGGAAATCCTGAGATGAATTCTATATCCTCCCAGAAGCCTGATCGATACTCAGGGTTTTAATAAAAATTAACCAACACAAACTTTGGTGCAAGTACATTTGTGATTGACTTCTACTGGGAGCAAGGTCACTATCAATCCTCTTTGGGCTTCTGGCCTTAGAAGCCTTGGACTCTCTATTCTGGAGTCAGGGAAAGTTTGCAGTCCAGACTCTGAGAAAGAGGGCCAGGGTCCCTGTGACATGGTGACAGGTGGAAGGTCATGGTCAATGGACTCAAGCCAAATCAAGTTCAAATTGATTAATAGTGACCCAAAGATTGGGAAAAGTTACATGGCTCCCTATTCTAACTAGTTTATCAGGACCTTATTATTTTACCTCCAGCCACCCCCTTCAAACACCCCCCCCCCCCGCCACAAATCCAACACCAGGACACAAAAATAATGAAAGATACTTCAAACTTAAAGTTTAGCCACACACAAAAAAAATTAGTGTTTAGCTTTGGGGTTGGATCATCAGGGTAGTCTGTTAAAATCTTGCTTCACAGTTGTCATCCTGTGATTGCAGAACAAGAAGAATTCTTCCCAAGTGTTTCTCTCCGGTAACCATACTGTATCTCTGTCCATCCTGCCTCTTTTCCTTTTAGAACTCTCTTTCCTGTACTCCGGATGATCTGTGGGTTCTGCCAATGAGGGGTCTCACTGACTCTTCCATGAGGATGGCACACGACACAGTCTGACTGATTCAGTTATTCTGGAACCAGTGAGTGGTCCAAGGGCAGAGTCAAGACTAATCAGAATCCTTTACTGATGTAGCTATTGGGAAAAACAAACAAACAAACAAAACAAAACGAACAGCTGTAATGGCAGAGTAAGCCCAAAGCTGCCTGCAGCCATCTTGCTGTCACATGAAGAAATTCTTTCAGAGCATAAAGTCGAGCAGAGTGGAGATAGAAAGAGACTGAGTACCCATCTTACCTTTCAAACCCCTGAATCCAGCAATGCCTGGAGTCTACCCTTTGGACTTTTGTTTCTATGAACCAATGATTTCATATTTTAAAAAGGATCTAGTTGTTGGATTTCTGTCACTGTATAGTGAAAAGGTCTCAACTAATTTTCCTCCCTTCAAGAATAACTAATGCCAGTCAATACAAAGAGTGTGTTGTTTTTTTCTTTAAGGCTTTTAAAAGAGTCCTTGCTCTTTCATCTGTTTCAGTAGCAAAAGTTCTCCTCTTATCAATCCCTCTAAATCCTTCCTGTGGCAATTTAACTAGGCTCCCTTTGTTCTTGTCTCTGTGAATGTGCAAAATAGCTGGTTACCTCCTTCCATAGAGCCATCTTTGTATACATTCAGACAATTAGTGGGTTACCCTGAAGCCAGTTTCCTCCAGGCTAAGAAATCCTGAGAACTTAAGTCTACTGCAAAGATTTTTTTTCAACACTTTTCTCTCTAAATTGCAGAATTTTGAAACTTTTCATCTGATCTGGAGAGGTGGAGGAATGTTCCAGAAATTTATAGAGAGGGGCTTTATTGAAAAAAAAAAGTTTACTGCAGCCATAAGAAATTCTATTACTGAAATTTCAAAGATTAAATAAATGTGTAAGTAAACAAGGTATGAAAATTTTCAGGTGGAAAATAATGTAAATATATATGTCTATAAATCAGTTTGGGGTTCAGTTTTGAAAGAGGTTAAAAGCAGATGGCAATTTTCTGGGGATGAGTTAGTGGCTGGTTTTGCCATCTGGTGGATATGTTGTCCACGTGAAGGAGGTGAGGGAGGATTTGATGGCTACTGGTGGAGATTTTCTGGGGTTGGTCACTGCCTGAGTATTCGTGCAAAAACAGAGACTTGGTTGCTCCCAGTCTCAGTGGATAAAAACTTAAAAAAATCAAGCCAAAAGGACTAGAATTTCTAGGAGCATGTCTCCTACCAGGAAGCTTTAATTAAAGAGTGGGAGGTATAGATTTCCTTAAAGAACGACCTCTGTTAAAGATCTATTTTTAACCTTAATGAATATGCTATTAATTTAAAAAGTCTTTTGGATAAGACCCAAGGACTTACCATGAGATTACTGACTTCTACATTTAACCTAGGAACACGACCCAAAATGCTTTAAAACAGAAAACATGTTCAATTTAAAGAGAACTTTCTCTTGGTAAAAGCATGTTCAGAATAATTAACTTTCAGTTTTCTTCAATTAATTATATATATATATTCTTTTTTTCCCCCAAACACCGAGATAACACTGTGTTCCAGGGAAACTTGGGGCGTGGGGTGCAGGTGGGGCTTCCTAAGATTTTTCTGATATACAAAAAGTCCTGCATGCATGCCCACAAATAAGCTATTTAGGAAAAACTCAACTCTCCTCCATTTCCTCACTTCCTCTCTTTAACTTCTAAATATAATTCAGTCATAGATTTGAGTAATTTAATTAATTAAATTACCACCACTTGCTTAAAGAACAGTATCTATTCCTGGTTAGCTGAATCATTTTGAAGCAAATTAAACATTTAGAAAAGTAGTTTGCAACCCATCAGCAATTAGCATTATCTGGGGACCTTTAAAAAAAAAATACCAATAATCCTGGTTCCACTCCCAGAGGGTCTGTTTTAATGGAAGTGGGAGGGAGGGTAGTAGCTATTGGTACTTTTTAAAAGATCCTTAATTTTAACCTGTGGTTGGGTTTAGGATTTAGAGACCTAAAGAAATCACATTGCTAATTCAAAAGCATGCACTCACCAGAAAGGGGTCTGACTTCCTGGGAAGAGCATAGGATTCAGAATTGAGGGTTTTTATCTGCCTCTACTCATTGTCCACTGTTTGGACTTGATCATGCACTTGGCTTCTCTGTTGCATCATTTCCTCATTGGTAAAATTGGGATATTATGCCCATTTTACAGAGTTATTTTGAGGAAAGATCTATCTGGTACATGAGAAAATCTCTGAAGTAAGAGCTGTTATCAATGTAGCATGTCTAGGAAAGACATTTCTCCCTGTTCCCCTTATTTGCCTCCTCTGTGCCAATAAGAATGCAAGTCCACACCATTCCTGGAGACCCTGTGTTCCTCGAATGTGCATGGATGGCCCTAGAAACTACAATGAGGTTGCAGAATCTTACGGTTTAGAAGACCAGGAACATGTTACTTCCAAGCTGCAGCAACATGGGTCAGTGAAAGGAGTCTGAAGGTCCACATCCAGCTTTGCAACAAACTAACTGTGATATTATCTCAGTTATAATAGAAAAGTTATCAGCTACCTCTGGGCCCCTCCATTTCTTAATTGGTTAAAATGGGATTAGATTAGATGCTCTGTTGCATTCTCTTCCAATAACATGAATCTATGAGCTTTAAAGAGTCTATAAGACTCAAATCAGATTTTTTTTTACTTGAAAGTATTTTTACTTGCCTAGAGGAGAATATAATGTCCCAATAGCTTCTACAATGAGGAGGTCTCATGAAGAGAGTGGATATTTTTCTTCTGGAAAGCTTCTTTTTCAATTAATAGTGGAAAGTGTTACCGTCTCGACTTTTGGCCTGGGGATAGAGTGCATGACTTACCCAGTCAGTCTCAGTGGAGAGTGAGTTCTCAGGGTAGACCACAGGGTTTTATTTATTTTTTTTGGGGGGGGGGGTCCACAGGAGAGATGGGATAAAATTGTCCATGCAAGATTTAGACTGAAATTATCAGTGTTGTCTGGTCCTTAGAAACTCTTTAATTTCAATTTTAATTTTCTTCAATTTTTTTTCTTTTTAAGGCGGTGCCTTCCAAGGCATATGGAAGTTCCCAGGCTAGGGGTCAAATCAGAGCTACAGCTGCCTGCCGTAGCCACAGCCACAGCAACACCAGATTCAAGCTGCATCTTGGACCTACACCACAGTTCACAGCAAGGCCAGATCCCTGACCCACTGAGCGAGGCCAGGCATGGAACCTGCATCCTCATGGACACTAGCCAGATTCATTTTCCAATGTATCACAAGGGGAACTCCTCTTTAGGAGTTTTTTTAAAACTGAGCATGCATTGGAAATGTCTGGAGGGTTTGTTCAATCTTGAATCCCTGGACCCCACCCCTAGAGTCTCTAATGCAGTAGGTCTGGGAGGGAGTCTGAGACTTTGCATTTCTAAGTTCCCAGGTGATTCACACTTCTAGAACTATTGCTCTAGGTCTTGTTCCACAAACTCCTGTGATGCTCTGAGCCACATGGAACACTTTTTAAAATATTGATTTCCCAGATTCCTCCAGTAAGAATTCTGGTTTGATAGATTTATAATGAGGCCCAGGCTGCTCTCATTATCAGGGAACTTGGGGAAACCTTGACACCAACTGCTTGTCCTCCAATTCAACCCAATTCTGATACTACCCAGAATTAGCATCACTTCACAGGTTAAAAGGCAAGATCCCCAACAAGACTGCCATGCTTTAAATGCCAGTCACGTATAGAGTCCTCAGGCTACCCTCTCTCCCGTCTGACCTGGCTACAAATTCAGAGCTTTCCATACCCCTTTAGGTTTGTTAATTTGCTAGAGTGACTCACAGACTCTGAGAAAGTGCTGTATTTCCAATTACCATTTCGTTATAAAGGGTAGAGTTGAACACAAGATGAAGAGATAGATATTAAGGTCAAGATCTGAAAGGGACCCCAGCATGGGAGCTTCTGTCCCTGTGGAGTTGGGGTGTACCACCGTCCCAGCACATTGATGTGTTCATGAACCAGGAAGCAACCCCTCCCCAACCCCAGCTTTGGTATGAAGAATTTTTATTGAGGTCTCATTATGTAGGCATGATTGATTAAGTTATTGGCCATGTGACTGAACTTAATCTCCAGTTCCTATCCCTTCCCTGGAGATTGGGGATCAGTGTGAGGTGAGGACCTCTAATCCCATGGTTGGTCTTTCTCATGTTATCAGGCCCTTCTGGAAACTATTTAAGGGCCCACCAGAAGTCATCTCATTAGCATCAATTCAGGTATGGTCAAAATCAACTCAGGTATGGTCAAAAAGCCTCAATAGAAACAACAAAAGACACATCAATCCCTCAAAAAGTACCAAGGATTTTTAAAGCTCTGTGCCAGGAACTGAGGACAAAAACTAGATATATGTTTTACTATACCACGTGTACCACATCCTTCCAAACTCAGCCTCCCTTATAAATCTGAGTTCCTTAGATTCTCCTGTGCCCATCCTCCACCATCTCAGGGAGTAGAGCAGTTCCGCAGATTCAAATGCAGGCTACACCACTCTCCTTGCCTCATAGAAACAGCCTCTAAGGTGCTCATTTGGCTTAGTCCCCCTGAGCAGTGTTTTCTCTCTGGATGTGAGTAGGAGATGTGGCTTCTGGCTGGCCGATCCCAGAAGTCACTTGCTCATTCCAAGTAACACAGTTCAGAGAGACATACGCCCCTCAGTTAATAATACTTCACTCTTGTTTATTGCAGTGCAACTTCCAAAATACTTTTACATGTCTAATTTGGGGCCTGCAATAAATAGCCTTATGAGGTAGGCAGGGAAGGGTAATCATAATTCCCATATTTTTCATTTAGCAAACATTAAGTGGATACCAACGATGTGCCTAGCACTATTCTAGCCACCAAGGGACGGAGAGAAATGAAATTTGGTCCCTGCTCTCTTCAGATTGGGGAACCATTGTTCAGATAAATGAAGCGACTTGCTCAAAGCCATATGGATCTTTGGATTCTTTTTCTCACTGCTTTTTCTACTTAAGTTCTGAGAGTAGAGGCCTTACGTGAGAAGAGTCCCAGGGCTAGGTTGACAGAATGCAGGGCATGCCAGAGGATCTGTCAAGGACAATAGTGAATACTTTCTTCTCTCCAAGTTGCACCTTGTATTAGTTTCCTGTGGCTGTAACCACAAACTTGGAGGTTTAAATCAGCAGAAATTTGTCTTCTCACAGGAGGCCAAAAGTCTGAAAGAAGTATAACTGGATGAGAAAAAGTTTTCATCAAGATTGTACTTCTTCAAAAGTCTGCAGGCAAAAAATCTGTTTTCGCCTCATCCAACTTCTAGCGGAGGCAGCAGTCCTTGGCTTGTGGCCACATCACTCTGATCTTCAGGGCAACATCTTTGAATCACCCCCACTCCATTTTCACACCACCTACTCCTATCTGTGTGTACATGTGTGGTGTGTGTGAAATTTCCCTCTGCCTCTCTTTTATAAAGACATTTATAATGTCATTTAGGGCCCTCCTGGGATAATCCAGAATAATCTCCCCCATTGCAAGAGGCTTAATGACATCTGAAAAGATGCTTTTTACAAAAAAGGATAATATTGATAGGTTTCAGGGATAGGTTCTATTATACAGCCTACTACAATCCCACAAACCAAAGAATACTTGGAGAAGAGGCCATAATGTTTATCTTTTCATCTCCAAAGGAGCCCCACTCAGTGGCCAGAATCCTGGACACAGAGGGAAGTATGGAGAATCAGAAGGAAGGGCCTTTCCCAGGTAACATGTGCAGAACTAATAGCCATGAAAGATTCTGGCTTCTTGCTTTTTAGTCTAGGGCTCTTTTTGCAAAAAAATTTTCCAATGATGTCAGGAATGGGCACTCTGCACACATAGGCTCCCCCTTCTGCTCCCACTCCCCTCCCAGACCTCTCTCCAAAGGCCTATTTTGACCCCTCACTTTCTCAATCACTGTTGTTGTGGGAACATTCATAGGAGGTGAGCAGAGTTTCCAGTCTAGTCCAGGGACTGGAGTGGGTACAGGGTGGAAGCTGTTTGTCTGCAGCAGGGACAATCTTTGTCTGGTCCCAGTGAGACCACTGCCAATGGTTCCTTCCGCCCTCCCCCTCCAAGCAGAACCCCAGCAGAACTTTGCTGGGGGTCTCAGTGCTGCCAAGGCTGATGAGCAGCCAGAGCAAAAGCATTGCCACATCCCCTTAAAGCCAGCTCCAAGGTTAGGGCTCTGTGAAGGCAGAAACAGAGGAGCATTTGAAGTAGAAATTTGGAACTGCTGAAGGGTCTTGGTTCTTTAAAAGGAGATTTCATCCTAGTGGCTGATTAATTGCAAATTCTGGAAGTTGCATGTCACACGACATAAAAGCCAAGTACTAGTGGGCTTGCCTGAAAGGACAAACACATCTGAAAGATGCCTCCTCTTTCTCAAACTAGCTCTTCCCTCACAGATGTCTGCTGGCAGCAGTGCCTCTCTGTCATCCAGGCTTACTGCCTGGGAGCAGACGTTCTGCCATTGCTTCTGAAAGTTGATGGGTTGGTAAATCTTAGAGACTTCATCTCTGCAATTCATCTCATATCAGTGCCTTCCTTTTCATCTTCACTGCACTATTTCTGGCCCTCATTAACTTCTCCCATCTTTATTTTAATTACAAAAACAGCACATGCTAGTTTCAGAAGAAGCCAAGAATGGAGAAATGCAAGGAATGCAGCTCTAGAAGCTGGAAAAGACAAGCAAACAAGTTTTCCTCTAGAACCACCTTGATTTTGGTCCAGAGAAACAGATTTTGGATATATGATCTCTGGAATGCCAAGAGAATAATTATCTATTGTTTTAAGCCATGAAATTTGTGGTAATTTGTTGTAGTAGCCATAGGAAACCAATACAGGTTGTTTCCAAATGCTTAGACCTGTGAATATTTTATTATCTCCTACCTCTTGACAGCAACCCTTGACTCCAGTCTCCTGGGCTTCACTCTCTGCCCCATAGCCACTCCTTGACTCCTCTCTTCTGGAAAACGAAATCCAAATTCTCTAGCTCATAGGGCTTCCATACACTAGCTTGACTCACTTTTTTTAGTCTTAAAATTGACTATTCTATAACCACACACACCCTCAACACACACACCATCTACATCATTAATCAGCTCATAAGCTTTTCTAAGTATGATATGCCTTCCTTAGCCCATCTATGCTGGTAGTACTTTACACTCCAGCTCAAATGGGACCTCTCCCCAAAAGGCTCCTCTGTGTCCTCAACCCACCCACAACCAGATGTGATCTTTGCCTTCTTTGAATTTGCATAATATTTTCTATCTCTCTTGTAGCAAATATCAATTCTTTTTTATTTTATGATTTTTGTTTTTTCCATTATAGTTGATTTACAGTGTTCTGTCAATTTATATCGTACAACAAAGTGATCCAGTTATATATATATATACATATACATATATACACACACATATATATACATATATACATATACATATATATATACATATATATACATATATACACATATATATACATATATACACACACACACACACACACATATATATATATAAAATTTATTCTTTTTCTCACATTATCCTCCATCATGTTCCATCACAAGTGACTGGATATAGTTCCCTGTGCTATACAGTAGGATCTCATTGCTTATCTCCATTCCAAAGGCAATAGTTTGTATCTATTAACCCCACACTCACAGTCCATCCCACTACTTCCCCCTCCCCCTCCCCCTTGGCAACCACAAGTCTGATCTCAAAGTCCTTGAGTTTCTTTTCTGTGGAAAGTTTCATCTGTGCTGTATATTAGACTCCAGACATAAGTGATATCATATGGTATTTGTCTTTCTCTTTCTGACTTAATTCACTTAGTATGAGAGTCTCTAGTTCCATCCTTATTGCTGCAAATGGTATTATATTGTTCTTTTTTATGGCCAAGTAGTATTCCATTGTGTATATATACCACATCTTCTTAATACATTCATCTGTTCATGGACATTTAGGTTGTTTCCATGTTTTGGCTATTGTGAATAGTGCTGCAGTGAACATGTGGGTGTATGTGTGTTTTTCAAGGAAAGTTTTGTCTGGATATATGCCCAAGAGTGGGATTGCTGGGTCATATGGTAGTTCTATACTTAGTTTTCTGAGGTACTGTCATACTGTTTCTCATAGAGCTTGTGCAAATATCAATTCTACCTTGTATTGGAATTATTGATTGCTATATTAAGTGCCTAGAACTTTAATAACTTGCTGAATTATTTGCTCATTGAATATCTGTTGAAATGAATATGAACCATGCCTTAGAACAAGGTCTACTTCCTGTTTTTATTGTAATTTAATACCCATGATGATGTGGGAACACCACTGATTTTAGCAATGAAAGGCGGACATAGGAAAGGAGGGCAGAGTAAATTAATAAGGCTTAAATTATGTCTCCAGTTTTTCAGATCTCATTCCTGCACTGTGCCTTTCAAAATTCAAGGATAAATGTGATGGTTATTCTGGAGTAGAGGACTTGAGAACAGTCACTGATCTCAAGCTCACTAATGATTGTCCGCAATGATTCAATGCCATCTCAGACTGAGTTTACAGGAGGTTCTTTCAGATGCTTCCTCTGCAGGAGGTTTAATCAATGAGACCACTGTTTCCTAGAAGATATACAGCACCAGGATAACCGGGGACGCTGTTAAAAAAAATACAGATTTCTGGATGCCACCTCCAAGAAATTCTGAATGAACAGGTTGGGAAAGAGCCCAGGGATCTATGGTTTAACCAGCACAAATTTTTGAGGTTCACTGGTCTGAAAGAATCCTGAGAGTTGTTTCCAATTCTGGAATTCTGTTATTCAGTTTTGTGTCAAGTTTCTGGTTCTGAGGTCTCAAGCTCCCAGCTCACTGCCTCTGCTGGTTCTTACCACAGTCAGTCCCAAATTTTGGCTTTCTGATGTTCTCCCTCTGGGAAAGGGAGTACTTAGAAATTTGCCAACAGGTAAATGTTGGGGTTTTAGCTAACCAGTTATTTTAGAGTTTCACCATTGGTAATGAGGGCTGTACCTCACAAGCCCAGCCACCCCATTTATCTCCTAGAGATGAATGAAACAGACTTAGATATTATCATAGCAGAGAAACCACCAGAAAAAAAATAGGCAAGTGTTATCAGGTGGCCTTGAGTACCTGAAGGAGAGAATATCCCAGGAGGCAGCAGCACAGATAGGACTCTTGTCTCATCAGAGCTGATCCTGTGTTCTAGAAGGAGACATGAAAGACAAAGAAGCATTGTTGCCCATAACCCTTTCCTCACTCCAGGGGCAGAAGCAGGATTAGCTGTTCCCTGTGACTGGGATGAAAAAGCTTAAATGGTAGAGGGAAGCAAGCGTCTTGCTCTGGCCATTCTAATTCCAGAGATTTACTGCTGCCTCCTAAATAAACAAAGCTATTGGGGCTTTAAGAGTCCCATCCAGACAGATGACCAAGAGGAAGGAGTAATTTTTCAGCCTTAACACTATTTGTTTATCGTGTGTCCATTGTCATTAACCCCTAAGAGTGAAAGCAGACTGGTCCATTTCATTTTCTGATTATCGAGTTTATGACATCGTTAAAATTAATAGAGTGCTTATCCCAGCAACATAATGAGCAAGCCATGTGGAGGCAGCAGTGTTCCCGGAAAAATACTGGTGGAGGGTCTGAGTGTGTCCTTTCCATCAGCAGGTCCCCAGTCCCATGCAGGTCATGGAATCTTATGGAGGAGAGTTGTGTGGTTATAGTGGCCACTACCTTGTCTCAGCATTGCTATTTCTTCACAGAAGACCCTGCAAGATTGAAGCAGTGCTTGGAGTCGGAGAGGAGAGAGTCAGACAATGTGCACATTTATTTCTTTGGATTAAAGAGGAAGTGGAGAGTTTCTATTTGGGATGATGATAAATTTTGGAAATGGTAGCCATGAATGTTGCACAGTATTGTTGAAGGTAATTAATGCCATGGATTTATACACTTAAAATGGTTAAAATTTAATGGGTGTATTTTATGATTTTTTTTTTAAGGAAGTGGGTTGGTCTATCCATAGACTAGTCCAGGGTAATTAACAAACAATTACCATCTTGTTCCCTCTTGATTTCAAATGGCTTGCTGACTTTCTGTCCCTTCTGTAGGGTTGACTTATCCTGGGAGCAGTGACAAAAGCTGGCTCTTGTTGTAGGAACCATACAGATGCTGATACTCAATCTAATTCTGGGGCATTTGAGAGCAAATGCAGCTTCTCTAGCTCCTAAGACTTCAATGCTTAAGTATTGGAATGCCTTTTATCCACCAAAAGATGTACCTAAGAGTTTGTCCCTGGGGTAGACTCTCCTACTTTTCCTACAGAAATGATAACCCCTTATCACTGAGTATAGGCACTCAATAAATTTTTTCGAATGCCATTGCCAACTCGTTTTTCTCTCACTTCCAGAACTGAAAACTTGAGTGCAGAGTTGGATTAGGTAAAGGCTTTTGGATTTGTGGCTCAGACTTACTTCACTCTCCCCTATCTGGGACTATGAATGTCCCCTATCTGGGACTATGAATGTCTTTACTACCCAGAGTTCAGAGAACACTAGAATAGCAAGGTTGAAAGAGGCTTGAAAAGTCCTCTGTTTGCCACCCCAGTGATGCCTGTCTTATGGTCACAGCCTTTGGTCACACACAGGTGTGGCTTCTATCTTTGAGAAAGGTCATACCCTGTGACCATTACTCACCCCAGCTCCTCAGAGAGCCCCTCAACATTTCAGACATAAACATTTTTGAAGTATCTTCCACCAATCCAGAGGCTTATAGTTCTGAAATCCCTGTATTGGGTCCAGATTGGATTATTTTAATATTCCAGGAAGATGTTTTACAGTTGAGACATTTTCAGTTCAATTCACATTTTCTACTTGTAATTTCTAGCTGGAAATTACCTGTGGAAGCTGAGTCACCTACCTCACTCCTGGAGCCCGCTGGCTGTTTCCAAGGCCTTCTTCATTATTCAAACCATGACTCCATCACAGGAATACCCAAAGCAACATTTGATGGTTGTGGAAGATTTTTACCCTCACAAGTCATGAATACTTTCTGTTTATCGCCTACACTGAGGATTTATGACTATCTAAGTGTTGTATTTCCGAAGGGAAGCATCCTATCCTCAGGTAAGGACAAATTCTTTATTCATATTGAAAATGAAAGCAAGTAAAGGGCAAGAATTTTTTTTTTTTAAATTCCTCTTCCAGGATGTTCAGAATGAAAAGCTTATTGAAATAAGACCTTTAAAGTGTTTCCTTTCACTGTTCATTTGGGAAGAGATTTCACAGATGGTACAGACACCCTGAAATGTTGCCTGGTCTGAAATCTTTTATCTATAGCTTTAGAAGAGCAAAGGGTATGACATATGGAAAGGAGCAAACAGCCGTGGGAAGGCATGGCTAGGGACAGGGACAGGGATAGGAATGTAAATTATATCACTGATTCTTGCCTCAAAATATTTCTGGTTGGCTCCTATCCATGGGGTACCACACTTGGGTGCACAATGGAGGCTGCATATGGGGCAATTAAGGGCAGATGTGATTCCATGACCGTCACACAGAATTGCAGGCTTTGCAAGTTCTAGCCCTTGACCAAAGCCACAGTGTTTTTATATAATCATGGTTGGTATAGATTGGACCATGTCCCTCCCAAATTCATATGTTGACATCCTAACCCCCTATATCTCAGAATGTAACTTTATTTGGAAATAAGGTCATTGCAAATATAATTAATTAAGCTGAGGTCATACCAGCATAGAATAGGCCCTTAATCCAATAGGACTGGTGTCCACATAAAAAGGGGAAATTTTGGACACAGAGACAAACACATAGAGAGGGAAAACTATGTGAAGACAGAGGGAGAGGTCAGCCAGTGACAAGAAACATCAGAGATTGTCAACAAACCATCAGACCCTAAAAAGAAACAGGGAACCATCCTGTCCCTCTGTTAAAAACAAGATGGAAAACCCAATATGGAGTCACTTTCAATAAGCCCCTCTTCACCAAAACAAGACTTATGGTTTTGGCTCTCCCAGAAATGGAATCGTAAACCAGTCAGTCAAAAGTAACTTGATCAGCACCAGCTAGTCATCTGCCTTGGAGACCCCTGCCCTCCCCTAAAGGAAAGTAAACTTTCCGTAACTAACATGCTTTTTTGCCTAGTATAACTTCCTTGTTTCTGCTCCCCTCTGCTTATATCATTTTGTGAAGCTCCTTTCTATCTGCTGGATTGGATGCTGCCCAGTTCATGAGTTGTTGAATAAAGCCAACAAGATCTTTAAAATTTACTCAGTAAATTTTTATTTTTAATACCTCAGAAGGAACCAACTCTATCGATATCTTGATCTCGAACTTTGAGCCACCAGAACTTTGAGAAAATAAAATACTGTTGCTGAAACCATTCAGTTTGTAGAGCTTTGTTGTGGAAGCCTGAGTCAACTAATCACTGGTCAGGTTGAAAGCACCCAGGGCCCTGCACTCTTTTGCAGAGTCATAGAAGCTGTAGTACTTGAATATGCAATATTACTTTCAAAGTTTTTAAGATTAGAAATGTTTCTTGAGGAGTTCCCGTTGTGGGTCAACAGTAACAAACCCTACTAGTATCTGTGAGGGTGCAGGTTTGCCATCTGGCCTTACTCAGTGGGTCGAGGATCTGGTGTTGCCTGAGCTGTGGTGTAGGCTGCAGATGAGACTCAGATCCTGAATTGCTCTGACTGTGGCTGTGGCCAGCAGCTGCAGCTCCAACTCAACCCTGGCCTGGGACCTTCTATATGACACAGGCAGCCCTGAAAAAGCAAAAAGAGCAAGAAAAAAGAAAGAAAGAAATGTTTCTTGCTCTCTTGATCTTTATGCTGTTGCTCACATGCATTCCTCATGTACACATGTAGATTTATGTATGGTTCATACTGTCTTTCTCTATTTCCTGATTCCTTATGTTTGGGATTCCTATACTCAGCTTTGGAAAACTTCTCCAAAGATTTAAGAATCTCGGCATCTTGGAGTTCCCATCGTGGCACGGTGGAAACAAATTCGACTAGTATCCATGAGGATGTGGGTTCAACCCCTGGCCTCAATCAACGGGTTAAGGCTCCAGCGTTGCAGTGAGCTGTGGTGCAGGTCGCAGATATGCTCGGATATGGCGTTGCTGTGGCTCTGGTATAGGCCAGAGGCTACAGCTCTGATTTGACCCCTAGCCTGGAAACCTCCATATGCCGTGGTGGGGCCCTAAAAAAAAAAAAAAAAGAATCTCAGCATCTCAGTTCTATGGCCTTAAAATATCACATCCCAGATTCCTTATTACATGCTTCACCTTCAGCTTCCATATCAACTCACCTTCTCTCTGCCTACCTTGAAGAGCTCCTTACATACCTCTGTCATTTGTTTCTAGAAGTCTGTACATCTCTGAGTTTATAATGGAAAGGTCCATGGGAATTTTCATAGGAAACTGGATGTGGTCTCATCACTTATGTGGTCTCAGTTGTTGGAAGGTGTCTGGAGCAATCCTGGGAACTTTAATGAGGTGACGTGACAGTAAGCAGTTCACGCTTCTCTGTTTACATATCGCTTTTGCTTCAAGGGGATCCATAGATTTCCTTCCGCTGGCCCATTTCCAAGTATTGAATGGCAAGTTATTCTAGGTTTGGATATTTTTCCATCTTATCCTCATAATCTGACGCTATGCACCAAATTATTTTGATGTTAAGCAAATTAAAATTTTTATTTTGATAAGTTTATATTGTTATATTTATACATATTCACTAAGTTGGCAATATTGGGATTAATGGATCTGTTCTTATGGTCATCCTGATGAGTCATACTCTTGGACGTTTTTGGGATTTGGGGACTAGAGTTTTTTTATGGTAAAGGTATGGCAGATGCCTCTATTGCCCATGGACAGGTAGGTCTCATCATGGAAGTCTCAGCTCAGTGTCACAAACAGAATCAGAAGTCAGTTATCCTAAAAGCATGGAAAAGTTAGACCTTTGTTCAAGTCTCTTGAAAAGTCATCAAAGTGGAAAATGCAATGTACCAAACATCATATAGCAACATGCTAGAAGGTTCTCCTCACTGCAGTGCTTTCTGTCTCTTCTCCATCTCTCTCACATAGCACAACATATGGACAAGCTTCCCTCTCAGCCTCCTGCTCTCAGGCCAACTTTATTTTCAACCAGATTAATTCAGCCTCTCCTGGATGTTTCCACATGCCCTTTTCACTCCTATTTAAATCAATGGTCTTCAAACTTTTTTGACTGTTTATCCAAGCCATAAAAAATAATGAGAGTTTTAAAGTATTTGTGTACTCTCAATGTATATATTTTGTTCATTATAAAATATACATAGAAGGAATTTTTAAAATTTGAGACAGAGTCATATTTGTATGTCAAAACATGTATACATATTTTAAAGTTATTTGTCATCTATTGACAAGTTAAAACTTTGTTCTCACTATGAAATCTATTAATAAATTTTGGTGAGAGTATGATTGAATATACTTTGTTATTTTAGACTACATTGATTTAATACTTGTGATACAGTGATTCTAATTCAGGTTATGGGTTTGGTCCTTTTCCTTCCTTCCTTCCTTCTTTTCTTCCTTCTTTCTTTCCTTTCTTCCTCCATCCCTCCCTTCCTTTTCTTTGATACTTGGCTTCATTGCTTATTGCAGCTGAAGAAGTTTCCATGCAAAGATGCACAGAACCAGATGGAATAAATGCCCCTTTAGATGCACATTTTCATCTCATTCTGATTATGTAAAAGTTCTTTTTGAATTCTGCTAGTAAATTCCATCTTCTCTGATATCAATCAGTTACTTTTCCTAACGAATCACAAGGCATTTCATTTTTGCACTTTTAACAAATAAGTTCAAAACTCACTAAAATTCATTTTGGAAGAATTTTCAACAGATTTTTGATGCTTTCTTTCTTTTTGTCTTTTGTCTTTTTAGGGCTGCAACCATGGCATAAGGAAGTTGCCAGGCTAGGGGTCCAACTGGAGCTGCAGCTGCTGGCCTACACCACAGCCACAGCAATGCCAGATTTGAGACACGTTTGGGACCTGTACCACAGCCCACGGCAATGCTGGATCCTTAACCCACTGAGCGAGGCCAGGGATCGAACCCACATACTCATGGATACTAGTTGGGTTCTTTAACCACTGAGCCACGATGGGAACTCCTGACACTTTCTTTAAATGTACTAATGTGAGAGTTTTTACAGGTATCACACAGATTTTTTTTATGAAAAAAATTTACAAACATGGAAATGCTTCCAAGTATCCACTTTCAAATTATTCCTTTCATAATGCACATCTCTTCAAAAAGCACTTTCTCACAAAGTGGCTAACTTCTTTTCAAATCTAATCAGTTATCTCTGATTTATTTATTTATTTAGCTTATTAGGACTGCACCCATGGCATGTGGAACTGCTCAGGGTAGAGGTCTAATCAGAACTATAGCTGCCAGCCTACACCACAGCCACAGTAACGTGGGATCTGAACCACATCTGCAACCTACACCACAACTCACTGTGACACTGGATCCTTAACCCACTGAGACAGCCCAGTAGATCAAACCTGCATCCTCATGGATACTAGTTAGATTCATTTGTACTGTGCCACAACAGGAACTTCATCTCTGATGTTTTAAATATCCCATGATATGAGCAGCTGAATACTTCTCTTAGAGAGGAGAAAAAGTGTCAGCTTTTCCATTTTCTTGACATTCTCTTGTGTTTGCATTATCTTCAACTGACTATTTAGGCTATTTGGACATTTTCCAGGCCAGAGTTTTCTGTAGTAAAGACATACGCAATTCCTTGAAGGAATCATTTTGAGCCACTTGTTCATTTTGTGAGGATTAGTTTAGTTCAGTCTAGATAACATGATCCATAAGTCCACTTAGCCAGGAACATGTCCACTGCAATATCTTCCAGCAACTGAGAGATCTTGGCTCAAGGACGTGCTGTTATCAACCTCCTTGATCAAAAAGTCTCCATTCTTTGCTTAGAATCCTGGGAATACTATAAGTGTCTGTCCCACGACTGCACTGGGGACATTTTGACTCTGAGGATACCAAACTCCAACTTATATATCAGTATTAATTAAGTTAAACTTCCTTATTTTTGGATAATACTAGATATAAATGATGGAAAGCTCCATCATTTTCTTCTGCACTCCAAAAGGTCGACTCTGGACAACCTAATTTGGAAATCACTAATATAGATCAGCACAACAAAATCACAAGACTCACAGAAGCTCAGATACCTCCTCGTTGGGAGAGGGTGGTTGAAAGTGCTATACTATCCTTCATTACTCTTTATTAGATTCTGCATATTGCTTACGGTAGTTTTGGGAGATACCAGGGTGATGTGGATCACATTCGTCCAGTCAAGGAAACTCACAGAAGGCATCTAGGTCTTGTCCAGAATTGTGTGTTACTGGGACCATCTCTGTTTTATTCCATTGAATTACCAAGTGAGCCTTATTCTATTTTCATAAAGCTGTTCTGTCCTTGTGTTATGACTCCAGTTGAGGCTTTTAAAGATCAGCCAGAATATCCAATAGCAAACAAGTTCCCACATATATCAGACTCATTTGATAGGATTTCTTTTCGGTCAGTTAAAAAGAAATAGCTTTCCCAGTAGTTCTTGTTGTGGTACAGCAGAAACAAACCTGATTAGTGTCCATGAGGACAAGAGTTCAGTCCCTGGCCTCACTAAGTGGATTAAGGATCCAGCATTGCTGTGAGCTGTGGCATAGGTCAAAGACATGGCTCAGATCCTGTGTTGCTATGGCTGTGGTGTAGGCCGGCAGCTACAGCTCTGATTCAACTCCTAGCCTGGGAAATTCCATATGTCATGGGTGTGGCCCTAAAAAGAAAAAAAACCCATCGCTTTCCAAGGCACTCGCAGAGGGTTTTGCAGGGCTCATAAAGGTAATATTCAAACTCTCACTCATGATTCCTTGACTATAATCATAAGAAATAAACAAAACAAAATAAAAACCATTTTCCAGAGCCCTGAGACTATCACAAATGATGTTGAGGTTCCATCAAGCTGGAAATGATTATTATCCTTTATTTTTCAACACACACACACACACACACACACACACACACACACACACACACCTTCATTGGTTTGTTTCTGAGTGACATGCAAAGGAATTAAAAAATCATTTGATAAATACATGTGCAAGTGTGAATGGGTTGAGATTATCCGTTATAAACATTTCATGTATGGTGAATTGCAAATAACAAGGCTTTCCACTAAAATGATGTTTTAAAAATAATATCGTAGAAGAAAATGTGCTCCCAGAATCTCCTGCCTCAGTGTCACCTGGGGCAGCCCTTTCCCTAGGCTTCCAGTGTAACACAGTGCTAGCAGCGTGTCCTTGGGTGATTCATGGGGCCACGGAAACTTAAGAACCATTGATCTAGGCTGTGCGTCAGTAGAGACACAGATATCAACCTGCGTGTGCACACATTGCAGGGCAGCTGCACAGAAACAATGACTTCTCTCTTGCAGATCCATTCTGCTCACGTCAGAATACCTTTGCAGACTAGGCACTTATTATTTCTACAATGAATCTGTTTCCTCCAAACTCCCAGCTGTCACCATCCTGACCTGCCACCTGTGTCACATCCCATCAAGTACTGTGGATGAGGTATGGTACTTGTCACAGACTGACACACACTGGGGCAGAAGCTTGATAGGACAGGCTGAGAAAAGCAAAAAACAGAAATAAACCGAGACTCAACTTTTCTAGAACACCCTCTCAAATAAAGCCAACTCTGTGAGACAGGATTTCAGAGCGAGCATGACCACTGACGGAGGCAAAGCCTGATAGGTCAGGTCTGGGACTGGGGAAAAGATAGTTGATGCAGAATCCAGTTTCTTTGACAGGCATCTCCAAGGGTGAGTTTCTAGCACACTAATCCTGCCCAGTGCCCAGGAACACAGGGTCTCATGGTTAAAGCCCTTTCCCTGATATTCTAAATTCTTTTTTAAATCTTTTTATTTTGAAATAATTAGAGGGTCTTTGGTTTTTGTCTCTCTCTTGCTCTGAGACATGGGCATTGGTACTTGGGCTGGCCTAAAGGACGGTGTCCACTGCTCAGATTCACCCGGCTCTCTGACCTTGATCTTTGATCTAAGAACCAGAGTGTGCTCCTGCTTGTCTTCCTGAGGGCACATCAGCCCCTAGTGCAAACAGATTTCCTTTGGGCCCCCTTGTCATTGAGAAATGCCCTTCTGTATCTGAATCGTGGTTCCAGTTCCAGCCATTTACAAAAGAACCAGCTGTTCCCAATTTACAGGAAGGTAAATTCTGAAAGTCATTTAGAATTTGGGCCTCGCCTCCCATAGCTGCAAAATTATACCTTGTGGCCAAGTTCCTAGGGCAGCCCACAGAAGCCTATTTATCTAAAGTGGAGCTGAACTGAGGCAAAAAGCAATATGCAGCCTAGCCACACTTGGCATTGTGTTTCCATTGGAATGCATGTCTTGTAGGAACTGAGAAGCCAAGAAGGCAGAAGGAAATAAATCTTGAACCTAAATCTATCTTGTTATTGGGCTTTTGCAGCCAGGTACCAGTAAACCAGCCCCCGAGGCTGGAGAAATGTTGGATGTAGATGCTCACAGAATCATTCATCAAATCTTGGAAGCTTCTGAGAGAAGTGTGTAAAATGAAAATTTAGTTCCAGAGAAATAGAGCCTCAATTTAATACCATCTACCAAAGCACTGCCACGTCTGTCATCTTGGGATGAGATCAGAGATCCTAAATCAAGAGAGGATGAAGGCTCTCCTGGCGGGGGTGGCTCCGGGGTCTGGAGCATGCCCAAGTGAGCAATAGATGGGCAGGAATGCAGCTTGGGCCCTGGCAGAGGTAGCATGCCCTTGGCCACCTGGTTTGGGAAGTGGTTTTGATCCATTTCTATTACAAGGACATCCTGTTCTCTGTTCCTAACAGATGGCTTTCTTTTTTAATTTGCCCACTCCCCCTTTCTCCCACAAGAGCATCCTTCTCTCACATGGATTGAGATCAGGCCATTCAATTATCTGAGGAAAATAACGGTAGAGAGAAATTGTCTTTACAACTAACAAGATGGCAGCGTGGCTTTGAGACCAAAGGGGAGAAGTCATGGGCTGAGCACCTGCTATGTGCCAGTTGCCATGCTGTGTGTTTTCAGTTTTCTCCATCCTCCTAAAAATCCTAGGAGTAAACATTATTATCCCTATTTAATTGAAATAAACTGACACTGGCAAGCTTATGTTAGACTGAGAACTTTGGACCTTGCAGGGATTCAAACACATCTTCTGGCTCCAGAATGATGTCCTAGAAACAAATACATTTTATTCACTGGTTTTCAACCAGTTTAAAAAAAAAAAATTCAAAAAGCAAGCATGACTTCATTTATCCTCAACCAATTTTAATACAGGCAAGGTGATAAATGTACCATGTGGACTCAACATCAAGTAGGCTTTGCTGTACAGTGCTGGTCAGACCAAATGAGAAGCTCATGGTTTCCAGAGAGGTCTGACAGATACTGGGCTCTTGTGAGGTTAACACTGGTCTTGTCAACACTGGGCTGGTCAACACTAGCAAGGAACGGGCATGTCTGCTCGATTGACTAAGTGTGGTACCCAGCTCGGCCTGAAAAAAGGGATGATTATATGTATTATTTGATCACAGAAGGCGGGGGTGGGTGAAAGCCCTGTGTGGCAGAGAAAGTGTTTAATCTTGTTAGATTACAAAAAAATAGGGGCTGTAACATACACTCTGACAGCAGTCAGATTAAATCTAGCCACAAAGTCATAGTGAAATCAATATATAGAAAAACCTTGTGGTTCCAGTTGGAGGATACAAACACACAGAAAGCCAGTTTCTTTCCAGTTCAGTCTCTTCTGCAGCAGCTCCGCCTGACCTGACGCCTGGGCTGCATTAGAGTCTCCCCCTAGTGGAAAGCTGGGACATTTCAGCATCAGCAAACATTGGATTCAGAACAATAGAAATGTCTCAGAGTTTCTGTTTTTAAATGTTTCTTTAGTTGCAGCTGAGAAAAAAATGGGTACCAAAGCCAGTGGATTTTTACGGAATATAGGTAATAGTATAACTCTTTACCCTCCCTGCCTTTCCCCTCCCCACCGAAGTGTAGGGTCAAGAAATCTTTATAGAACACACACCCTGGAAAGTACAGGTTTAACTGAACAACCCCATTCATAACCTGCACACATATTAACTCCCTCAATCCTCCATCCAAAGAGACCCAACAGCAAAATGTATACTACAGTGTGGTAAGCACATCAGATGACCAGAAGGGCCCGTTCTAACACCTGCTAAGCCCTAACTTGGCTGGGCGAATTCTACTCTAGCATCTGCACTTATTTTCTGCTTGAGGGTTAGTTGGCTTTGGCTTGCACTCAAAGAGCTGCTGACAAGATCTGTCAAGTGACAGTTTTGTGAGTACCTCCCTCTCCCCTTATTTTACTACCAGGTGAACACCTGAGATAAATATGACAAAGCCACTTGCTCCAGATCATGTTAGACAGTGAAGCATATAACTTCTACATTCTTATCATGTCAAGCTGGCCGCCAGCCATGCCATGAAACTTCCTTCAAAGAGAACTGGCTGGAGTTCCCGTCGTGGTGCAGTGGTTAACGAATCCGACTAGGAACCATGAGGTTGCAGGTTCGGTCCCTGCCCTTGCTCAGTGGGTTAACGATCCGGCGTTGCCGTGAGCTGTGGTGTAGGTTGCAGACTCGGCTCGGATCCCGCGTTGCTGTGGCTCTGGCGTAGGCCGGTGGCTACAGCTCCGATTCAACCCCTAGCCTGGGAACCTCCATATGCCGAGGGAGCGGCCCAAGAAATAGCAACAACAACAGCAATAACAACAACAACAACAACAACAAAAAGACAAGGAGAACCGGCTGTCTCTCCTCTGATGCGTTGGAAAGAGGGGTCACTCTGTTGGCCAAATACCCAATACCCCAACTCTCTGTTAACTTGGACCTCTTCCAGTGGACCAAACATTCTGTATAAATGGAACTCTCAAGAAGAGGAAATAAAAGAATTAAACACACTTTCCAGGCTGTGTTATAGGTCTCTGTACAGATAAAAACACTTCGAATTCAAAAGCAACTTTGATACTAAAAAACAGGACAATTACCACAGAGAAAAGGGCATTTGTGTAATAGCTGAAAATCTGGGAAGCATTTATCCCCATCCATGTTTTGGCCTCAGGAGGACCTAAATTGCAAAGGAACTCATCACACAGTGATCTGATAGAACATCCAGCTCCCACAGAAAGAAAAATTCTTGTGTTCTCTGGGTTTGTGTAGTATCAGTACTAATAAAGAATGAATGAAAGTTGACATCAACACATCTTAGGCACTGAATTTTGAGAATTTGCCAATGTAGAAGTTGAGCATTCTGAAATGAGCACATTAGGTTGGGTCTGGGATGAGGCAACCAGCTCAAGGCACCTGGGCCAGCCTGGCTGGTGAGGGCTCCCCAAGGTCCTTGTGGCAGGGAGGAACTTCTGCCCACACTTAAGACCTGCAGGGTCAGGAAAGAAAAGCTGAGCAAGAAGTTCAGGTCAGAGAGCCAGAAGAGCATCTGAGGGGGTGTGGATCTGAAAAGCTGAGAGGTTAAGCGAGGGATGAGAGCCTGGGAACTGGAGGTCTGAAGGAGGAGTGAGAGGCCAGGGCTAGACAGATACACAGACCAGGCATCAGAGCCAGTGCTGGCTGAGGTGTGCCAGTTGCAGCTGCCTCAGGGCTGAGGGGTTGGGGGGCGGTGGCTGACTGCATGCAAAGGATGGCTGGAGGTGCTTTAAACAATTGCATCCCTGAACTTCAGAGGTTTAAGGCAAACCTCCCTCCAGGAGTGACACGAGTGGTATGTCTGAACCAGTCCTGCTACTGGCCCTGGTCCTGGTTAAGTGTCCACACATTTCCTTAAGTTAAGGAAGTCTACAGAGATCATCCAGAGGGTCAGTTTCATTCTTCCCTTACCTTGTGTTCCCCTCAATCTGGATGGAATGGAGACCTTATAAGTACTACCAGAAGAGGTATGTGAATTTGGGTTGGCCTAATTGATCCTGTGGAATCTGTTTTGTCGAGCCATCAGGGGTTAGTTCTGATTAGTCTGGTTGAGTAGCCAAGTTGTTAGTTAACTAGAACCTGAGAAGAGGAGAGAGCTTTGTTAAAAACCACCACTAGTAGCTGGTACCAAACATTAGAGAAATTCCCATCTCTTTCTAGAGGCAAGTCTCTCTATCTTCTCCCATGGCACGCCAGTGAATACAGGCTAAGGGTGCGTGTTTATAAGCTGGGAGGGGAAATCATGTGATAATAATGTCCATTGTCTAATACAGTAGCAGCCAGCCGTACGTGACTACCGAGCACTTCAAAGTGGCTACTCTGCATCGAGACATCCTGAGTTCTAAGACTTAACATGAAAATATGTTCAAGATTGCATTCATATCTTTTTATTCTAATTATATATGAGGTGATACTACTTCAGTTCCATGAAATATATTATTAAAATTAATTTCTTGTTTCCTTTTACTTTAAAAAATAGATTTTATTTATTAGAGCAGATTTAGCTTCACAGAAAAATTGAGCAAAAATCACTGAGAGTTCACATTTACCTCTCTGTTCTCACACCTGAAACTTCCACTGTCCACTGTCAACACCCTGCAGAGGATGGAGGGGATATTTATTATAGTTGATGAACTTATGACATATCATTATCATTCAAAGGTCATGTTTTCTTTTACCCCTTAATGTGGTGACTCAAAAATTTAAAATTCCATTTGAGGCATTATATTATTTTGGATAGCCCTGCTTTGTAGCTTTCCTGGTGGCAAATCCAGAACAAAGACCCTTGTGTTCATTGTCTGATAAGTCCGAATCTATACAAAATAGACTGATCCCAGGGCCTTTGAGATCCTAACCCAATTAAAAGCTGACCTTTATCCCTTCTTTGTCCAGCCAGTCAGGAAAGAATTACTAAGAGGAAGGTCTGCACGTGTCCATCACCTGAAAGTCTAGTTTCAGATCCAGACTCACTTTTCACCCTTTCTTGAAATTTTGCAATCCAGCAGCAGTGTGCTGTGGCTTGGGGAGCTGAGACAGGCAGCCCTCTGGAAAAATGAGCCATCTTGAGTGTCTCTGGGGATTTATAGCTTCTTGTCCTGTTCTCTCAAAAGGCTAGTTTCCATCTCAAATCCCCAAGGTCAGGTGCTAGAACCCCTTTTCCCGGTGAATGCTCAGGGGCCTGGGCAGCCTGGGAGAGTCAGTGTGAAGGTGAGGTTGCAGCCTCATTCTTTCTTGGCTCCACACTGAATGCTTATGTTGGAGATTTTTTCTTACCACCCTGTGCTTGGCTGGAGTTATCCAGAAGCCTGTGCCATTAGCAGATTGGCTTTCCACACCTCTCAAACCAACCCATGCACTTACTCCCAGAATCCCCGCTCAAATTTCCAGCTGGCTGATATTTCAGACCAGAATCGGCACGAGCCTCTCTCCAAAGCCTGGTGAGAAGGGCTTGTTTGCCTAAGAGGATTAAATACAGCACAGTCAGCTAAGCTTCCACGGAGATGGTTAAGTGACTTCAGCTCTAATCTCTTACTAGTGGCGCCTTGTCAGTAACCACTGGTTGAGACTGGCTTTCTTTATGGCTAACATTGCTAAGCTGTGCCCCTCCAAGGACATCATAGCCCATCTCTTTGCTGTGGCCTTTACTTCCCTTCATAAACTCCATGTTTATTCTTCTGAAGAATGAACCCATCTCTCCCTCTCTGTCTCTCATAGCTCACGGCTGGCCTCTCTCCTCCACCAGGCTGCCCATCTCAGTGAACAGGAAGTGGACCTGTAGTCACAGCTCACATCCTCATGCTGGAAGAACTTACTTAAACAGAACCTTCACTTTTTCCTAAGAAACTTCTGACTGGAGAAGGCAGAGTGAAAGTCTGGGTTTGTGAGCAATCTCTACTCACAGCCCACCTCTTGATTCTGATTTAATCTTGTTTTCACTTATTGGTTCTAACACTGATGGTGAGTCAAAGGTCATGATCAAAATTCAGTTTTCCCATAATCCCCTGCAGTAGTGCTGAAATAATTAAATTCTTTTCTAATAGAGCTATTTTTTTCCTCTCTGATCAAGGAGTTGTTAGAAAGTGTGTCAGTTGTGGGAGTCCCTGTTGTGGCGCAGTGGAAATGAACCCGACTAGTATCCATGAGGACGCAGGTTTGATCCCTGGCCTTGCTCAGTGGGTTAAGGATCCAGCATTGCCGAGAGCTGTGGTATAGGTCGCAGACGCGGCTTGGATCTTTTCCTGTAAGGGACAGGCAGATTCGAGAACCTTGGCCCTGTCTCCAAGCTTTGAGGAATCTTTGGATTTAACCTCTTTCTAGCGCTTTCTGAAAGAAGAGAGTATTACCAGGATATCTTCCAGAACAGATGGCTCTTCTATTTGTTTCTTTAAAAGGTACAAGTAGGAAATGGATAAAAAGTGATTAGAGAGATGGCAGTGGGAATTCATGATCTCAAAAACACCCTGTGGAGTTCCCGTCATGGCTCAGTGGTTAATGAATTCAACTAGGAACCATGAGGTTAGCGGGTTCGATCCCTGGCCTTGCTCAGTGGGTTAAAGATCCGGCGTTGTCATGAGCTGTGGTGTAGGTTGCAGACGAGGCTTGGATCCCACGTTGCTATGGCTCTGGCGTTAGGCTGGCGGCTACAGCTCCGATTCCATCCCTAGCCTGGGAACCTCCATATGCCGAGGGAGTGGCCCAAGAAATGGCAAAAGCCAAAAAAAAAAAAAAAACACCCTGTGATTGGGGGGTAGGGGTGGGGTTGGGTACCTCAAACACAGGACAGTCAAAGCATGGATAAGGACTTGACAAAAATTGCTGTGACATCTGGAACTAACTTCAAGAAAATGTTTTCCTCTGGATCTGGCTCTCAGAAGAGGCAAGATTTGCTGAGCTGGTCACAAAGGTAGCAGATAGAGATAATGGCAGCATTACATTTTTCCAAGCACAAGCCAGCCTAATCCTTCTGGAGAACCGGCAGAGGCTCTGGGCTAAAAACCACCTCTCTGCTGTGTAACACAGGATCTATATCTAGTTGCTTGTGATAGAACATGATGAAGGATAATGTGAGAAAAAGAATATGTGTGTGTGTGTGTGAGAGAGAGAGAGAGACTGGGTCACTTTGCTGTACAGCAGAAATTGACAGAACATGTAAATCAACTATAATAGACAAAAATCTTGCAATAATAAAAAACAAAAATAAAATATAAAAACCACTTCTCCTAGAACTACCTTTGGAGCACTAAATCTGACTGCATCCTGATGGCATTTGTCAAACTCCAGTGGCTGTGCATGAGGAGCCAGCCTGGGGACCTCACAGAGTATAGAATCTGGTGGAAGATCTTCATACAGTGAAGAGACCCCAGTGAGTTATATCTTCAGTGTGGGCGTGAGTCAGACACACGCTGTCCCTCTCCACTAATTCAGACATCAGGGCAAATTGCCTTTCTCCAAACTTAGTATATGGGTAAAGGAACAAACGTGTTCCTTTAGGTTTATTCAAACACAAGGCTATTGTATAATTTTGCAACTTCAATCTGCACTATCTGGGTAGTCCCCACAAACCGAAGTGGTGAATTAGTGTAGAGTGCTGCTGGGTTGGAAATGGTCCTAGGTTCATGGCACTCTGACAGGCAAATCCTCTGAGATTTACCTCAAAGAATTTCCATAGATAAAACTTTTGAAAAAATATGAGCTCATCAGCACAGATCACAAAACTCATTAAGAGAGCAGTATCTAGATGCATACTACAGCTGGAAAAACAGACAGAGGATTCAACTTTCAAAAGGTTTCAGATTTGGCGTTACCAGCCAAGGAATATAAAACAAGTATTTTTAAACTGATTCAAAGGAAAAGAAATAGATAGGTCAGTATTAGTTTGCTAGTGCAGCCATAGCTTCATGCTGCAGGCTGTGTGGCTTAAACCACAGAGATTTATTTTCTCACACTTCTGCAGGCTATAAACCCAAGATTAAGATCAAGGTGTCGATAGAGTTGATTTCTTCTGAGTCGTCTCTCCTTGGCATGTAGATGTCTATCTTCTCTCTTTGTCTTCACATGGCTTTTCCTTTCTTGTGTCTGTATCTTAACCTCTTCCTATAATGACACCAGTCATATTAGATTAGAATCCACCTCAATAACCTCATTTAACCTTAACTACCTCTTTATTTTTTTTTTGTCTTTTTTTTTAGGGCCGTACCCGAATCATATGGGGGTTCCCAGTCTAGCAGTCGAATTGGAGCTGTAGTCACTGGCCTATGCCACAGCTAGAGCCACAGCCACAGCCATAGCCACAACACCACCAGATCCAAGTCACATCTACGACCTACACCACAGCTTACGGCAACGCCAGATCCTTAACCCACTAAGTGAGGCCAGTGTCCTCATGGATGCTAGTCAGATTCGTTTTCACTGAGCCATGAAAGGAACCCCCAATTACTTCTTTGAAGTCCCTATCTTCACAAATATAGTCACATTCTGAGGTACCAGCATTTAGGATTTTAATATACGAATTTTGAGGTAACAATTCAGCCTGCTGCAAGTTCTATAAATATAAATAAGGAACAACAACGACAACAAAACCGTAAAAGTTATCAAGTAGATTTGGGGAAAGATCCAACTGAAATTTCTAGAAATGAAAAAATGTCATAACTAGATGTTTTTGTAAGCTTCAATGGGTGGTTTAAGAAAATATTAGCATAGCAGAAGAAACAATTAGGAAACTGGGCTACAGACCAGCGGTTTATTTTTTACACAGTCCAGAGAGAGAAAGAGAAATGATCAGAATTGATGAAAGACTTCAATCCTCAGATTCAGGCATCCAAGGAACTCAAGCAGGATTTTTAAAAGAAGAGAAAAGAAGAAGAAAGAAATGCACACCCAGATCCAGAGTAATAAAACTTCAAAACACTAAAGCCAGAGAGGATCTGAAAAGGAGGCAAAGAAGACAGATAGGTTACTTACAAAGGAATGACACATTTACAACTGACTTCATAAGAGCCGTCAGAGAAGCTAGATGATAGTGGGAAAATATTTTTAATATGTTGAGAGAAAGTAACTACCAATCCAAACCATATATGCAGTGAAGAGATCTTTCAAAAATATGAGCAAGGTAAAGACATTTTGAGATAAGGAAAAAAGAGACGGTGATTAAAGGAAATTCTAAGAGCTTGTCTTAGGCAGAGGAAGGTAATCTCAGGTAGAAATACTGAGATGAAAGATGGCTTAATAGGCCAAGAAAGTGGCAAATATGAGTAATTCCACAAAACATTGCATAAAACAATGACAATAAACTTCTGTGGGTAAAAGAAAGATAGAAATGAAATATGCAGCAACAGTAGCATATACATTGGAAAGGGTAATAGAATTAAAGTGTTTTATGGGTTTTTTTCCGACATAATCCCCTCAGGCTGGGTTGCTTGTTGACCTCAGCATCCCCAGCCCTGCACCACTTTTATATTTAAATTGTGCACCCACTTACCTCCCATAGAGCTGCCATTTTATTTATTTATTTATTAAATTTTTGTCTTTTTAAGGCCACACCTGCAGCATATGTAAGTTCCCAGGCTAGGGGTAGAATAGGAGCTGCAGATGACAGCCTACACCACAGTCACAGCAATGCGGGATCCGAGCCATGTCTGTGATCGACACCACAGTTCAGGGCAAAACGCCGGATCCTTAACCCACTGAGTAAGGCCAGGGATCGAACCCGAATTTTCATGGATATTAGTTGGATTTGTTACTACTGAGCCACGACATCAGGAACTCCATGTTTTAAGGTTTTTAATGTACAGAGGAAGGAAAACTTATTAATTACATTTAGAATATGATAAGTTTGCTTATTAACATTCTTAGGTAAGTTCTAGGAGAACAGAATTAGATATATAACTTCCAAAGGCACAGAGAGAAATAAAAAGAAATCAATCCAAAAGAGGCAAAAAAGAGAAAAAGAAGAAATATAAAGTCAGGTAGTTAGAAAACACAAAATAGATCTGGATAAAACATTTCAGGGATTACATTTAAATAAAAATAGACTAAATGCCTCAGTTAAAAGTCAAAGATGTCAGAGTAGATATAAAATATCTAGTTAAATGCTCTTTTAGAAGAGACACTTCTAAAGAACAAGGATCTAAGGGTCCAAAGTACAGATGGAAAAAAATACAATAGACCAATCTAAAACATTACTGTGTTCATGACTTTAATTTCCTGGTTGGAAGTCTGTTAATTCTGCTACTCCTCTTCTGACTTCTTAAATTAGATATGTAACTAGAATTTTTAGCCTTTCTTCTTTCTTAATATAAGAATTTAAAACTATAAAATTTCCTCTAAATAATACTTTAGTTACAGCCTATACATTTTGTGGGAGGGGAGAAGGATTTTTTTTTTTAACTGTATCCTGCTTTGCTCTGAAAAATATTGAATGGCATGGAGATATACTCAAAATAATACATTGTTAAATATAAAAATCAAATAACAAAGTATGAACATGATTCTCATTATTCAAAAAAAGATAGAACTCTACCTATTGATATCATATATGCACATAAAAAGGATAAGAAGGAAATACACTAAAATATATGCAGCAGAAACTCAGGATAGCAGGATTATAAGCATTTTTAATTTTTTTTACACCTTTCAATAATTCCATCACACCTTTATATATTTCTATAAAGAATGTGGATTATTTTTATAGTCAGAAAAGAATTACAAAAAAGGAAAAGCAAGCAGTACCTACAGAATTGATAATTTAACATGAAAAAGTGCTAGGGAGTTCTCTTGTGGTGCAGCACATTAAGGATCCAGCATTGTCACTTCACCCGCTCCCATTGCTGCTGTGGCACAGGTTCAATCCCTGGCCCAGGAACTTCCACATGCCACAGGCACAGTCAAAAATAAATAAATAAATAAGAAAAAGTATGCTAGGAGGGACCAGTCTGTTTATGTTGTCCTAAAAATGTGTTATTGAATTTCCCATTGATGTCCCAACCTCATGGTTATGAGCCTACAAGGATAAAGAATGTGCCCCTAAGGAGCCCTCCTTCTTGCCAGGTGGCTCAGAGCTGGCTTGTGCCTGGCTTTGTGATACCATATGCCTCCCTGCTGAGCAACATTCTCCTCTTTCTCCTCTTTCTCTGAGATAAGATGGGATAGAGGATTCAAAAGTCTATAATAAGCACTCAATATTGGATTCTTAAAAGAGTAAACAAAAATGCTCTGGGAATCTGAATATTTCACAAGATACATACGCAATTCATTATGGAATTTCTCTATTATCATGTTTTCCTTTTGAGCTAAATTTATTCTTTCTCTAGCTGGGCTTTCTACCAGAGACAGACAGAGAGAGAGAGAGAGAGAGAGAGAGAGAGAGAGAGAGAGAGACACAGAGAGAGAGAGAGAGAGAGAGAGAGAGAGAGAGAGAGAGAGAGAGAGAGAAAGGAAATGTTTTTTCTTATGAAGCCCCATGAGAATATTCTGGTGACATTGGAAAAGCTTTTCCTCATTCATCTGATCACTATTGACTTGGAAGATTATATCTCCTCATCTTCCAAAGAGAGAATGATGTTGAGTTCTTTTGAAGTCCTGAGATGAGAAAATGATGTATCGCTAGAAATGGTAATATCACTGACACGTAGGATCTTCTATCAGTGCAGCTCTTAGTCCATCTGTCTATCCATCCATCCACCTATCCATCCATTCACCTATCCATCTATCCACCTATCCCTAATCTAACAAATATTTGTATAGAAACAATTATGCCTCATGCATAATGCCAGCTGCTGCAAGGGGAGAAATTAGATATAATCCTTGCCCTTGAGAACTTCGTGAGCAAACAAAAGAAGCATGTACAGAGCTCATTATAATGTAAGTTAGACTTAGTGCTAGTGTTTATCATTTCTATGTGAAACGCCCAGGAGGAAATAATATATATACTCTCAATGAGGATATGACATGTGAGCCCAAGAAATAGTTACCTAACAAATCCTCGTGATATGCCCATGAGTGACCTTGGACTCAGGGTTCATGGAGAACAAGCTAAGAAAGTGTCATATTTGTCCCAGCAATGTGCTTTCTGCATGTCCTCGGAGGCAACACAGGTATATTTCTGTGAAAATGTGCATCTCCTCTGTGTGTGGGCAAGTCTGCTGGCATGTGTTTTTACAAGCTGTTTTCATCAGCTTCTCACCTGCTCAACTGAAATTCCCAGGCCTCAGGAGAGCCATTGCTTAACCAGGGTAGAGTATAGTTCCATGTAGGGCTGACCGGGCAGCACTTAAAGCAATAATGTCAGCAGGTGGACACCCTCAAAATCCCAGGAGCCCATTTTCCAGACCAGTTCTGTCCAATGGAACTTTCTACACTTTCTATGAAGGCACAGTCAGGTACTGGAGTCTCTGGCCCATGTGCTTAGTGAGAACTTAAAATGTGGCCAGTGAGACTGAAGAATGGAATTCCTCAGTTTATCCCACTTTATTTATTTATTTGGCCATGGTGTGCAGTGGCTTGATGTGGGATCTCAGTCCCTAAACTGGGGATTGAAGCTGAGGCCAGTGGTGAAAGCACCAAGTCCTAACCTCTAGGCTACTGGGAAACTGCCCATCTTATGTTAATTTTAATAAAGTTATTTCAAATTCAAATACCTTAATTTTAACAAATTCAAACGTAAATCATGGCTACTGTGTTGGCTAGCAGAGTTCTAGATCATGAAGCTGAATGACTTGATGAGGTAAAGATTTTATCTTGAATGAATAAGTGCCCTGGGAAATCACAGACTCACTGAGCCATCAAAATGGGTAAAAGTGGACCTTGGCTCTCAACAGCCAGATAGGCCCATGCCTCAGAGTCTAGATTCTCATGTCTCTCCAGTACTACTCCCAACTGCAATCTAGTGATTTGTAAATTTTTTTTTACTCTGGTGGAACAAAGGACTCACAGGACCACTTAAACCAAATTCCATTAGCCTGAATTGTAACCCCCTGCTCCTTGCCTTTGCCAATTCAAGACTTTTCATCAAAGTGAATGGAAAGATCAGGACACTTTCCATGACCTGTCAATAAATCCCGGGCTGGGGCCCAAGAGTGAATTATTAAAACCATGCCTATGTAATTCTTCTGTGCTGTCTGATTTAGAAGCCATGTTGCTTCATATCAGTAACAGAAACACAGTAGAGAATTGATCATAATGGGAATACTTACACAACAAATATTTACTGAGCATATGATAGAAGGGAGGCATTAGTATAAATTAGGGAAACAGCAGTGAACAAGATAGGACGAGATTGCTGTCATTTAATGTAGTGTGCGGTAATCAGAAATAAAGCATGAGCAAATAAAAAGATAATTTCAAGTGGAGAGTGTTCATCAACATGCAGGAAATCAGTAATGAGATAGAGAATGACAAGGTTTGGGAGCTGCTTTAAACTGAGGTCAGGGGAAGTTGTTTCCTAGGAGGTATCAATAAAACTGAGACTTGAACAGTGCAGAATTAATTATGCCAAGGTTTGGCTGGGGAGAGGGAAGCACTGCAGGCAGAAGGAACAGTGAGTATAAAGATCTTGAGACAAGGATTTCCCATCGCAGCTCAGTGGTTAAGGAACCTGACTAGGATCCATGAGGATATGGGTTTGATTCCTGGCCTCACCCAGTTGGTTAAGGATCTGGCATTGCCATGAGCTGTGGTGTAGGTCACAGACACGGTTCAGTTCAGGCATGGCTGTGGCTGTCGGGTAAGCTGGCAGCTGCAGCTCTGATTGGACCCCTAGCCTGGGAACATCCATATGCTGCGAGTGTGGCCCTAAAAAGCAAAAAAGAAAAAGATCTTGAGACAAGAAAAAGCCAGGACTGTCTGAGGTCTAGGAAGAAAGCCAGTGTAATGAGCCTAGTGAACAAGCTGAGGATGGGGGCAGGAAAGATGGGGTCAGATCACGTAGATAGGGGTCAGATTATATACATGGCAAGTGGCTTTAATTTTATTCTGTAACAGGATCAGACACTGTTAGTGAGACTTAAGCAGGAGAGCAATGTGGCAGATTTATACTCTTAAGAGGTTATTTTGCCTGTTAGGTAGAGAATGCCTAGTAGGATAAGTGAGGAAACCCAGAGAGATGGATTGCTGCTGTGGTCTAGGCAGGAGATAATTTCTTGGATAAGGGCTGTAGCAATGATGTGGTGAGATGTAATTAGATCCTAGGATACATTTTGAAGTTAGAACCAATAAGGCTAAGGCATTGATCGTGGGATACGATTGAAAAAAAGGAGTCAAAGACAAGCAATTCTTAAGTTTTGGACATGAGCAACTGGGTAGATGATAGAATCACAAAGGAAATAGGCTCTGGAGGGATGCCAAGACATCTGATTTGAGATGTCTATTAGACCTCTAAGCAGAGATGTCATAGAGGCTGCTTCCTTAGGAGAAAGATGAGGACTGGGAAGAGAGTCATAGATGACACCTGTGACATCTGTCGAATGTATAGATGGTATGAAACTTAAAGAGATTACCTGCAGAAAGAGTGGAGGAGGAGAGAGGTGAGGAGAGGAACAAGGGGAAAAGAAGATACGGAAAAGGAAGGAAAGATAAGAGAAAAGTGCTAAAGATTTAATTTAGGGAGAATCTGACACTGAGACATCAGGTAGAAGAGACTGGGAGAAAAACAATAATGTGGCATGAGGAAAACCAAGAAAACATGGTATCATGGGAGCTTAGAGAAGAAAAATTTTAATAAGGAAGGAGGGGTCAACCATGACAATAGCTGCTGCTGGGAAGTTTCGTAAGATGGAGCAGAGAGGGAGTTCCCATTGTGTCTCAGCAGATTACAAAACCTGACTAGTATCCACGAGGATGTGGGTTTGATCCCCGGCCTCACTCAGTGGGTTAAGGATCCGGCATTACCATGAACTGTGGTGTAGGTCACAGGTGAGGCTCCGATCTGGAGTTGCTGTGGCTGTGGCTGTGGCTGTGGCCGGTAGCTACAGCTACAATTAGGCCCCTAGTCTGGGAACTTCCATAGTCCCTGAAAAAAAAAAAAAAAGATGGAACAGAGAGCTAACCTCTGGATTAAGTAAGTGGATGTCAGTGGTTCCCCACTGATAGAGCTGGGAATAGAAAAAGAGAAAATAAAGACAGCGATAACCGATAATGTTTGAGGGGTTTTACTCTAAGGAGAAGCAGAGAGATGGGCCATGGTTGTGTGGAAATGTAGGTCAAGGGAACATTTGTTTGATTTTGTTTTTAAGATGAGCTATGTCAAGTCAGAAGCACATGTCAAGGGGATATTCCTAGAGTAAGAAAGCTTTTGAAGATGCAGAATGATGATCTGGTCTCACTGTCCTTTGAGAAATCAGTTTGTGGTCATCTGGAAAACCCTTAGAGACCACTACTTGTCTACAATTCATATGATGAGAACTACTCTGGACACTCTTGAGTTTCCTTGTTTGAGAATAAAGGCTAATTTTAATTGGATTGGACAGTGGGAATGTGGCTGCTAACAGCTCGACATCGTGGTCTTTTAACATCTCTGGATGGTGCTTTCATTAGTTGGCACTGAGACATGTCACTTAGGATATGGCCCCTGGAAGAGTGGGAGGCACTGGATGACTCCTTTGAGTGAGCACCAAACATGGTGCAGTCCCCTTGGACTTCTACCCGTTACTGCAACCTAGTGCCAATCCCCTCCCCACCACCGCTACCACCCCTACCCCCAAGATAACATGGACAGGGTTTTAGAATCATTGGCCTACTCAGCTGGGGGTGGCTTCCTCTACCCATGGTTGTCTTTTTGCCCTGACCAATCCTTCTCTTTCAGACAGTAGACACTCAAGAGGTAGTAGGAACTTAGTATGGGAGAGCTGGTTCCTTCAACAGTCTCTTCCTTTCTCCTGAATCGCTCTGCCATAAGAGGACAAGAGAAGTTGTATGGGTGGAGATGGAACCAGGCACACTCTACACATCTATATACATACATTGCTACAGAGCCAGGTATCTGTGATTTTTTTTAAGGGATAGACTATTTCTGTTCTCCTCTCAAACCCCAAAGCACAGGATTTTTCCACAAGCAATGCCAAAGACCTGGTAGTGCCTATGGTGGAGCAGACTGCTATCCTCTAGACCGGGGACAGAGTAGCAGTAAGGAACAGACCCAGATCCAGCTACAGAGTCCAGTTTTGCAGGAAGCAACACCCATTATTATCTGACTGAAGAGCTGAGGTCTGCTTCCTAAATGGCATCATGGCTGCATTCCCAGCCCGCCCTGAGAACAACAGCCTTGGCCTTGCCAACAAAACCACCAGGAATCCAAGCTGGTGTGTGTACCTCCCCTATTAGGATGCCCAGGCTAAGAATGCTTCAGCGACATTCTAGGATAACTTACAGGGCCACAGGGCTCAGAGCCATCTGTGATTAAAATGGAGCTTGCTTACTCAGATCAGAGAGCTTTGGTGATCGCTGTTACCCCAGGAAGCCATTTGGGCAAATATTAAAAAGCACAGCTGTGTGGTGCCCTGCAGTGTAACTGCCTTCCCTTTGGTTTCACATGAACTTGTGTTTGAATGAGAGAATTCTGGTGGCCATTGGGGGAAAATAGAAGGATCAGATATCACCATGTAAGCATTAAATAACTTGCAACGCCAGGAAATGACATTGAGGCAAGATGTCAAAGGAACAGCCTTGTGCTGGCAGGTCCTAGACTGAAATCTTGTTGGACTTCTGTTTTTTATATTCCTTTTTTTTAAACTTTTTTTTCTTTCGCTTTTTAGGGCCACATTTACAGCATATGGCGGTTCCCAGGCTAGGAGTCCAACTGGAGCTACAGCTGCTAGCCACAGCCACAGCCACAGCAACACCAGATCCGAGCCACCTCTACGACCTACACCACAGCTCACTGACCCACTGATCAAGACCAGAGATTGAACCTGCCTCCTCATGGATACTAGTCAGATTCGTTTCCATTGCACCATAATGAGAACTCCTTTATATTCTTTTTTTTAAATTTTATTGAAGTATAGCTGATTTACAATGTGATCATTTCTGCTATACAAGAAAGTGATTCAGTTATACATACTGTTTTTTATATACTTGATGGACCTGAGGAAAGGCATTACTATAGAATTGTAGAGCAGCTGATGTAATAATTGATACTCAGTATCAATTGAAATAGTGATTTGCCCGTGGTTTGTGACTAATAAGAGAATAATAACATGGCACCCATCACACAAATAGTTACAAGAGGAAAAGAGCCTGGCACAGGCAGAACATTTAAATCGGAATGAACAACACAGAAGCAGGAGGTTCTGGAAGGGTGCATCTGGCCTCTTCATGTTCTTACCAATACAGAATCTCATCTACTTGCTCCAATGAGAGTTTAACCCCCACCACCGCCTGGGTGTAAAACCTCAACACAGAATCTCATCTACTTGCTCCAATGGGAGTTTAACCCCCACCACCACCCAGATGTAAAACCTCATCCTCTTGGTTGACCAGGATGTCTGGGGAGGGCTCAGCAAGGTGAAGTAGGTAGAGTCACATCCTGGTTCCAGGGAAAAAACCAAAAGGGATGTGTGATATATTAATGAAGGAAGAAATGTTACCTGTGCCTGGGGGCTCAATGAGCTAATGCAGTCAGCTACTCTGGAATTTCTAAATGACTCTGCTTAAACAGACCTTACGTGTCACCCAGGGCCAGGGGTGGGGGACCAGATGCAGAAGAAATCAAGAAGCTGGTCTTTAGCAACTGCCCTCCCCTTGTCTTCCCTTTCTCTCCTGTGACTCAGGCCTCCACAGGTGCCCCACATTCAATAAGGCCAAGAGGCGCTTTGAACAGCAGTAGTAGTTTGGGCCTGCAGCCTGGACTTTGGAGGCAGAATGACCATCTGGGTTTGAGACCCAGCACAACTGACTCCTCATGTGACCTTGAGTGAGTTATTTCAACTCTCTAGGCTCAAATTTCCTCATCTGTAAAATGAGGACTTAAAAACCTACTTTGTAGGGTTGCCATGAGAATTTAATGATCAGGAGTTCCCATCATGGCTCAATGGAAACAAACATGACTAGTATCCATGAGGACACAAGTTCGATCCCTGGCCTTGCTCAGTGGGTTAAGGATCTGTTGTTGACATGAGCTGAGGTTTAGGTCCCAGATGTGGTTCAGATTATAGCATTGATGTAGCTGTGGTATACCCTGGAGGCTACAGCTCCGATTTGACCCCTGGCCTGGGAACCTCCATAAGCCACCAGTGCAGCTCTAAAAAAAAAAAAAAGAACTTAATGATCAAATATTTGAAAGGTGTTTAGAACAATTCTTGGCCTGGGGGGGCACTTAATGTTAGCTGTTATAAATTTTATTTGATAAATCAAGAGCCATTGGAAAACTAGTGAGTTTCTGAGTAGATATCCCAAAAAGCGTTGAAGCACTAGAAGCAGGTGAGAGAGTCAACGCCTCAGCCAGAGATAAATACCCGATTCTGATCTTCCAACTGCTGTGCCCAGTGGGGAGACCTCTTAAATGCATAAACTCACATGACGACAAAGTCCATTCTACCTGGATGGAAGGTCATCTTTGGCTCCAAATTCCTGAATGTAATTTGTGTGGCTGTTGGGGAAACCCCACCTTGTTTACATACACTTCAAGGGGTCAGCGTGGAATCCAGAAAGGGGAGTTTATCTGTGTCACTCAGAGCCACAGAGAGTGACTCGAGATGTTCCATGAGGCCCCTGTCACCATGAGGATGGGGCTCCCTCCAGCAGTCAGGGCCTCATTCAGATAGATATTCGCACACAGCAGAGCTTTGGCTCGTACCCAGATCTAAGCCATCCTGCGTGCAAAAGGCATGTGCACCTCCCAGGACACACATCAGGGAAAACATAACTAGTTAATTTTGTTTAACTTTGCTTCTTCTTCTTTTTTTTTTTTTTTTGTCTTTTTGGGCCGCTTCCTCGGCATATGGAGGTTCCCAGGCTGGCGGTCGAATCGGAGCTGTAGCCACCAGCCTATGCCAGAGCCACAGCAACGCAGGATCCAAGCCGCGTCTGCAACCTACACCACAGCTCACGGCAACGCCGGATCGTTAACCCACTGAGCAAGGGCAGGGATCGAACTGGCAACCTCATCGTTCCTAGTCGCATTCGTTAGCCACTGCACCAAGACGGGAACTCCCTAACTTTGCTTCTTTGATTTCCTTTTCCTTTTCCTCTTTCTTTCTTTCTTTCTTTCTTTCTTCTTTCTTTCTTTCTTTCTTTCTTCTTTCTTTCTTTCTTTCTTTCTTCTTTCTTTCTTTCTTTCTTTCTTTCTTTCTCTCTCTCTCTCTCTCTCTCTCTTTCTTCCTTTCTTTTTTTAAATAAGGGCCTCTTTAGTCACAATGAAAAAAAAAAAGCTGAGATGAATGACTTGCAGATATAGTATTTTCACAAATGCTTATGAGCAAGTTTGAGAAGATACAAAGGTAAACCATAAATTATACTCAGGTCTGTTAATTCCCTAGGGCTGCTGTAACAAATTACCACAAACCTGATGGCTGAAAACAATAGAATGTATTCTCTCACAGCTCTGGAGGCCAGAGGTCTGAAATTAAGGTATCACAGAGCCTTTCTCCCTCCAAAAATCTTAGAGGAGGAGCCTTCCTTCCCCCTATGACTTCAGCTCCTGGTGGCTCCTGGCATTCCTTGGCTTGTGGAATCTCTGCCTCTTATCCTCACATTGCCATCTTCGCTCTGCATCTTTCTGTGTCCCAATCTCCCTCTCCTTTCTCTTCCATAAATCATTGGATGTAGGCCCTTCCCTTGATTCCAGGATAACCTCATGTCAAGATCCTTAACCAGCTATATCTGCAAAGTCCCTATTTGCAAATAAGGTCACGTTCTGAGGTTCCAGATGGCCATGAATTCGGTGGAAGGCAGGGAGACACTATTCAACCCACCACATCAGGAAACATATAATTTAGTATGAAGGATGAGACAAATAGCTTTGAACTAGAATACAAGGTCAAACATGAGTTCTAGAAGATGCTGGCAACAAATAATGGGTACAAAAAGGAAGGAATAGTTCCATTCAGCAAATCTGGTTGATGAAGTCATTGGACAGATGAGCTTTGAAGGATGAGAGCCATTTTGTTAGGTGGGACATTTCTGGAAGAGGAAAAGCCCAAATACAAAAAAAAAACGGAGAAAAACAGGCTGTTCAGGGATCATGGGGCTCTGCTTATTGTACTATTTTGAAGAATAATTCTTGGCCACTTTACACGTGACCCTGCACCCTGATTACAAGTGTCCAGCACAGGGCTTTACACATATCAGAGAGTTGGTTAATATTTATTGACTGATAACATGGTAAAGTTTAATTCTGCCTCTCCAATTCAAATTCTTGAATTGCTAAGCTAACCTCTGCAGTCACACACATTATCTTCACCAAAGGCACTAAATAATACAATCACTGTGATGATTAATTAATTAATTCAAATAAGTAGCTAATTAAAGTTCATTCTGGAAGGGTAACATGGCCCTAATTACTAAAATGGCTAATTGTTTTCCGTATTTCTGGAATGAATTCCTACTTCATTGTCCTTCTTTCATGCAACAAATTAAATGCACTCAGGCTACTGGCCAGTGACTACAACGTGAATGCACATTTCCTTTCATACCCAAATTATGATGACTCTAGGTTCCTACCTGCCAATTTACCAATGGTTTCCTTCAACAAATATTCCCCAACAGCCTCAAGGTTTCCTGCCTTGGCTTGTGAATTGGTCCTCCTTGTCCTAAGGCTCACTCAAGGGGGGGGGGGAGGGGACAGAAACCCAGGCCAGCAATCTTTGCCTGATTCATAACTGATGCTTCCAGACTCCTGCCTGCGGGAGTAGGAGCCTGGAGCCACTGCCAGCACCTATCCACCCACCCAGCCCACGCCCAACCTGCTCCCAGGGTCCCTTTCCCAGGCAGAGTCCTGCCACTGTTTAGCATCTGAGGTCACCACAGGGGTTTGGTTCTGCCTGTTTACTTGGTTGTTTGAGCTCCATCTCCCCGACTTGTCCTTGGCCTTCTGTGGATGCGCTGTTGATTCTCAGCCCTCAAGCCAGGAGTTATCCATAATATGGCCCTAGGTTGATCAATATGTCAGAATCTCTGAGAGTCACAGAATGCTTTTCCTTCACAGGATGCAGGGGATTTCATTAGCCACTTGCACCAACTTCCTCACTTTACAGAGATTTAAAAGATTTTCTTCCCCCAAGGCCATATACACAACCATTTAATTTTATAGATGCCTAACTCTATTATTATCAGTCTGTTCTATCAGTGTCTTAGGGCCGATGCGGCAGAGTACCACAAACCGAGTGGCTTAAACAATAGGAATGCATTGCCTCACAGTTCTTGAGACTAGAAGCCTGAGATCAAAGTATGAGCAAGGTTGGTTCTGCCGAGGGTTTCGCAGGACTCTGTCCATACCTGTCCCCCAGCTTCTGAGGTTTTGCTGGCAGTCTTTCATGCTCCTTGGCTCATAGATAATGCACTGTCCTGATGTCTGCCTCCATCTGCACGTAGCATTCTCCCTATGTCTGTGTCTTTCTCCAAATTTTCCTTTTTTAAGGATACCAATCATATGGGATTAGGGGTCTGCCCTCCTCCAATACTATCTCATCTTACCTTACTGCATCTGCAATGACCCTATTTCTAAACAAGGTCTTATTCTGAGGTTCTGGAGGTTAGGACTTCAATATATGAAACTGGACGGGTGGGGACACAATTCAACCCATAACATCTGTCCTCACTCACATCAAAGGATGCGGCGTGGCAGGGGGTCATATCCACATGCAGTTAGAGTCTATCAAGATAAAGAATCAAGAGTTCTTGGAAGCAGGCAGAGGTAATCTGTGTTTACCTTAAAACACAAGTTGATTTTCCAAACAAACTCCATCTTTATAGCGTCTCCTAAACAACTCTGCATCAGAAATGTTCAACAGGGGCTCATCAGGGTGGATGCCTCGCAGGAAATCCAGGGTGTGTGAGTGTGATGGCATGCAGAACCTCTGTGCCCTTTTAGGGGAACAGCCAACATCGACACTCTTTGTGGCTGGCCACTGTTATTCCAGACTTGCAATCAGAGCCTCCCCCAGAAGCCGTTGACATTTATTTAGAAACTAATTGTGCTGTGGTTTGGGACCTGAAATGGAAAAAGATCAGTTCACATTGCAGTCCATCTTGGAATGAACTGGCTGTTGTGGCACCAGAAGAAAATTGTTCCATTAAGTCAAAGGCAAACCTCAGTTCCAAGGACAGAAAGGCCAGAGCCTTGAGATGAGGGTCTCAATGTTTCAGAACCATCACTGCATTTTAACAGCACTGCAGTCGTCATAGCACCAGAGCCTGCTGCCTGTAAAACTCCTTTTCTCTCCCTCCCTTTCCCTGAACAGTTAATGCTCAATTATCCACAAGCATTTTAACCACAGCAACAGTCTATTCTCAGACAGTTTGATCCTCTTTTTCTAAGAAAGCTATGCCTTCCTTTCTAACATTTGGACTGTATCCACCCTTTGAACTGCACTGCATTTAAAATCTGGACCCCTCATTCGACAACCAGCAGAACAACTCAAAAGACACCTACTTTTCTGCACACATGGATCTGATTTCTCCTGAGAGACTTTTAAAAATGCAGACTCTTGGGCTCCACTCTAGACCTACTGAATCTTAAGATGCCCCTGTAGGTGGAAGACATCCGCTCTCCCCGAGTGAGGGCTGGGGGCAGACGCTCAATAATAGATAACTGTCAAACCAGTGAATGGGTCCTTATCTCTTGGGCACGTCTTCCATCCTCTGTCAGCTGACCACCAGTAGAGTGCAAACTACTATTAACATTAATTATTTATCTCCCTGGACCCACTTAGTTCTCTGCAAAACAATCAATATTTTGATATGACATAGGATGGTCCAGCTGCATTTCTGAATCAAACACAAATGCTTTCTTAATTTTGCAAAGATTTGGATTCTCTGTGTCATTGTTTTAACAATTCTACTAGGATTATCAAAGTTAATTCAAACTTTTAATAGTTTTTAAGTTGAGGGACTAGAGAATGCTAACCCAGAAGAGGAACTCAGGAACTTCAGGATCATCGAGCTCAATCGCTTCACTTGACTAATGAGGAAACCAAGTCACAGTCAAGTCATGGCCTTAGGAGAGTTCATCTACCTTTGGTCCCTTGTCTTCTAGACACAGCACCCTGATTCGTGCTACCTTGGGCTGGTTGGGATGTTGCACAAGGTGTTTGGCCTGGTAACTTCTCTCCTTCCAACCAAACTTGAAAGGGCTGGAAACTGAATGACATTTCTTCTGCTCTATTCTATTTTTTTTTTTTTTTTTTTTTTTTAGGTCTGCACCCACGGCATGTGGAGGATCCCAGGCTAGGGGGTGACTCGGATCTGTAGCCACTGGTCTACATCACAGCCACAGCAACACCAGATCTGAGCCATGTCTGTGACCTACACCATAGCTCAAGGCAATGCCAGATCCTTAACCCACTGAGCAAGGCCAGGGATCCAACCCACATCCTGATGGGTACTAGTCAGGTTCATTACTGCTGAGCCACAACAGGAACTCCTATATTCAAAGAAATATTTATTTAAATCTTTAAATATTTTATTTAAGTAAATGAAAATAGCTGTGTTGAATGTAGATTAGCTGAAATTCATACACACATAAACACAACAGATAAATCTCATATATATGTATCTATCTATATCTCACATCTTGTTCATATTCCACAGATATAAATAACATATATGGGGAGTTCCCACTCTAGCGCCGTAGGTTAATAATCTGAATGCAGCAGGTGATCAGCATGGGTTCGGTCCCCATTTGTGCAGTTGGTTAAAAATCCATTGTTGCTGCAACTGTGACTCAGATTCAATCCCTTGCCCAGGAACTTCCATGTGCCATGGGTGTGGTGGAAAAGGAAAAAAAATAATAACATATATCTACATATATATACACATACATAATCTCTGGGACTATGGATCTACTCACATTCCCTGTGGATATTTTTCTTGAGCTATTCCTTGGGTTCTTTGTTGGGTTGTCTTCTGTGGTCACTGTGTTCTGTGTTCACGACATATAAAGCCTGGCGCTGAGGTTCCTGGAACCCTCAGCTTCCTTGGCATCCCCACTTGTCTAGAAGTTTCCAGTGGATGTTGGGAGAAGAGTTCATCTTCTCAGAAAAGTGTACTGACTGGGGAAAAAAAAATCCACAGCATCTGTAGTGAGTAGGTCTGTCCATGAGGTGGTGTTGTTAGTACAACAGAAGCAGGAGGGAGTAAGGTCCAGGCGTAGAGGGAAGACAATCTATTTGCTCCTGGGGTAATAAATCCATGCCACCTCCACAAACTCCCATCCCCACATTTGACAAAAACCTGCCTGGGCCCAGGGCGTAGGCAATTTCACAAACGAACTTCACAGCTCCTAGACCAGCTCAACTGGAGGCTGGGAGCAGCCCTGGCAGGGGACATTTGTGTCCAGTGGGCTTGTGTGGGGGAGGGGAGGCGGACTCTGCTCCCTCTGGACCTGGCCACCCCTTCACTCTCCCTGACCCTTGGGGTTGTCTTTTGTGGCCACTAATCTCCTCGGAAAGAGTTCCAGCCAACACACAAAGCCTGGCACTGAGGCTCCTGGGCCCGGCCTCCTTGGCAAGCTCCTTTTGCCCTTTCAACACACACCTGGAGGCTCCTGCCAGCAGAGTCCATGGAAAAGGGACTCATCAACAAAAGTGCCTTACATATGGAAAACATCCTCAAACCCCACTTTTTGTGAGCAACTCCTGCTGAAGTCTGAACCACGCAGAAATGATAGTCCCTCTCTGCAGGGACTTTGAGGAGAAAAAAGATGCTGTGAAAAGAATTCCCTACTGACGCCTTCTTCAGAACCAGTCTTGTCTTCCAGTCTCATGAAGTTCCATTTCTACATGAAAAAAAATTACCTTATGTCTTCACCAGAGAGAGGGGACCATGATTTAGGTTGACAATCTGCTATGGGCCAGGCATGTTATGTTGTCACCGAGTGTTCATTGAAGACTCTGTTCTTCTGGGACCTCACAGAGGAGCAAGTCAAGCTCTGAAGGGTATGATGGTACTTGCCTGGCGTCACACGTATGTCAGGCCCAGTGGAAATACCCCAGAGCTCTTGGCCTTTCTTTGCTATATTGTCTGCTTCATAGCTACTCAACAAGTGGCTTTTGAATGAAAAGTCAAAACAGTTATATAATAATGCCACTTAACATTTGGGTGGCCCTTTACAGTATACAAAATGCCTTTCCATTGCCCAACCTGCCGAGACAAATCCTAGCATGGAGGTCCACCTCTTTGGCTCTGGCTCACTCCCTGACCCCTCCTCTCATGGCCTCCAGCCATGGGTCTCGGCCTGGTCCCGAGGCACTGTAAGCCTGCTGAGTGATTGATCCTGGGAGGCTCCCCCCCCCCCGGTGCTCTGCCCTGGGAATGTCAGGGTTAGAGATCCTGGGTGGGCCTGGGAAGATGGGTGCCAGAGGGGAGCAGATTTGGCCCATCTCTGTATTTTACCCAGGGCCAGCCTTGGCTGCTACTCAGCAAAACCTCGGGGAGGAGGGGACGACTCAGCATAGCCCTGCTCCCTCCCTCACTTGCCAAGAAATGTGGCCTTTTGGCTAAAGCCCTATAATTTGGAAATTAAGTCATATGTGTAACTCCTAGGTTAAACTGGATGCAAGAATGATGAGTTCGATCTGCACTGAAGAGGAGCCAGAAATCTGATATGTTCTGCGATACCCTATGTTTGGGATGTCATAGTAATAATAATGGCTGGCTTTATACTGGGTTCTTACTGCAGACCGAGTTCCTGTTATCCGGGGAGATCTTGATGGAGATCCAACCCTTGGCAGAGCCCCAGGACAACCAGTCTCTGTGGAGCAGATGGGGTGAGATGGACTGTTGGTGACAGCCCATCCTGAGTCTTGGAGCCCTTGTTTTTTTCTCTCTTTCCCATTCCTCCTCTCAAATCTGTCCTGCCTTGTCTGTGATTCAGCGAATCACTCCAGTGCAGCCCATTCAGAGGAGCCCTGACTGCCCTAGGTCACAGCTTTATGTTGTCTTGGAGTTTTGTCTATTTTCAGGTCAGTGGTGGTGAGAATGGGGCAGCATCCATCTGAAAGGACCATATCAAAGTATACCCTCTGTTTTAGTCCATTTGGGTGGCTGTAACAAAATACTATTGACTAGGTGGCTTATAAATGGCAGACATTTAGTTCTCACAGTTCTGGAGACTGGAAGTCCAAGGTCAGGGTGTCAGCTCGTTGAGTGAGGCCCCTCCTCCATGTCACAGGCTTCCCATTGTGTCCTCCCACGGCACGAGGGGCAAGGGAGCTCCCTGGGGTCTCTTTGGTAAAGGCACTAATTCCATTCACAAGGGCTTGAGCCTCCTACTAAGCCCCACCTACTAATACTATCAGCCTTAGGGGTTAGAATTTCAACATATGAATGGGGGACCTCAAACATTCGGACCCTACACTCCATCTCCACTCTGCCTCCCGACTCAGACGTCAGCCTGCAGCTTATGCAGGTGAATTGTATGGTGTCTGCCCTTATCTTGGCAATATGGCCATGTGGTTGTTTTCACGCTGGCCTTTTTGCCCCCAGCACACAGGAAATTAGTTTAATTGAAGCTATCATGTGAATTTGTCAGGACAGAGAACTGAGTCTATGGCATGTGCTCGCTCTGATAGACATTGACAATCTAATTAGAGGGCTTTAATTATTAAAGCTCTCAGCCACTCAGAGGGGCAGGTCACCAGTCACCACGCACATGTGCCTGAGTGGCATAGGATTAGGACACAACAAGCTCCCAACTGGCTGTTATTGTGGATTTCCAGTTTGTGAGATCTCATTTCAGTCACAAAGTCCCAATGGTCCTTTCCAGGTCTGGTCCTGCAGACAGAGCTCCAAACTGGCTGGGGTCCTAGATTCTGGTCCTCCCTCTGCAGTTGACTCTTGGGGTCTTCGGTCAGTCCTTTCTTCTTCTCGGTGCCTCCATAGTCCCACCTGTACTGTGTGGCTACAAATATTTGCTTAGGATCATTTTAGCAGCTGTGAAGTATCCTGGGATCTTTGAATGAAAGACACTCTATTAAAGCTTATGAACCAAGTGACGACTCTGGCCCCATCCGCACAGCAGAGCTCGGCAGGAGACAGACTAGGCCCATTCATCCCTCACACAGGCCGAACTTTATCCCAAAGCCTCACTGTTGGCCAGGGCGGCAGGGCTTGTCAGAGAACGGAGCGGTCCTGCACTTTCAAAGTGCCCTCTATGCAGCAGGGTTACTTTTTTTTTTTTTTTCTTTTTAACCATTGCATATTAGTAAAGGTAAAACGACTATGCAAGAAAAAGAACAGTCATGAAAGGAGGAGGTGTTTCTCAAGGAAGATCTGCTAATTAGGCCATTAAAAAGGTCATTGAGGTCACTTGGCCTGGAGTTGGAATTTATTAGCACAGTGGACACTCCTGACTAAATATCAGGGTGCCGTTTTTGCATGTATTGCATGTTGTTTCACAGTGTTCGCAGTGCAGGAGAGCAGAGCTGAGAACCAATAGTATGGTGTGTGCAGGGCTGGCTGGGGTTCAGTGTGACTATTTTTGCTTCTCCATCATGACTCCTCTGCTGCAACGCCTCCCCTTGCATCTGTCTTGCGGCTGTAATAGCATTGTCTCAGAGCTCCTATCCCGGCCTCCTTGATTCCCAGCACCCTCTGTCTAACTTCCGCTCCCCCCCCTCCTGCCCCGTTTCCTCCAGGAGCTTTACTAAAAGAACAATATATCTCTGTTTGCTCCCTCCTCAAGCCACGGGGGCTTCTTTGAACTCCTCACTTCCACCGAGAAGCCAAGTATCCCATCAAGGTACCATCCTGGACTGGGGACATCTAAGAAACTTGGCACTCCCATAGGAGTCTCCATTCTTGTGTCATCAGCAGGAACCTAGGGAGATGCTCAGGCACGATGGTCTCCAGTGTGTGTGCAGAGCAAACTCCCCTTTGGTCTCAGAGAAGAACACAAACATTTCTGCAGGCTTACTGAGGCCTGTGTCTTCCTCTGTGATCATATCTCCCCTCACCCACCTCTTTGCTCATCAAGCCCAGCCACTCTGTCCTCCTTTCTGTTCCTTAAACTCATCCAATTTCATTCCCACTTCAGGGCTTTGCACTTCTGCTGGTCTCTTTCTCTGAGACACCCTGCCCACCCCCAAGAGGCATGTCAGCTCTTTCTCATCATTCAGAGTTTTGCTCACATGTCAGCTCTCAGAGGTTAATGTCTAGGATAGCCCTTCCCACTTGGCCTTGTCCAGCTTGTCCTCAGACTTTGGAAACCATTGACAATCACTGATGCCGTGGGTGAGCTGACACATATATTTCTCTGTCTCTCCAGCACTAGGATAGAGATTCCATGCCAGGGACCTGGTTTGACACCCTCAAGGCTGTATCCTCAACATCATGTAATGTATCTGGCACTTAGTAGGCTCTCTATATAAATATTTGTTAAACAAATCAATGAGTGGACAAACTAGAATTTTTTTTTTTATGCCAGTGAACTTCATCTCTCAAACTTAGCAGTGTTGGGCTTTGTCACTGGAAGTCCCATCTGGACCCCCTACTCTACCCATGGCAGGTCACGATGGTGGGCCTTGGCTGGTTTGCAGCATCCCAGTCACTGGGAAGTGCAGGGCTTGCCTGTGGCTAGTAGACAATGATATTAGGGGTGTGCCAAGCATCAGCCTCCAGAACTCATCAGAGAGTCCAACTGGGCCACCACTAGCTGGGAGATGGGTGAGCAGGAAGATCTTGGAATGAAGCATAGAATATAAAATGGGAAACCAGGCCAAAGGGAGACCCTGAAGGGACTCCCAGATCCAAGGGAACATGGGTCCCCTGTAAAGACCCCGGTAGTTTGGGGTGAGCAGGTGAAGGAGTAGTTAGAGTCACTTGGTCCAGATATGCAGTTGCTGACAACTGTTCTCCTAGGGATGTGAGTTGCTCTGAGGACCTCTGGGAGCTTCAGGGTGGGTGGGGGGAGGAGTATTCCTTTCTTGCTGCAGACTAGTGGGTGGGACCCCAGGAAGGGCGCTTCTCAAAAGATAACCAAGGAGGTCATTGAACGGTCCAGAAAAGAGTGGACAAGGACTGGCAATGGCAGAAAGGAGAAAGTGAAGGAGATTCATGCCAGAGGAATTGCTGATTCAGAACTGAAAAAAAATGTGCACTTGATCAGATTAGATGGATGGCATGGGGAAGAAAGAAGACGCCACAAGGACTGGAAATTCTGTGTCCAGCTGCATAGAGGCTGTCAGATGTCTTCACCAAGTACAGCAAGGTGGGGACAGGCTGAGGGCAAAAAGCCTTGTCTCCTCACAGGCTGAATTTGACAAGCTCATAGGGCCTCCTGAGAGAGATTTTTTTCCTCATAAGCAGATGGAAATAGAGGCCTGGAGCATAAGAGAATGGCAGAAATTGTGTTATTTTGAGTAAAATGAGGCTCTAAAGGTAATCAAGAATTTTGGTGGAAAGAGAGGGCACCAGGACGGCATTTTTAACTTCAATACAACTAATACTGATTAAAGTAAAGCTTGAAGCTGGTGGACAGTTTTGTATTTAAATCGAGGGGCTGGGATTTAATTTTTGAAATGGATCGTGAGGTTTCAGAAATCAGCTATCTTTTTTTTTTTTTTGCATCACAAAGAGGACTGGGGAGTATCTTTAGCAGGGCAGAGACCTAGCAATGACAACCCCAAAGGGCCAGATAGGAGAGTCTAGTTTTTCTCAATAAAAAGGGACGAGTCCTTTTGTTCAACAAAGCGTCCACACCATGACCACTGCAAAGGTCACTTTGTGCATGTAATGCTGAAAACATCATGCTTAAAAAAAATTAAACGTTATTCATACCACACAGGTAAACAAAACCAAATTATGGTCTCTTCTTGCCTCCAAGTAAAGGAAACCAAAGCATTAGAGATGAAAACAAGACACTACACAAAGATGAGAAAACAGATCAAACCCTAGAGAACACGTGCAAAACCAGCAAAAATAGTTACCAACTGTGCGAGACAGAATACACAAAAGGAGTCCTCAGAGACACCCTCCCCTCCCAAAGAACCAAATAGCAACTTTAAAATGTGAGGAGAGATAAATCATATTTCATAACCAATATTACATCGATGAGAGAAGATTCATAACGTAGCCTTGGGTCCTGCTTGCTGAGTTTTTGTAATAAGCTCTGGGCCAGAGCTAAAAATAGTCAAGGAATGGGAACAGTCAGGAGTCGGGGGTGAGGCTACAGGCCAGCACTGTTGACAAGGGCGTGGTCACATGGACAGAGGCAGATGGAGAGGAGGGCAAGGCTTGGCCAGGGCAGAAGGGGAAGCCCCTTAGGTCAGCCCCATGGGCTACAGCAGAGCCAAGCGCTGATGGCCTTAGATGCCCGGAAGCCTCTGCTGCAGCTTCTGCCACTTGTTCCTGCCTCACAGATCACATCCAGCTTCCCCCGACAACTGGTGTTTTCCTCTTGAAACGTAGTGTGGCCAGGGAGGGCACTCTAGTATTTCTTGAGCATCTTGGAGGGCCTCCAGGCAGGGTGGACCAGGAAGTTGGAGGGGGTTTGGTGGTCAAATGAACTTGAGAGACACTGTGTCCAAAACCTCCCTTATTTATTTATTTATTTATTTATTTATTTATTTATTTATTTATTTTAAGGGCCACACTTGCAGCATATGGAGGTTCCCAGGCTAAGGGTCTAATTGGAGCTGTAGCCATTGGCACAGCAACATGGGATCCGAGCTGCAGCAACTCGGGATCCAAGCCACATCTGCAGCCTACATCACAGCTCACGGCAACACCAGATCCTTAACCCACTGAGCGAGGCCAGGGATCGAACCAGCATCCTCATGAATCCTAGCCAGATTTGTTTCTGCGAGCCACAAGAGAAACTCCTAAAACCTCCCTTGAGTTCACATCCCCATCAGCATATTCAAGGCTTCAAGTCCTGCTGTTAAAGAACCCAATTTAATTAACCACCACCCCCCACAAAAAAACATGCCAAAAAGCTAGAGATCTACAAAATCTGCTTTATCTTTGCTGCCTTACAGTTATTATTCTGAATAACAAGAACAATAATATTCACGGTCACCAAATTTGATTTGGCTGTTCTGATGGGCTGTGCCCATCCCCTCTCACTGTCAGATGTTTTGGCCTTAAAGTTGCCCATTAAATTAGGAGGGAACAACTTTCTCTGAGGAGGTTATCTGAGGAGGGTCATAGCCTGGCTGCAACTTCCGAGCTTGCCCACAGGAAACTGTGGCACTTGTGATCAACGTATGGATAGAACGTCCTGTGTGTACAAAGCACTTTTATAGATGATCCTTTAGTCTTCTCTCACTGTAACACAGTGATGGACTGTGGGAAGCTGAGCTGATTCCCTTCTGGGAGTGCAGCAAAACCAGTTTGGTTTCTGGAGGAGTTAAATCCAAAAGGTAAAGACTTAGGATAATTATAGCCCCACTTTCTCCTGCAGCTTCACCCACTGATCCCTTCTCAAGTTTAACCGCTAATTACTTGATGCGGATGCTGGCTGAATAGGAAATTTTATATCGGAGGACCTAAAACTCATATTATTTTTCAGTTCCTTGCTGAGTTATCTGATGATCACACTGATGCCAACAGGATCAAGTCCAAGTACCTTAGCTTCCCTTCACATCTGACGGCGACCCAGCTTTCCCACATCATCTCCTATCACTTTCCCACCCTGTGTGCTGCATTCCTGCTCCCCGCAACCACCAGCCATTTCCCAAACAGGCCTTGCTTCCTCCAGCCCCTACCCCTCAATGCACTTACTCTGCGTTCTATTCCTAGCTGTCCTTTTCTTTCTCTCCCTGAAAACCTTCCAGTCACTTCTTCCTCTGGGTTCCTCTGCCCCCTATACCTCAATTTAGACAGCACCCATCCTTTTGGAATTGTTCCTGTGTCTTTCTGGAGCTTCTGAAAAGCAGGGCCTATGTTTCATCCATCATGGCGCCCCCTGGGCTTCGCGCAGTACTAATGGCACGTCATAGATGGTGCTTTTTTTTTTTTTTTTTTGTCTTTGGTCTTTTTTTAGGGCCGCACCTGCGGCATATGGAGATTCCCAGGCTAGGGATGGAATCAGACTACAGCTGCCAGCCTACACCACAGCCACAGCAATGCCAGATCTGAGCCACATCTGCGACCCACAGCACAGCTTACGGCAACGCCGGATCCTTAACCCACTGAGCGAGTCCAGGGATTGAACCCGCAACCTCATGGTTCCTAGTCAGATTCATTTCCTCTGTGCCACAATGGCAACTCCAAGATGATGCTTAAGAAACTTTCATGGAATGGATGATTCACTTAGGTGCTGTCTTCTTCTGTGGAATTCTGGATTCATGCTGAGACCCAAAACTGTACCAATAACCAATCATCAGCAATCAATGGGGAGTGGCAAGAGGGAGGAGCCAGAGCCGGCATTGGCCATGCCATGTGGGTCGATGGAAAAAGCCTGGGCCCAGTGGTTGCTTATCACAATCTCTGGGAAAAGAGGTACATATGAGATTTTTAAAAATTGTTTTTCAAAAAGAGAATGGACTAAAAGAGGGTGAGAAACAGCAGCCCAGGACTGCATTCACAGTGAGCCATGCTGGATAAGACAGGGATGAAGAAACAGGGCACAGGACTGTCCCCAGGCCTGCCTTCTGGGATGAGGGGGGCCTCCTCCCACTGTGAGGGGCTCCTTGACTCAGGGACCTCCCACCTGGGGGAGGCTGAGTGCACTCCCCCACTTCAGCCTCCCTGGCATAGATGAGTCTCATTCTCGGCTTCTCCTGGAGGGAAAGAAAAGCTCGTAAATTGTTACCAGTTTTTCACTCACTTTTATGTTTCCTCTTCATGTTTAACCTTTGATTATTTGATTAAGATCTCTAAGAGGAGCTTGTTCAGTCTAAGCTCAATTCGCCCTCATTATCATTCCTCAGAATCCTTGAACATAAAGGGATCTAAACCAAACGTCTGGACATTGAGTGCAGCCGTGCAAACAGCCTCTGGTAATTCCAGGCAAGGAGTGAAGATATCCAGCAAATGGCAAGCAGTGGAGGTCGTACCTATTTTCTTTCTGAGATGATCCCCAACAGGGAGTCAGGACTAGTCCTTAAATTATGTTTGTTTACAAAAGTTGCTTTACCTTTTTGAGCTTAAAAGTCCAGCTGTGCACAAAAGGAGATCACGGACAATTGCAATTAAAAGGGACTTTGGTGTTTACTTAGTTCTCCCCATTGCATCTCACATGGTGGAAAGGGACAGCGGGAGAAGCGTAATTCGAAATTTCTAACAGCCTTAACAGCATTCTGTAGCTATTTTCCTCTAGAGAACTTAGAAGCAGTTGAAAGTACTTTTAAATGGCTACTGTGGTCTGATTTATTCCTCCAGAAGGAGGACCGCAAATGCGAGGATGGGAACAGAAGTGAGGAAAACACACTGAATCAATGGACACAAAAGGAGAATGATTACGAAAAGCCTGCCTGAGCTTATTCGGATTCATTCCACCCTTAACAAATCCTCAAATAGAGAAAGCACCATCAAATATTGATGAAATAAGGGAAAATGCCAAGTTACCCACTTCTTCTTAAAATGTACTAATGAACAGATCCAGTGATGTTTACACATCTTAACTGCTAATTCAATAAATATTAATGAGCCTCAGCTCTGTCCTAAATCCATGGCGATTAGGGTAAAAGTAAGGATGACATATGCATGGGGAGAAGAGCAAACATTTATGGAGGGCTACAATGGCACTGGGCTAAGTATTAGCTCATTTAACCTTAGTCATAAGTACAATTGTTTGCCCATTTTATAGGTAAGGAAACTGAAACTTAGAACAGGGAAGTAACTCGCCCGAGATTCCAGAGCTGGCAAGTGACTGCGTTGTGTTCCTGACCCAGGTCAGCCCTAGTTCCTAACTGAGGTGCTCTACTGACTCCCAGAAGACAAGCTCCCCTGAACTTGTAGTTGGATAGGTGGGGCTCATGGGACAGAATCCATAGGATGAGGACCCCAAGTGGGAAAGGATATAGTTAAAGGAGAGTCACAGGGAAGGTCATACTAGGGCAGGAGCTAAAGAACGAGGGAGGAGGCGTCCTTTCAGAGAGAGGTGGGAAAGTGGGCTTTAGGGATAAACAGAAGCATCCTACCTGGCACCATGGAAGAACCAGATGGTGCTAGGGTCACTCCAGTCACACCCCAGCCGCTCAGCTTTGGGCCTAAATCAGTTTCAGAAAGATAGCAGCCTTGGTGCAGTCAGGGGGAAGAGGAAGCTCTGTAGCCCACCTGGAAATTGCTCATGGCCATCACCGCTCAGGCTCTTTGTAGCTTGGTGCCCTTCAGCCTTTTCAGGTGTCTACCCCAGCTAGACACTGCCCTGGGGTAGACTAGCCTGGGGGGTTGTGGAGGGAGAGGTGCAATTAAACAGAGCTGCCAAGAACCAGGCATTACTGAAGACAGTGTCAAGTGAGTGTGCCTTCTCCAGGACGGCCCCCTTCCCATAGCCCATGGCTTTATTCAGCCTCCGCTTGTGGATTAGCAAAGGCTGGGTTCCACAGGTGCTATTGATGCCCACCCAAGGCTCTAACAGAGCTATCTCTCTGTCAATTTCTTTGTACTGTTTAAGAAAAGTCATCTTGTTTAAAAGATAAATATAAGAAAGTCATGGCTAAGTCATGGACACTAGTTAGCTGAGTCGTCCCAGGGCCCCTGGTAATATTAGCTCAATTCTTAGAGAAACCTTTCTTTTCTCTCTTGAAAAATGGGTTTTCTCTTTTTCTGTTTTCTGCCCTTAATCATCTTTAAGCTCCCTCTTCCTTTCGTCCAATTTTTTTCCATCAACCTCTGGTGGCCCTCTTGTGGTCACAGGCCACCTCCATCTGAATTCCCTTGGACGGCTGGATCAATGCAGAGCCCTGGGCTTGCTGCAGACCCACTGACACAGTCCTGCAGAGCTGGGAGTTGCATTTTAAATAACTCTTCCAGGTCACTTTTTGCTCACTACAGGTTGAGAACCACTGTCCTGGGGACAAGGAACCTGGAAACTTTTAATTCTCTGATCTCATCCTCCATCTCCCAAGGAAACTTCTTTAGTAAAGGGAGATGCTAAGAAGGCACAGGGACAGTCTAGGGCTTAGCCTTTCCCTGTCATCTTGTGTTTACTTGTCTGTCTCCTCTGCTAGACTGTGTGTCTCTAGGATGAGAATCATGTTCTCTTCAGCTCTCCAGAGCTGGGTCTTGGGACGATGGGTGGGTCACCATGGACACTCTGCAGTGTTAGTGGAATGAATAAATTGTTGATGTAGCAAACCCTCCCTCCCTCTCTTCTCTTTCCTCCTCTCCTTTCTCTTGGGGGCCCCATTGGCCTTGAGCATAGAACACCAATGTTTTAAGAGGCAGTTAATGTTTAAAGGGACAAAATCAGGCACAGGCCAGGCAATGGCTGGTTGCTCAACCGACAAACAAATCCACCTTCTTCTGTTCTTTCCTAAGCCAACAGGAAGCAGCCAGGAGACGGTCACTCACCCAGCTGGGCTCAGATCCACCATCCTCTCCACCCACACAGCAATTGCGCAATGTTGCTGCAACAACCTGAGGCTATAAATAGTCTATTAAGAAGTTACACAGGAGATTGAGCAGGCCTGATGGGTGGCCCCCATTTGCTCCCCTTCAGACAAGTGGAGAAAATTTTTGTAAAGTGCCACTTACAAGAATCCAAGCCTGGGGCAAAATATTCTACCTTTCCTTTGGATTTCCGTCTGCTCCCCCTGGTTCAGACAGCTTTTTAGGGTCTCTGATGCTTTCTGCTTATCATTGGCCCATGTGGAATTTTGTCCTGCTGATGCAATAATAATGAAGGTAATGATAGTAATTTGTTAGTTGGTCTTCCTTCCTCCCCGTACCTGTGTCCCCTTTTTTTTGTCTCATCTCTGGTCTCTTCTGCCTGGACAGTGTCATGTTTTCCACACCAATTCATGCCTCCCTCTCTTCAGTCTACAAGGTCAATTCCATGCATTTGCTTTTCTCATGATTTTTCTTCAGAATTTTTCGATGACTTCTCATTGCATGAAACAGTGGCCTACAATGTTTTCAACACATACTACCCTTATTCTTAACATATATATTAATTTATGAATTAAATACATGTGCTACTGCCAATTCATATAAAATATTAGGAAAGCTTACTTTCACTAATTTTTTACTAGCAGAAATATAAATAGGAGTGCTAATATTTTCTCCCTGTACTCCAGTGGATCACTTTGAATACCTCACAGTGGCCCACTGAGGATGACTGACGTTGAATCATTCTGCTGGGTCACCAAAGCCTTCTAGGACCTGGTTCCAGGTCATTCATTCATTCACTCAGCATTTCTTAGTAATTGCTGTAGCCAGGCCTGGGGCAAGGCTCAGGGGGTAATAATAAGTAGTCACAGCCCCAGTAGATCAGGAGCTTACATGTGAGTGGAGGAGGTAAACACATAAGTAAATAACTCTTGGAGAGACACATGTATCATTGCAGATGTTTGCATAAGACCTTAAGGAAGAACAAAGAAAAGAAAAACCTTTGCCTGTGAGAGTCAGGAAAGGTTTTGAGAGGACTTGTTGAGCTGGGTCTTGAAGGATGAGTAGGAGTTCACCAAATCACAAAAGGAAAAGGGCCTTCCAGGCACAGAGAATACATAGGAAAGGCACAAAAGTGAAAAAGAATGTAGGGGAGTCATAAGATGTTTTGACAAACTAAATTCTCCTTTAAATGTGTTTTTACCAGTCTTCCCCAGAGGAATGGTGGAATATGAAGAGAAAGAATAAAATCAGCTGTTCAGGTCTAATGGGAAGAGAATATCAAAATGGTCAAATCCTCATTGCTCTTGGGCTTTGAGACTACTCTCATAGTTCCTTGATCAAAGAGTTAAAAAACAAAACAAAACAAAGCAAAACAAAGTGGTCAGCTTTGCTCCACTTCCAAGTAATGCTGCCAAAGCTGGATATGCCATCTAGCAATTTGACCTCAAAAACGGCACCTGAACCACAGCCATAGGTTGAGCAAAGTCCACGTATCACCATCATATTTTCTTAGGGCAGGTCTGCACACCGTCCCTCCCCGAACATGCACCCTTAGATATCTGCCCCTTCTCAGGGTGCTTGAAGCTGATGGCCTGGGATACTAGGAAGGAGCTACAGCAAGGGCCACAGCCCCCAGACAGCAGGATGTACCTCTCCCCAAAGTCTAAAGGCAAGTTCAAGAATGTCCAGTGTTAGGACTCACCCTCCATATCTGGGATCAGTGATTATTGGGAAGGCTTCCTAATGACATGCAGGCATGTTCCTCATAGACCCTCAGGAGTCAATCAACCCAAACTTTACTACAAGCCAAAGTTTTGAAATACAACACAGTGACAGATGGATGTAGTATAAAAGAAACTGAAAATGGAGAGTAAGAACTTTTCATTTCTTTGTCTCCATAGTTTTCTGGATGGGAGACACTTGCCATCTACCTTTCATCTTTATTATGCTTTTGTTAAGAAATTGATGTTTGGGAGTTCCTGTCGTGGCACAGCGGGAAAGGAATCCAACTAGGAACCATGACGTTGCGGGTTCGATCCCTGGCCTTGCTTAGTGGGTCAAGGACGCAGTGTTGCCGTGAGCTGTGGTATAGGTCGCAGATGTGGCTCAGATCTGGCATTGCTGTGGCTGTTGTGTAGGCTAGCAGCTACAGCTCCGATTAGACCCCTAGCCTGGGAACCTCCATGTGCTGCCAGTGCGGCCCTAAAAAGATTAAAAAAAAAAAAAAGAAAGAAAAAGAAATTGATATTTTTACAGTGTTTCCAAATAAGACTTTCATCTCTTAGGTTCATGAGTATGTCCAATGCCTCACCATTAGAAGAGTTTTCATTCATTTAATCAGTCTGTATCGTGTGCTGAATGGTTGCCAGGTACTGTCCTTGGCTAGGTTTTCATTTCTGGAGTAGTTTCCTTCATATGCGAATAAGATGCAGATGATCACCATTTCTACTCTGGGTCCTTTGGGTTGTTTTTCCCAGGAAGATGCCAAATTTATTTTGAACCACCAACGCTTTTCCACTTGTGACCGGGACCAGACATTTATAAGATCCCCGGTCCATGTTTGAGATGGTCTGTGTTCAAAGACTAGAACTTTCTTCTTCAGAATAGAGCTTAACTCTGTGCAGTGCTGGAACACTAGGTTGAGCTTTTAGCTCTGTGTGCTAACAAAATGAGATCATCATTCGGAGGGAAGACACTATATCCAAGTAGAAATGACAGGGCTCTTCATCTGAAGTGGAAAAGATTTCTGCAGGTCATAACAATGAAATAACAAATGTGAGGGGGTAGCCCTGCAGGGATGTGGCCACTGGGGTAGCTGACGTCCTGGGAAACAGTAGGATGGAGCAGACCGTGGGCTGGTCCGGAGTCAGAGCCTGTGGTGCTGGCTTTTCAGCCATTGTCCTGAAAAGATCTATCCTTTCTGGCTGACATAGTCCTTCTTGTGGGGGGAAAAAAAAAAGTATGAGGTGGTTGCCACGTAAGAACCTTGTTCTAAAATGTTGCATGTACTTAATCATGTTTCCATGGGGTATTCACAAAAGCAAGATTCATTAGGTCAGCTGAATGTGGCTGCTTTCATTTTCCTAGTCTACATCAGGGTACTGATCTGCCATTTCTCTTTGGAAATATTTTGGAAGGGAAGATCATGAAACAAACATTCTTTTCTCTCTGCTGTTTTCATCCAAACTTCATTCTGAGGCTTTTCAAGCAAGGCGTGAAGACAAGGAAAGAAAAAAAAAAGAGACAGACAAGGGGAAGGAGGGATGTGACACCTCATCAGAGAGAGACGGAACCAGAAACCATTGCCCCACCCAATCAAGAGAGTAGACTTCAGTGTCTTATGTACTATGACTCAATATTCCCCTCTTTGTAGATGACAATGACAAAGCCAGCTTACCTCCTTAGGGCATTAGGAGGTACACTGACTCAACTTAAAAACCCCTTGTCAACAAAGTACGGCTTGTGTGCTAATAGTCACAAGTAATATTAGTTGCTTCTTACAGGAGTGGTAGCGGTCCCCAAATAAAGGTCTAAACCCATTCTTCCTGCAGGAGCTCTGCCCGAGCAGCCCTGGCTGGGGAGGCAGGGTGGTCTGCCCCAGGGTTCATTAGTAAGAGGACCCAGTGAGCCTCTAAGGCTAAGTTGAGGCTGAAGGCTGGCCTCCAGTTTAAGACGACTAAGCAAGTCAGCATGGATGCTCTAGTCTAGACAGTAAGGAGCTCAGGAAATGGCAAGATAGTCTAGGAATTCTTGAACAAGATGGCTCGTGGGCTGGGGTTCAGGTTATTTCACTAATTGGGGCCACAAGTCAGAAAATACTGTGAGTGTGTAGGTTTCTTTATACTCATAGACTATCCATATATTATTACTAACACTAATTTATATTTAGATGTATCACAGCCCCTGGAGGGCTGACCCTACTTCTAGCCCTTACCTGCCATTTGTCTCCAGCAGAGCTTGGAAAACCAGGGCTTGTTTTTGTGCAGCTCAGGAGCTGAGAATGATTTTTACATTTTTAAAGGGTTGTAAAACGCACACACACACACACAAACACACACACACACACACACACAGAAGAATGTGCAACAAAGACCTTATGTGATACACAAAGCCAGAGATATTTACCACCTGGTTCTTTGCAGAAAAGCTTGCCCACCGTG